>NW_028317862.1:7460000-7767500 GCF_062004578.1 Staurois parvus
TTTCCTAAACGCACAGATGTGAACATGTCCAATAGGAAATCATGTTAAATGGTCTGTACTGCATTTCTGCAAAACGCTGCAGAAAACATTTATAGGTGTGAACCTAGGGTAATACATCATTCATAATGGAATGAATGGGGTCTTTTTTTTTTTTTTTTTTTATGGAGATGCTCATGAGATGACCAATGAGCAGGGAAGAAATTGTGGTGTGCAGGATAAATACCAAAACCCCAACCACACACTTTTTGTATAAATTTAGAATTGGTAGATATTCTACATGTTTGTGGTGCAAATCCTAATCTTGAATTCACAATTTAACTTTAAAACTACAATAGTGTACTGTAAAATCTGCCGGTGTCTAATTCACTCTACCCCATCCAGGCTTTTTGCCTTTGTTACAACCCCCCCGCACTTATTACATTCCCATTCCTTTTTTCTGAATATACTTCTTGGTCTACATGCACTAATACTCGCCCATTCATGTTTAATATAAAATTTGGTTTTCTGTGTGTAAAGTCATCCCAAAAAATAACCTGAGATGTAAACCTACAAATTTGAATGCATCTTGCTTTTCTTACCAAAGCCACAATCCCAACAACTAGATGCAGTCAAAATTGTTCACTACTTACTGTCCATAAAGTCCCCACCCTTGGTGCCCAGCCTGAGGGCTGCATGAAGCCATGGTGTGTGGCCCTCAGCAGTTTGTATTGGGAACATTTAGTAGGGTAATGGCACTAGCCTTGCCAGCCTCATGTAACCTGTTCCTAGTTTCATATTGCCTGCAGCATATCACCAGTCAAACTGCAGACCTAAGAGGAAATGAGGGTTAGGCAGCAGTCTTAAGTATTTACATATTAACATTTTTGTGTGGCCCTTTTGTTGTCTGTCAAGATTTTAGGCTCCCTTTAGCTCATAAGTTGATTACCACTAGTCTTTACTCTTCAAATCAATTTTTGACTTCTGTATATGTTGGGAAGATTACTAAAACCTCCAAACTATGAAATAGTTATCTAATGTATTTAATACTTTAGATTACTCCAGTACATAGGGGTGACCGACACTACCAAGTGCAATTCCGTTCCAGACATGCACTGGAAGGAAGAATGTAAATGGTGTTTTGCATAGTGCCAGTATATTTAAATGTAAATTTGTTAATCTAATTGCCATGATTTATGTAAGCTAATGTTTGTCTGGGGTTTTTTTTAGGTGTTACTCCAGATGATCACATGATGAAAGTTGAAACTGTACACTGCAGTGCCTGCAGTGTGTATGTTCCTGCTTTACACAGCTCTGTGCAGCTGCACCTGAAATCTGCTGATCACTCAAAGAGCAAGCTGGTAAGACATACTTTTGTCCAGTTCCCTAGCATCAGTCATGATGAAACTACCACATCTCTGGGCTTAATTTTTAACTTTGTTCAATGCCTAGCACAATATCTGATTCATAATCTGACATTTGGGTATGCATCCTAGCTACAACTTGTAGCCCAATGCAAAGATGAAAAATGAGATGGCTGAATAGTTTTGTAGTTCCTTTCATCATTTTTAGTGCAGTGCTTGTCAGGAATTTTTGCTGAAATGCTATTTTTTTTATTCTGCTTTTGCAGTAGTACACATTTTGTGCTTTTTACAGGTCCATACAAAGTGTTCTCAATTGGCTGACTGAAAATGATTAACTTTTGTGTACCTATCTTTCCTCAACCGTTTTAAGGCAAAGTAAATTGAAGGGCTCCCTCTAGCGGCTTATATAGAGAATAAAAACTGGTTAAAATGTGAACATAGTCAGTTGATGTAAACACTGGCTTATAGTTAAGCAGGACCTTGCTATGCATTTTAAACCTTAAATCCAAATTATATACAATATGTAATGGCTGAGGTCCTCTAAGTAAATGGTGTGTAGTTTAATGGCTTTTAACAGCCTGTATATATTTCTGCAATTTCCTTCCCAATTTTTTTTGTCTCAATCTAGTGAAGCTGTGCTAGACTTTGACTATATACATAACCATGTGTCCTGGACAGTTGACTTTTTTTTATCAGCTTTTTTTTTTTTTTTTTCTAGAACTTTACAACCCCCTAAACATATTCTGAAAGCACAGGCTCTAGAGGATAAAGTGGTGGCTGTTGCAGCTGTCACACACTATTAGCATATTAGTAAACAAACTCATTTGATAAAGTTCAGTTTCTACCTGAAAATGTGCAATACTAAATGTTTTGTAAAATCTAAAAATGTTGTGCCACGTAAATACCAAACAGAATGAAATTTGACATGCCTCTGAAATGGTGACAAACTACAGTACCTGACATTAGCCATAGGTGATGCTTTAAGCCCTTTGCAGGTTATCAGTTTAGAGTTAAATGAGCTCTGGTGCTAGAATTGCTCACTGTCAATATCTCATGTGTTGTGCAGTTGATGTTTACATATCCGTACGGGACCTGTTTGCCTGAGCATGGGGTTTGGGGGTGCTTAAATTTTTTTAAAAATCTTATTCTTTCATTAATTGACGGACACAGCGTCCTCCATTCTCTACCTTTAGGGTTGTACAACCACCTACAGGAGTAGGACATTAGGTGAAGAAACTTTGCACTGCCTATGGGCAGTCCTGGCTGATATAAACCCCCCTCTCTGCATAGGCATTCCAGTGTTTGTGTGGGGTTCCCCCCCCCCCCCCCGAGAGAACAGTCAGGCTAAATATAGATCCAGTGGTCACCCCAGCCTGGTCAGCAAGAGTGTGCAGATCCTAGCCAAGCACTGGGTGGACCACCAGGGTGGCAGTCAAGCTTTCCAGTGGTGCATATGACCTGGCTCTGAACATCTGCGTTGCAGTGCTACCTTGGCCAACAAGGTGGGCAGTCATTTACCAGCATGCAAAGTGGTCCCTGCTTCCAGAAAAGTCATCAGATTTCCTTCTGGTGTGCCCTCCAGATGTGGATCTCCTGTCATTTTGGTTCAACAGGAAGGTGCTGAGATTCATGGCTAGGATGAGGGACCTGCTTGCAGATGCTGTGGATGCTCTGCTGGCTTCATGGAGCCAGTATCTGCTTCTCAATTCATTTTTTTTTTTTTTTTTTTTCCTGCCAAGTTTCTACCCTGGTGTCTGCAAAGGATAGAGGCCAAAGGCATTCTGGTCATCTTGGTTCTGGATTGGCCTTGGTATGCCAACATAGTGCGGCTGGTTGTGGACATTCCTTGGCGTCTACCGCTCAGGGCAGACCTGTCCCAAGGTCTGTTTTTCTTTTCCCCATCCCGCTTTATGGCCACTGCCTATTAAAAGACCAGTTCTGAGAGACTGGTCTCAGTTGGTGATTCCTGCCATGTTGAAGACACTGAAATTTACTTCCAGGAAGATATACCATTGCACCTGGAAGGCATATATTTTCAGGTGTGACACTGCAGGGGTTTATACTCTGTTGTTCGGTGGCTAGAATTGTCTTTTCTGCAACAAGGTGTTAAGCTGGCGCTAAGTACCATAAAGGGCCAGGTTTCTACTCTGGCGGTTTTTTTTTTTTTCTCCCATTCTAGCCCTAAGTTGGGCAGCTCTAGAGCCGGTCAGATCACTTTTACTTGAAAACCAGTCCCTGGCTCTAAAATGGACACGAACATAGCTGCAACCATGATCCTACTCTAACTGCTTCTTGCCCAGGGGGTGTGTATGTATCCTGGATGGAAAGTGGTTAAAAGGCTACATGCATATTTTATCCTTCTGCAAGTACACAAAGACAAGCAAATAAGTTCATTCAGGTTTACAAATGTAGTTTGCAACTGATATTCACATTTAAAACGTTTCTGCTCCTCCCCAGGCTTACAAAGATCAGATAAAGAGAGAAAGCATCTTGACTGCAACAAGCATATTGAACAACCCACTTGTAAAGGCAAGATATGAACTCTATTTGAAGGTAAGTTAACATTTCTAGAGACACTTATGTCTGTGCTACATTTGAAAGTTTGGAAAAGGCAGCGCAACTTTATTTGTGTGCAGCCTGCCATCTAATGCACCAGTAAACATGCCCTTTTTAGCAAATCTGCCCACCAAACCCCATGGTACCATGCTGTGTTGCCTTTGGGGTAAATGCATGTCGCATTCAAATGTTAAGTTACACACAGACTTTAAGTCTGCATGGTAACTTGGGCTTGAGGCAAGAATCTTTGCTCTCATAGGTATATTGCATAGTATAACAATTAAGTTCTATGTAACAAACATGCTTGCCCAGCTACAGGTAAAACATTTGCCAAAGCCATTTTTTTTTTTTTTCAGATATTTCATATTTGTGGCTGGTTATGGGGAAAGCAAAGGGGGGGTGTCGGTACAGCTGAAGCTACAAAATGGGTTGTCTGAAGTTTCCTGCGACTTCCTGCTGCCACCCAGTCATCTCCAGAGTATTACCAATGGGGGGAGAGACTTCTGTATAAACACAGATCTCTCCTGTCAGCTCCGGCACACTGCTTTTGCCTTACAAAGCAGTGTGCAGCATGCAGTTAACCCTTTGATTGCCCCACATGTTAACCCCTTCCTGCCCAGTGCCATTAGTACAGTTGTCATGTGTGGTTTTTTTTTTTTTTTTTTTTTTTTTTAATAGCACTGATCACTATTGGTAGGACTGTCACTGACATCCCCAGTGACACCGTTTTTGTCAGTCTTGTTTTTATAGCACAAATGCAGAGATGATCAATTGCCACCCAAAGAGCTTTGGGGGGGCATAAACTTCATTTTGGGTGTGTTGCATGACTGTGCAATTGCCAGTTGGTTTAAAGTAATTTCTGAAATGTTTTCAAGAACCTAATTCAATCTTCTATACCTCCCTGGTGCTTGTTTGGGGCTAGGATGCTTGGGGGTGCCTTGTGATATAGTGGCAGCTGGGTGGCTTAGAAACAACTGTGCCAAATAAGATCAGGTAAAACTGACTCTCCTATGAAAAACATGCCATCAATGTTCTATAACCGTCCCAATTTTTTTTTATTTTATTTTTTTTTAATCCTGAAGGGTGAAAATCCATTTGAAACTCATGTTGAAGAAGCTGCTCAAGAAACGGTTACTGAGGATGCTGAAGCTGCTGCTACTGTACCAGAGAGTGATGCAGCCAACACTGGGGAAGCTGCAGCAGACAATGAAGAAGACTTCACTGCTGATCCATTGACCTCAACTGATGAAAATTAGATACATTTACATATCAATTTGCAGACCTTAGATCCATCCTTTTTAAACTGTTGTGCCATCCTCTCTCAATCTATGCTCCTGGGGAAACCATTTGAAAGTTCTGTTTTGAAAAACGCTTTCTTTATGTATTTTTCTTTGCATATTCATAACATTTATTTTGTGATTTTTAGCTGTTGGGTTTATCAGGGCAAACTGATAAAATGCCATTTTATTTTCTGTCACCATGCTAGGTCCTAGTATTTTAACCTGAAAATGCTGTGAAGTCTTGGAATGTATTTGTATAATGTTGGACAGAGTTAGTGTTTATTGTAGTTTGTGACACCAAGTAACGTGGCAGTGTAAGCTTATTTTTTTTTTTACTTTTCTATTTTGGTTGCTACTTAGATGGCCGTGTCTCAAAGATAACAAATAAATCTAAACTCGAACTGTTTGCTGGCTTAATTCTTAAAGGGTGTGAAATCACTGCATACCAGAATATTATGGCAATACATGTGTTTTGACCATCCCCCCAGTATAGACCTACTTGAAAATGATCCTTTTTAATGTCTACTTAGATTCCATGCATGCTTTGCAGTTTTTCCAGTCGTGTTTTTTTCAACTTTTGGATTTCCAAGGACTACATATTCCATAGTACCTTGCTGGCTGCAAGCAGTGAATCCTCTATGGATTCTGCCTGTAACTTCTGATGTCAGCAACTCTGTATTTCAGATGGCAGACTCTGAATTCTGTGACTAATCACAGGCACTTTGAATGTGAAGAAACATTTACTACTTTGAATTCCCAACACAAAGTAAGCTTACAAACTTTGAGATCGTCGGATTAAGGCCCATTGCACATGGGCCAGACTGCCAGGAGTCCACTTGCTCGAGGGAATTAATCTAAGCAGGCAGATGGTTGGTCCACTCCTTTTTTTACATGGAGCTGATACAGACATGGTCCCACTCTCCTCTATGGGAGGCTGGATGTAAACAGATCGCTTGTCTGTTTACAGCTGACTGGCATCTGATCTGCTAGATGGAAATGGATCTCCATACATTTGGGTGTCTGTACACGTCTACTTTTACACCCACTAATCCAGAAGAGGGTCTGAGTCTGCCTGAAATGGACAGGTAGACCCGATTTTTTTTTTTTTTGGTCTGCTCATGTGAAAGGGGACCCAAATAAGTAGGCTAGAAGAATTTGAAATACAATGTTGAAATGGACACATGGGAGATGTGTCAACATGGTAGAATGTTTTCACCTCCCTTACAAACAGTTGGCAATAGAAGTATAGCTGAACTGGATAACTTTGCTAAAGCTGTAGCAACAGATGCAAATATTGACTGCACTTAACTGGTCTGGACTGGCTTTTTACAATGGTGGTACATGCCTGTGCATTGTAAGTGCAGCTGCTGGTCTCCACCATGGGTGCACATGACAATGTATAGGAGCACAGTTAGGAGACAGTCGGCACGATGTCTGAACAATGACCTTTTTTGTTTTGGCGTAATCTGTTACTTTTTGTAACTTCACAATAGTTTGGAAGGTACTTTGGGCTCTTCATCCTGCCCTTTTGCCACTAGGACTTTGATACACGACAGTCTCAATCCAGATTGCTGTGTACACCTCAGACAAGTTTACACCCAGTCCTAACCCTTCATTAAAGCCCTGTAGCTGATGGCAGCTGCAGAAGTTTAGGTGAACTGCTGAAGGCTTATTATGATACAGGATTTATTTAGCACCAACAGTTTGCTCAGCGCTTTTCAATATAACAGGAGAGACAAAGCAACAATACAGTTCAGTACAAGTGGGATAGGAGGGCCCTGCTCCTTGGAGCTTATGAAACATTTCTCTGACCATGCCTTCTTTGTGCCCTATTTTAGGCTTATTGAAACATGTAGATACAATATTTGATTTGGGGTTACCATTACACCCAATAGTACCTTTTCCCCTTCCAGTCTTTCAGGACTGCACCTTTTTGAGAGACTTTGGCTCTTCCCCACCTGAGGAAACCACCCAGATTAAAAGCACACTGACCTCACTAATTGTGTTACCTCTGGTGGGGAGATGCTGTCTCGGAAGCTCCTCCAGGTTGCACAAGGGGTGTACCTAATCTGTCTTTCTCCAGCATCCACTGGGGGAGGATCGGGGATCCACTTTTCCTTTCCCATGGGAACCTAGGGAGATGTACCGCTCCCTCACAATGTGCCAGCAAATGGATCTGCCTGGGCTGGGTGATGTCAATTCCAGTGGAGGGGCAGGACTTCCAGCCTTATCCCTTGAAACATGGACTGGAGTGTGGCTGGTGCAGAGGGCTGTGTCCAGCAGAGGCAGGCTATGCAGGACCTCAAAGCAGACCACCACCTTGGACCATGTCTGGAACAGGTGGCAGGACCAAATAATGCTGGCACCAGCCAGTCTCAAGTGGCTCAAAGGAGGTCCCCATCTGATTGGCCCCTAGCTCCAGGGGTGTCCTCAGCTCTCCTGGTGTTTGGAGGGACTAGGGGAGGGGGTCTTGGCTTGGAAGATTCCCACACCCTGCCAGAGGCCATGGGGTGGCAGCCTCGTCTATTAATGGCAGCCCCGTTTCTGTGCTATTTTCAGGCGAAAGCCAGGGTGAATCAACATCACGGGGCCAAAAAGTGTCCCTCATGCAGGGTAATCTTCAAAAATTCCTGGATCAAGGTGATGTGTGGGGAGCTGGTCAAGTCAGGGAACTGAGAGCTACTTTTTTTGATTCCTTTTTAGGTATCTGATCAAGAATTTCTCTGTTCCAGGCATAGCTCACTCCTCTCCCCCCAAAGTAATCGAGCGTTCCCCAGCAACCAGTAGGGAGGTGGGGTGTCTGAGAACAGAGTTGGAGGGGGATCCATCCCCAGACTCGGCTTCCCAGGCAGACTGAATGGGAGGGACCCTTGAGTGAATTCAGAGGTGCCTCTAGATATGTTGTCTGTGGAGGAGGTTGATGGCTTGCTGGGAGCCATTTATGCCACCTTGGGGATTAGAAGATAGGAATCCTCTCGTGTATGATCAGATGTATTGGTATGGAGTAACACAAGCATAGTCTTCCCAGTCCACAAGGTGGTAATAGAATTTATAAAGAGGGAGTGTCAGGATCTGGAGAGAGCCTTTCTTTGCTAAATCTCTCAAATGCAGATTCCCGTTTGGCAAGGATTTGTCCGCAGTTTGGAATAAAAGCCCCAAGCTGGATGCGGCATTCTCACGGGTAGCCAGGAAAATGTATCTTGCCCTTTAGGACATGGGGGTCTTATCTGACACCATGGACAGAAGGGTGGATTTCCTTCTTAAAAAGTCCTGGGATTCCACACTATCCAACCTAAAACCTGCCATGGCCACTACAGTGGTAACTTGGAACATGGAATACTGGCTCACACAGCTACAGGCCCATATTGTGGCAGGATCCCCAAAGGACAAGATATTAGCATCCTGCCAGACCTTACTACAGGGGGTGGGCTATATTGCAGACACCTCAACGGAGTCAGTAAGGAGGTCAGCGGCCCTAACTCAGCCAGCAGAATCATCTGGGCTTAAGACATGGCAGGGGGACACCGCCTCCAAGGTTAAACTCTGGCATCCCATTCACGGGACCTTCTTTTTTGGTCCGGGTCCTGAGACGGTGCTGGATCTCGCTGCAGAAAATAGAGGCCTTTTCAGAAAAAGCTCCTGGGGGCAATTTAGTCCGAAGCAGGTACAGGTCATTAGGCCAGAGGTACAGAAAAGGCCCTGGGGGCAAAAAGGAAGGGGCAGGGGAGGAGGGATTCTCCATCCTGAGCAGTTCCAAAAATCGCAATGGTGGTGTTCCCCCTGGTGGGAGGAAGATTGGGGGTCTTTCACAATGGGAAGCGGTGTCATCCAGTCCCTTTGTCCCGAGAATAGGGTACCACCTGGAATTTCGGACACCGCCACCACAGAGGTTGTTAGTGACGGAGCTCCCAAGATGTGCAGAGAAGGCCTCGGGCTTGCTCTATTCATTGCAGGAGTTGGGAGAGCAGAGGGTCGTTGTCAGGGTCCCCTCCGCAGAGATTGGCGAGGGTTTTTATTCCCACGTCTTTGTGGTCAGAAGGCCCTCAGGGAAGTATAGACTCATGAACCTCAGGCTCTTGAACGAGACCATAAAATATAAGATTCCGTATGCATTCAATTTTTCGGTCAGGTCTCTCCCCCACATCTGCTTTCTGGTCACAATAGACCTAAGGGACACCTACCTACATGTACCAATTGCAGATGTCTTTCAGAAATTCCTCAGGTTGGCAGTACGGGGCCCTAGGGGAATCCACCTTTGGCTTTGGCTGTGCCTTGGCCTTTAGGCTTTCCTCCTCGCCCAGGATTTTCACCAAAATCATGGCCCAGGCCCTGTTGTCACTTCGTCTAAGGGGAGTCTCGCTGGTGGACTTACCTGGACGATCTAATATTTGCAGACTCAGAGAAACAGCTGACATGGTACATAACCTTGGTGATGAGACACCTGGAGAGTTTAGGCTGGCTAATAAACTTAGCCAAGTCAAATTTGGTCCCGGCCCAAAGGATGGTGTACCTGGGCTACGAGCTGGATTCCAACCTTCAGAAAACCTTCCTACCCCAGGAGAAAATTCTAAAGTTGGACAGGAGAATCAGGCCGTGTCCCTAAAAGAGTCCATGTCAGTGTTGGGCTTGCTAACCTTGTCCATCCCGGCGCTACATTGGGCAGGTTTGCATTTGCGACCCCCCCCCCCCCCCATTCTGTTCACTCTGGATGTCTGGGATTGCTGGCAGGAGTCTTTGGACTCCTTGGTACAGGTACCCCCCAGTTGAAGAGAACCCTCTGGTGGTGGAGGAGGTCAGCCAACATGGCTCAAGGCCTGTTATGGGTTTTACCCATCTCCAGGAAAGTTGCAATGGATGCGAGCGCCAGCGGCTGGGGAGTGCACCTAGAGGGGTCCGTGGTGCATGGTTTTTGGCTACCAGAAGCCAAGAACTATGCTCAGAGGGACAGATCCTTGAACTGGAAAGAACTCAAAGCTGTATCACGGGCCCTTGTGGCCTTCCGGGAGCAGCTGCATGCAGGCGCTCTCAGACAACTCCGTACGTCAACAGACAGGGAGGGACTCGAAGCAAAACTGTGGTCCCTGGCCTCAGAACTACTCACCTGGGCCGAGACCAATGTAGCCTCCCTATCCACCATCCACCTGAAGGGGGATTTGAACCAAGTGGCAGACCTCAGCAGCAGGCAGTTGAGGGAATCCGAATGGGTGCTCAGTTGGGAGATCTATCAAGCCATCATAAAGGAGTGGGGAGCTCCGTCCATAGACCTTTTTGCGTCGGGCCAGAATGCTAAAGTCCCGGTTCTCTTCTCCCTACCGTTGGGACGGGCGGTGGCGGTGGATTCACTAGCACAGCAGTGGGACCCCAGTCTCCTTATTCAGCAGTTCTGAGGAAATTCAGGTTCAAGTGAACTTCCCTGATCCTGATAGGCCCGCACTGGCCCAGACGGGCTTGGTTTTCGACCCTGGCAGCCCTGGCTTTTTACCGTCCTTGGATATTGCCGTGCCGAAAGGACCTACTTTCTTAGGGTCCGGTCCTTTGTCCCCAGGTAAACAGATGGAACCTAGCCGCCTGGTTTCTGAGGAACAGTTGCTGAGGAGCAAAGGGTTTTCTGCTAGGGTAGTATCCATCCTCCTAAATAGTAGAAAAGAGACTCGTTCAATCTACCTTAAGGCCTGGAAACTCTTTAACAGATAGTGTGCCCAGACTTCCTCGGAAGTATGTAGCTGAATTTCAGTCCTGGAATCCTTGTAGGGGCTGACAAGGGGCTAGCGGTGAGTATGCTAAAAGGCAAAGACTTGACTCTTAGCGTATTTCTCCAGCCTCCTTTAGCCAGGGATGAGTTTGTGGCGAGATTTTTTAAGTCCTAGACCAGACAAAAGCCAGTAAGAGAAAGGCCCTTTCCAAAGTGGAACCTGACGACTGCTGACAGGCCCCCCGTTTGAACCTCTGGATTCAAGATCCCTCAAAATCCTGACCCTCAAGACAGTATTCCTGGTAGCGGTTACTACAGCGAGGAGAGTGAGTTGGAAGCCCTATCAATTAAGGTCCCCTTCCTCCAGATTTTTGTGAATGGGGTAATGTTTAGGACGGACCCGGCCTTCTTACACAAGATAGTCTTGAGATTTAATCGAGGCCAAAAAAAGAAATTTCACAAGTTGGATGTTTATGTGTTCTTTATTTAGATAGGACTAAAAGGGATCAGGAAGTCAGATTCCCTTTTTGTATCATTTTCAGGAGCAAGTGTTGTAAAGCTTCTAGGTGGCTGAGACTGGCAATTAGGCATATCTGGCCGAGGGTCTGGAAGTCCCGGAGGTCATTGTGGCACACTCCACCCAGCCCATGGTGGCCACATGCTGTGCTGGCTGGTTCAACCCCAGGACAGATTTGTAGGGTTGCTACCTGGTCCAATTACAAGAACTTCGTTAAGCATCACAGACTTGACCCGGTCTTGGTAGAGGAGCAGGCCTTGGGACACGAGTTTCTGCAAGCGTTGGTGAGTGCTTTCATATCTTTTCAAAGGTGCTGTCCTGAAAGATGGGGAGGGGAAAAAGCAAAGTTACATTTACAGCAATGCCTTTTCCAAGAGTCTTTCAGGACAGCTCCAGTTACCCACCCTTTTTATCATTTGGTTATACGGTACGTTTTTATTGTGTCTCTCCAGGTGGTGCTAAGTCATGAACTGAGGTCGGTGTGGGGAGGCCGCACTTTTAATCTGGGTGGAGTTGTTTCCTCAGGTGCAGAGGAGCTGAAGCCTCCCAAAGGTGCTGCCCTGAAAGACTCCTGGAAAAGGTGTTACCGTAAGTGTAACTGCTTTTTTTTGGACAATTATCTCCCCTATGTATTACAAATTCACAATGTCCTAAAACTGTGGTGGTTGTATCTTATTTACTTCCTGGGTAGAGTCATGGTTATCAAAAGGAACATTTTGCCCAAACCTTGGTATGTATTTAGGGCCTTTCCAATGGCACAACTGAAATCCTTTTTAGGAAAACTTCAAGTCATGAACTGATTTTTCTTGCTAGTCAAATAATCTAGTTTTTCTAGACACATCCTATATAGGTGACAATACAAAGGAGGCCTTGGCTTACTTAACTTCTGGCTATATTGTCTGGCCACCAGATTTTCCCAATTGATTGGAATATTATAAATTCCAAGGTCTGGTCTTGGACTTAGAGCGCTACAATTGCTCTGTAAGAGAAAGAAGAGCTTGACCTATCATTTCCCAGTGGTGTGAGCTGCTGTTTCCAGGAAGTCCAAAGTGCATGGACTGAGCTGGATGACAATATAGGAACGGCCTGATTGGTTGATTAAAACAAGCTACTTGTTGCGTTAGCAGCTTTGGAGCGGATGAGTGCTGTATTACTCTTTGGAAGTCATACAGGTGCACATTGGACTTTAAAAGGACTTTATTTTTATTAATTCACATACACTATATTGCCAAAAGTATTGGATTCAGGTGTTCCAACCACCTCTATGGCTACAGGTGTATAAAATCATCACATAGTGGACTCCAGGATCCAGAGGCTCTTCTTACCCAGTGAAAAGATTGACAAGGTAGTGGGGGCCGTTTTTGGGTTAATAACTGCTCCAGATTGCTCGTGGAGGCTCGTCATGAGAGTCATAGGGTTCATGACAGCCTGTGTACTGGCTGTGGAGTGGGCGCAGCTGCATTCCAGGAAGCTTCAGTTCTTCCTTCTATCCTTGTGGGACAGGAAGACGGGTTCACTGGATGAGAGGGTGTCACTCCCGCAGAATACCAAAGATTCACTAAGATGGTAGATCAAGCCCCAGAATCTGGGGGGAGGAAGACCGTGGGCTCAGTGGGACCCAGTACGGGTAACCACGGACTCAAGTTAGTGGGGCTGGGAAGCTTATCTAGTGGACCAACAAGCTCAGGGCCCTTGGGAGCCACACCTAAGGGGGACCTCCTCCAATTACAGGGAACTGCTGGCAGTAGGTCAGTCACTGAAGTCCTTCGAGAACAGAATTGCAGGAAAAGAAGTCCAAATTCTGTCGGACAATACATTGACAGTAGCATACCTGAATCATCAGGGGGGCACTAGATACCGAAAACTCCTGGACTTCGCTCAGGAGATTCTAGGTTGGGCAGAAAACAGTCCTTCTAGTATCTGCGGTCCACATAAAGGGCTTGGACAACACGAAGGCAGACTTTCTCAGCCGACAGTTAATCCACCAGGGAGAGTGGGAACTCAATTCCGAGGTATTTTTTAAATCTAGTTTTTGTCAACCCGGAAAAAGACCTTTTTGCCTGCAGAAAAAAAAGGAAAGTGAGGTGTTATTTTTCAATAGCTCAAGAACAAGGGTCCGAGGGTCTGGACACATTAGCGCAGGGATGGGACTTGGGGCTGGTATATGCATTCCCCCCTCTGTCAGTGATTCTATGAGTGCTACAGAAGTTGAGCCGGTCCAGTTGCAGATAGATCCTACTAGCCCTGTGGTGGCCAAGAAGAGCCTGGTTCACCACCTTGAAGAGGCGGTCCATGGCTCCCCCACAGCGTCTTCCAGTCAGAAAGGATCTCCTCTTGCAGGGGCTAACACTGCACCCCAATCTGGAGATTTTTCAGTTAACCGCTTGGCCCCTGAAAGGGAGATCCTAAGGAGACGGGGGTGTTCCGAGAAGTTGATAGACACTCTTCTCCTCAATAGGAAACAGATGACTAGAAATATGTAGTGGTAAACACCCTAAGGGTGCAAGTGGTGGTTTGTTTATACCACAGAATTGCATCAGACCAGAGCTAGTTAAGAGGTTTCTGGGGGCCAGGGAAAGAGTGACTTCTATTAACATTCATAGTTTTCCGGCTTGGGATCTAACCTTGGTGTTAGAAGTTTTAACCAAGCCACCATTTGAGCCAGTGGCACAGATTTCAGTTAGGTTGTTATCTTTTAAGTTAGCATTCCTGTTAGCCATCACTATGGCAAGGAGGATAAGAGACCTTCAGAGCCTGTCGATCAAGGACCCCTTCTTGGTAGTATGAGAGGACATGGTAGTGCTTAGACAGGACCCCCTTTATTTGCCCAAGGTGGCATCTCGTTTTCACAGGACACGAGATTATCCTACCGTCTTTTTTGTCAAAACCCTAAGAATGAAAAGGAAAAGAGTTTTAATTTTTTAGATGTCAGAAGGTGTTTGCTGACATATTTAGATAGAGTAAGTAGAAGTACTGAAATAGACTTCAGGCAGTTGAGCCACCTTTTGTTTTTGTTTAGCGGTCCGAGAAAGGGTCAGCAAGCTTCCAAACCGACAATAGCCATATGGATTAGACAAGCAATTTCTTTAGCTTACGAGCAATCAGGGGTCTCAGTTCCTTTATGCCTGAGGGCTCACTCCACTAGATCGTTGGCAACCTCTTGAGCAGAGAAGGCCAAAGCATCGATCAAACAGATCTGCCAAGCAGCCACATGGACAAACCAGGAAAAAAAGTAAAGACATAAGAGAGTGGAAGGACATAAAGGCCCTCAGGGAAGAAACTGGTGACAGGGTAAACAGGAAAAATTAGGGAACATTATTCCTGGTGAGCCACAACCCCATTTTTTCCTGCAGAAGTAACCCTCCTGCCTTGAAATTACAAAAATAAGGAAAAATATATTATTATCATGAAGAGTAAAGCTGCAAAAGGGGGAGGGTCTAGAACATCTCAAACAAGTACGATCAAAAAAATATATGTCATCACAAGAGAAAAGTCCAGAGGGTCAAACCTTAGAAAGACAACAGGGAGTAAGTGGAAGACAGGAGACAGAAATCATCAGCGGGGATCACTCCAGATTGTCTATGGGAGTACCTAATAAGTGCCAAAGCGGAGAAACTGAAGATATAGAATAAGAGTTGGCTATAGAAAATGTTGAAGAACAAGTAAAGATTCCACAAATGCCTACTAAATCTGAAATAGCAGATATATTTATGAGATTGGAACAGTCTATAAAACAAGTAATACATAAAGACCTGGGGCAAGTTTTGTCAGGAGTAGAAGAAACAGGGAAAACTGGATAAACATGCCCAAATAATAAATCTAGAAAAACAGATGGGAGGAGATGCGGAAGGAGCAAACAAGTCTGCTATATAAATTGGAAGATCAAGAAAACAGAGATAGGAGTAATTTGAGGATATGGGGTTTACCCGAGACTTCACAAGGAGAAGATTTGATGGAGAAAATGAGAAAAATGTTCAATACAATAATGGGCAAATCAGTAACAGAGCACTTGAAGATCAATAGAGTACATAGAATAGGAAGATCCCAAGGAAATGCGAGTGAAAATCCCAGAGATATGATCGTGCGATTCCATCACTGTAAGGATAAAGCAGATCTATGGAACAAGATAAGAGGAATACCAGTAATAAAATATGAAGATGCAAGTTTACAGATTTATGCAGATAGAACATCGGAAACATTGGCCAGAAGGAGAATGTTGAAACCATAACTGGAACAGATGAGAAAACAAAACATACGATACAGCTGGGGATTTCCAGCATGTCTAATTGGATGGAAAGATGGTCACTCTGCAGAAGATCTAAAAGACTTTTGTGAGAGACTAGAATTACACAAAATAGACATACCAGGATGGGAAGAGGGGGTAAAGGAGAATAGGGGAATAGAAAATGAGAGTTGGCAGTCAGTCCCCAAAAGGAGAGCACACCAGAGATCAAATAGGAAGGGAAGAGGAGGAAAGGGGGGGGAGATTTTTGGAGGTCATGAGAGGACCTCCCTCATTTTTTTTTTTCCTTCCCTTTCCTCTGCCCCTTTTCTTTCTCCTAAGCAGGATGAGAATTTTAGATGAGAAGCTGGGAACAAGAGGCCACATATACATCCAGACTCGTGGTCCAGGGGCTGAGAGCGTGGTCAAGGTGGGCGCATGTGATCAGAGCTCCACCCTAGCTTGGAATCGATGGTGGGACTAGGACCACAAACAATTCAAAGGCAAGACAAGAGCCTAGGGGGCATGGCGGGGGGGAGGAGATGAGAATTGTTGGGGGGGATATTCTAGTGTTCCTCTGGATGGATAATCTTACTCTTGTTGAGACAAAATTTAGTTGGGGAAAAAAGAAAAAAATATGGAATATGGGGGAGGTTAACTTTATGACCTATAATGTAAAGGGATTGAATACCCCGGGGAAGAGGCAGACGATTCTCAGAAAAGTAAAACATGGCACCTGCCCCAGTCTATAACTCGCCAGCCAGCTTGCCAACAACCAAATTAACCTGTCTAACAGTATGCGTTAAAAACAGTGGTATAGCTGAAAATTTAAGATTTAAGTTGGAGGATAAATTGGAGGATCCGGAAGGTCGATTTCTGTTCCTGAGGGGGAGGTTATAGGAATTAGAATGTACAATGGTAAATATATATTGTCCCAATAGAAATCTAATGGCTTAATTGAAGAATATACTAAGAAGGCTTTTGGATTTTAAGAAGGGCAAACTAATTATGGCAGGAGATTTTAATTGCTGCGTGGATCCTCAGATAGATACGAGATCGCAGGTCCAGAGACAGGGAAGTAGAGATTTGAAATCTATGCAAAGTATGCTATATCAGTGTCAACTGATAGATGTATGGAGAATTAAACATCCTAGAGAAAGGGATTATACGTTCTATTCTCCTACACATGCGGCGTGTTCCAGATTAGATTATATATTGATAGAACACAGACTCTTGGGCCCTGATTTACTAAAGTGCATAGACGTTGTCTAGACGCACGTCCAAGGCTAAAGTTCACTTTTCATTGGAATCCATCTACTTTTAGACGGCAAAGACATTTAAAAAGCAGAAAGCATCTAACAAATAGACACGAAAGCGAATTTACTAATGGACACAATAAAGGAATCCATCTAAATAAAGCAGACATCCTAGAAGCACATCTAAAGGAATGAAAAATTGCTATAGAAATATGTTCACATTGAAATTTGCTTTCCCAAATATCTGGACTTCACTTTAAAGAATATATTCCTTTTGAAAAAAAAATTTCAGCGGGTAAAAAATAGATTTTTTAGGGAATTCAGGATTGTCAAGAAATAGAGGCCTTTCCAACGTCTATGCACTAATAGAAATGCGCATGTGCATAACAAAGTTTAACCGTCTGCCGCGGGCGCTTTTCTTTTAGACTGTGTCTTATAGTAAATCTCTGTGTGGAGTCCTCTGGAAGACGGCAATCGCGACTTGTCAACAGAGTTTCAGAAACAGCACTATTTTTAGCTAGGCATATCTTTATGTATTCTGATTTGTTTTCCTTACCTCTATTGATTTTATTTTTGTTTCTTATCCTTTATAACGATTTTCTGTAATGGTTTTACATGACATTTATTCATATTTTTGTATATTTTGGTAGAAATGTTGTGAATTTGATATATCATATTTTGAAGATCTAGATAATATAGATTGTTTATTTTTAGATTCAACTGTCAGTGGGGAACCCCGCTGACACCTGATGGCTCATAACGTTTGGGGGACTCTGCGGCCCCCCATTCCTTAGCAACCCATGACAGTACTGGCAGATACCGGTACATACTGCATGCCTGGCCCACTACATAAATACTGCATACCTTTATTTCCTTTGGTGAATTGACTAACCCCCATTCACATCGGTGCAACTTGGTATGCGATTTGCATGCCCTGCAATTTGCAAATTGCATGCCAAGTCGCAGCCTATTGTCTGCAATTGGAGCGGTCATATCGGTGCGCTTTCGACCGCGGTTAGAGCCGCACCGACTTCAAAAGTAGTACATGCACTACTTTTGGTGCGATTTGCATAGACATCTGTATCAGATGTCTTGCAAATCGCATCCTGAAATCGGCGGGACACTTCACTGTAAGTCGCACGATTTCAAAGTTGAGCTTGATGTGAACAGGGGCTTAGCCACTGGTCACATCACAGCCAATTTTGAAATCATGCGACTTACACCCCGGTCAAATGTCTGGGGACATGCTGATTTCAAGTGCGATTTGCAAGACATCTGACACAGATGTCTATGCAAATCGCACGAAAAGTAGTGCATGCACTACTTTAGAAATCGGCGTGGCTCCGACCAAGTCGGAACCGCACCGATATGACTGCTCTAATAGCGGACAATAGGGTGCAACTTGGCCTACGATATGCAAGTCACCCGGCATGCAAAACGCATGCCAAATTGCACCTGATGTGACTGGGGCCTAAGGTCTTTTTATGCTGTATTTCCCTAGTGTTTTTCTGAATTTCAGGAAATATCGCATAGTAGCAATAGTGAATTGACATTTTCAGTATTGCATGTGAGATGTGGTCATGTGACTGACTTAACTCATGCGATAAGCTTTTGTGCCAATCAATTTTGCCATGGGGTTCCCCTTCACATCCCTGTTCATTTTTCTGCAAAGTTGTATGCTGCACAGGTACACTTGTTTTACTGTTGCTTCATTTCTGGCCATGCTAATGGACTATGATTTGTGGGGCCTGTATACCAGAATTGATGCACATAGCCACACAAGCAAGGGTTAACGCTGGTGGAAAGAGTATTTGTGACTGCTAATCAGGTACAATCGCTTTCTGGGACAAAATGAATTACAGTGGTGGCTGTGGCCTTGATTGGGTGTGGGACCTTGTGTGGTGTGATCCAAATCCAACCTATGTTATATAAAGGGCTGCAGTAGTAGCTAGAGTGGCTTGGTGTAATAATAGGCCAGATTATTTTCAGCAAGTCCTTGCCTGTGGTGGGGTTTTTTTTTTTTTGGGGTGGGGAGAGACATTGTGCCGAATTTCCCCAGACCCCACTAAGGCTGTATTTTGATGTGGGCTCTAAATGTTTTGCATTTTCTTCTTCTATTGTTTGTTTTGGTGTGTATTATTCTACAATATTCGTATGTTTAAGGTTTGGGAACATCTGCTGATACTTGCCTTGTTCATAATACAAACAAATGTCAATTGCTCAGCTCTTACAGCTCTTAACTCGGATATAATTTGCTTGCTTATTTAGACCAAAATGCAGCTTTAAGCCAAACATAATCAGAAATGTATGTGTGGGGGACTTGGGGAGGTGTTGGTTGTGATATTTGCACTTTATTATGCGGTTTTATTTAGATATTTTGATCTCAGGACTGTTTTGTGGATAGATAATTATAATTCTTCATCTAACCAACTAATGATGTGTGCTAAGTTTATTGCCCTGAAAATGTTGCCTGATATTAATCGTTGTTTGCTGCTGTACCCTGTTAAAGTACTGTTTATTATAAGGTGTGATCATTTAGATTGTAAGCTCTTATGAGCAGGGCCGCTCTATTTTAGCAACATAAATCCTACTGATTTCTTTTCCCCAAGAAATTGAATGTACCTACTTGTTGCTGCTGTCAAAATAAATGTTGACTATGTATTGTATCAATAAATCTTTGCACTATGTATTTGAATTTTTTGTTGATTGCATTTTCTAGTTGAATGTATTCACACTCACACCACTTTTTTGATCTATATAATAGTATGCACAAATATTTAGATTGCACATATGCAAGTATTTGCAAAATACCCAACCAAAAGCACCCTATTGCACCACCAGACAGAATGTTATGTACCAGTGAATGCAGCCGATGGATAAGTAGTGTTCAATGTGCAGCTAGCCATTATTTTGAAACAATCCTAACAGTAATAATTTGTGACTTAAATGTGTTTTGCCTTTGGCCCTGTGCTGCACAAGAACATATATTCGCCAATGTCATATCAGCAATCGCACATACAGGGAAAACTGCTCTGGTGTACAACAAAGCACCAGAGTGACTGCCAGACCAGAAATACATCATCACTTTATGGAAGGACATTCACGTGCACCCAGAAGTGGTAGTGGGAGCTGGAAGGACAGATTTGCTAGAAAAGAATATGACGAGATCTCTGTTCTCCACAGAGGAGCTGCTGCTCATTTGCAAAGTAAGTGTGGCCATTGCTCTAACGTTCATAGCAGGTGGGGGTGATGTGATAGGTAGATGCTGTGTTTTTTTTTTTTGTTTTTTTTTACAGGCCAATGTGTAGATTTGCGGGGGCTAGCTGCACATCACTTAGTGCACATGTGCACACAAACGTTACTTCCTGTTTATCTGCACATTAGCTTTCTGGTATTTATCGGTCACAGATCTTAAGCATATGTGCCAAGCGCACTTTTTCTGTGTGCTCCAGGCACATTTCCCAGGGCCTCAGCCAAAGCTCCCAAGCATTTTGTGCAAATTGGCAGTTTCTGATCATGTGACTGCTTTGACAGCCAATCACAGTGGGCACATGACACGAAACCCTGCCTCCCAGCATCCGATGTGCCAAAGGGTTGGAAACTTCTGGCAGTTGTACATGCTCATGTAAACAGTGTGGATGTTATGTGTGTATATATCTAAGTTGCTCGCAGGCTCCTTGGCAGGGAGGAGCCAGTAAGTAGCAGCCTGGTGAGGAATCACCACGTGACTTTAGGCTGATTTCTATGCAGCCAGAGGAGCAGGAGAGCACACCAGGTACACTGGGGTACAGTGCATTACAGTCAGGACCGCTAATAAGGGGGTGCCGCTGATAAGGGGGTACCCCCGGCCCTCCTGTAGGGGGCCAGGCCCCGTCAGCTGCAGAGGGGGGCCCGGGCAGCTGACAATCCCATCTGCAAAATTCCATGGTTAGCCTCCTGTCATCCTATCACACAGCTGCTCAGTGTTGTGATGTTAGAGGTGCTCCTGCTCTGCTCCACAATTTTGACACTTTCAAGTTTCCTTCTGTTTATAGTTGATTGCAACTTTGTTTCTCTCCTCTCCTCCAGACTGCTGATCCTTTTCTGTTCATTGCTCAACTCTGTTTATTTAACTATTTATTTACTGATCTAGTTAACCATTTGCCCTCCAGAGGATTTACCCCCCCTTCATGACCAGGCCATTTTTTGTGTTACGGCGCTGTGTTACTTTAACTGACAATTGCGCGATCATGCAACGCTGCACCCAAATGAAATTTACGTCCCTTTATTCCCATGATTTGAGCTTTCTTTCAGTGGTATTTGATTGCCTGTGCATTTTTTTATTTTTTGCGCTATAAAAAAAAAAAAGACTGACAATTTTGAGAAAAACAATATTTTGGACGTTTTGCTATTAACCGCATGCCGCCCAGCCACTGTACATATACGGTGGCAGGGCGGCACTCACAGGCAAAACCACGTTTTAAAACGTGTGTTTTGTAAACAAATAAGGGGCGCACCGCCGCAGATGTCAGTTGCCGGGTCACAGCCGCTCATTAGCGGCTATGTCCCTGCGATCGGCGGTAAACGGTGACAGAGAGCACAGCTGCAGTAGCTGTGCTGTCTGTCACCTCTCTGTCAGCTCGAGGATGAGCTGATCGAGAAAGAATAGTTTCACTTTCTCGATCAGCCTTGTCCCGCCCAGTACACGCCCCCTAGTAAAAAACACTCCCCTCACTCCTATAACCCTTCCCTGCTAAATAAAGTTAACCCCTTCCTCCCCATTGCCATTAGTACAGTGTCAGTTTTTTTTTTTTTTCACTGATCACTGTATTAGTGTTTTTGGGGATGTCAGTGACCCCAAGTCAGTACCCCCCAATGTCAGAATGTCTGCCGCAGTCCCGCCATAAGTGGCTGGTCGCTGCCATAAGTCCCTGATCACTGCCATAATTCGCTGATCGCCGTCATTATTAGTATAAAAAAAAAACTAAAAATCCCAGTATCTTTCCCTCCATTTGTAAACACTATAACTTTCACGTAAACCAATTAATTTACACGTATTGGGTTTTTTTTTTAGCAAAGACATGTCGCAGAATGCATTTTGGCAGAAATTTATGACTAAATTTGATTTTTGCATTTTTTTTTTACTGGACATGTTTTATAGCAAAAAGTCCAAAGTATTGTTTTTTTTCCTCAAAATTGTCAGCCTTTTTTTTTATAGCGCAAAAAATAAAAACCGCACAGGCGATCAAATCCCACCGAAAGAAAGCTCAATTGTGGGGAAAAAAAGGATGTAAATTTCATTTATGTACCATATTGCATGACCGCGCAATTGTCCGTTAAACTAGCGCAGCGCTGTATAGCAGAAAAATGGCGTAAATTGCAGTATTTATACCATAGTTTGTAGACGCTATAACTTCCACACAAAGCAATCAATATACACTTATTGGGATTTTTTTTACCAAAAACATGTAGCAGAATACATTTTGGCCTAAATTTATAACCAACTTTGAGTTTACTATATATTTTTTATAGCTGAAAATAAAAAATATTGTTTTTCTTCAAATTTTTGGCGTTTTTTTGTTTATAGCATGAAAAATAAAAAGCGCACAGGTGATCAAATTACACTGAAAGAAAGCTCTATTTGTGTGAAAAAAAGGACGTAAATTTCGTTTGGGTGCAGCATTGCATGACCGCGCAATTATCAGTTGAATTAGTGCAGCGCCAAGTAGCAAAAAGAGGCCTGGTCATTAAGGGGGGTAAATCCTCAGGAGCTCAAGTGGTTAAATATGTCCAGTAAAAAAATAAAAAAAACTAATTTTGTCGCATTTAGGCAAAAATGTATTCTACTACATGTCTGTGCTAAAAAAAAATCCCAATACAAGTAAATTAATTGGTTTACGTGAAAGTGATTTACACATGACGGTATAAATAATGGGATTTACACTGTACAGTGTGTTAGAGTACAGTGTGTTACAGAGTACAGTGCGTTACAGTGTCCAATGTGTTACAGAATACAGTGCGTTACAGTGTCCAATGTATTACAGAGTACAGTGTGTTAGAGTACAGTGTGTTACAGAGTACAGTGCGTTACAGTGTCCAATGTACAAGAGATCCCTGTGCTCAAATCCATACAGCTAGTGCATGCATTTATCCATCAGGTGCTAAAGGGGTGTAACCACATTAACTCTAGAAATTCTGAAGGACCCTCTGCACACTGATATATACCCTTTCAAGCAAACTATGCAATAAATAGGGATATTTGGTTCACACATATTGCAATACATGCTTAAGCTGGCCAACTGCGTCAAAGTAATCCCTCTATGGCCAGTCCTACTCTGCCCTGCCTACACAAGTGCTACTGTGGACACAATGCTAGCATAGGGGAAAAGACACAATGGGGAGAGCTACAAGGTTCAGGTCTGGCTACTGACCCAACAATACAACAAACGAGATCCCTGTGCTCAAATCCATACAGCTAGTGCATGCATTTATCCATCAGGTGCTAAAGGGGTGTAACCACATTAACTCTAGAAATTCTGAAGGACCCTCTGCACACTGGTATATACCCTTTCAAGCAAACTATGCAATAAATAGGGATATTTGGTTCACACATATTGCAATACATGCTTAAGCTAGCATTGTGTCCAAAGTAGCACTTGCGTAGGCAGGGCAGAGTAGGACTGGCCATAGAGGGATTACTTTGACGCAGTTGGCCAGCTTGCATGTATTGCAATATGTGTGAACCAAATATCCCTATTTATTGCATCGTTTGCTTGAAAGGGTATATATCAGTGTGCAGAGGGTCCTTCAGAATTTCTACAGTGTCCAATGTGTTACAGAATACAGTGCGTTACAGTGTCCAATGTATTACAGAGTACAGTGTGTTACAGAGTACAGTGCATTACAGTGTCCAGTGTTACAGAGTACAGTGTGTTATATTGTACAGTGCGTTACAAAGTACAGTGTGTTACCGTGTCCAGTGTGTTAGCGTACAGTATGTTACAGTGTACAGTGCATCAAGGATCTGCATAAACACCCTGGCATGCCAGAGGTGGTTTGGAAGCAGCACAGCAACTTGTCCATCCCTTTTCTTTGTGCTGCTTTTGGGGGTGCATAATTGCTTCTCGCTCCTGAACGAACTTGCAACGGATATTGGAGTCCTCATATTTTGCAGATGTAGTTGAGCCGTGTGCTGGCAAAAGAGCGGAGCCTGGTTTTGGTTTTCCAACCAATTGGGAGCTTGCAGGCATGTGTTCACATGAGGCGATGTATTTGCCTTTTTTTGTGTCAAATAAAGACTATTTTGGTTCCTAAAAAAAGTGTCATATCCTCTTGATTCTATTTCCTAGACTTAAGATGGCCATATAATATGTAATCTGATGAAAACTCAGTGCAATTTCCTCCACATGTAGCTAAACTCTGTAATAGGAGGACCTATCGGAAAAAAAATGCATTACTTTAGAATGGTCTAGGCCCATACAGTACATAATTGAGATTTGCTATGAAGGAACATTCACCTTTGGATACCTGAGCTCATGTAGTTCAGGTCCAAATATTTCAGGCCATTGCAATGTATTGACTAATGCAGCTCAACATAGATCATGCATAAATAAAAGTGTACCTTGTTCACAGAATAGCCACTGGGAGGTCCTATCTGGGCACACAGATCTGGCCCATATGCATAATTGGGTACATTCTGGCAAATGAGAATTTGGGATGCTTTATAATATTAAGGGGTTAGTTCATGCTTGCTTTAGGGGAAACATTACTGATAATTGTATTTTCAGTAGAAAACGTGTCCGATTGTACATTGAGGTACATAGCAGAGGTTCAAGGTATTCCATAGAAGTTATTGTTCTTCCTAACTATACAGGTGGCACAGACACAAGCATACACCAGTCAGCTCTTCTACTCCCTTTCCACTTTCTAGTCAGTAGCCAAAATCTTAATTGGTCAATATTCCTGTCACTGACAGAGCCCCAGGGAATTGACATCCATATTTTGGGCCTTCACAATAGTCTGTAACATCAAGGAGCTTACAGTCTAAGGCCACAAATTCAGACATATACTAGGCCCAATTAATCTAACACATGTCTTTGGAGTGTTGGCATAAACACACCCGAACAGAGAAAGCATGCAAACTCCAGGCAGGTGCTGCCATGTCTGAGATTAGAACCCATGACCCAAGTGCTGTAAGCCATGAGTGCTAACCACTAAGCCACTGTAACAGACAGAGTTTGAGCTGGAATGTAGAATAGTAACATGATTAAAAAGAATGAAGATTTATAATTAGATTGGGAAATTAGAACTAGACATTAAAATTATTGTGGATTTAAGTTTGAAAATGTTCGATATTCGAAAATAGAATGTATGACTTTGTAACATTCATTAGGAAATGTATTATTTGGGCTATCATTTTTGCAGAAAAAAAAGGCAAGAAAATTAATAGAGGCAACAATAATAGCAGCAACCCCGCCCCAACAAACAAAAATTAACACCATTAAAACATGCACACCTGGCATACAAATGAACGCAAACGGGACAAAGCCCATGCTTGTGCGCCACCTAAGCACCGTATCCAGCATTGCCCCTACAATTGCATCTACTCGGATCAGAGATTTATCAAAGATGATTCAGTCTACCTGTAGATGTTTTTATGTTGACCACTGAAAGGTGAATGTTCAGCGTCTGCAGTTGGACACTGTTCTTAGTAAATCAGGGTCTTGGAGTCGTTGATTAAAATAAATATAGAAGTTACAACTGTATTGGACCATGCACCTGTCACCATGAAGTTATTACGGGAAAGAGAGCAGGATATGAGAAATATGTGGAAACTAAATTAGTCACTCCTCCAGGAATAGAGCAATACTTTGAAATAAATGAGACTGAAGGAGTCTCAATTGCTACAGTGTGGGAAGCACATAAGCCATATATCAAGGGAATTTTGATAGCCGTGGGAGTAGAAAAAAAGAACAGCAAAAGATAATAAATATGTTAATAATGGAACTATATGATCTAGAACAACTACATAAAAAGAGAATAGTAAAAGACACACAACAGAAAATTATTAAAAAGAGAGAAGAATTAAATAACTTAATGGAGCAAGAAAGAAGGAGAATATTTAACATGATGACAAGAGAAAGATATCAGCGGGGAAATAGACCTGGTAAATATTTAATGAGAGCACTGAGAAATAAGAAATTGAGGAACTATATAAAGAAAATTAAAGATGGCAATGGTGAAATGGTGTGCTCAACCACTGATATCACTAGTGTATTCAAAATATATTATAGGAAGTTGTGTGAAGTGAATCTGAAAAAGTTAAAAGGAGGGGAAGAAGAAAGAATTAGAAAAAGACAGACGTATTTAAAAGAGGCAGGTCTACCGAGATTGGGAGAGAACACTTAGCTCTTCTAGAAAAACCAATAACAGAGGAGGAAATCCAGGAGGCACTGAAGGGTACAGTCGCAGGGAGGAGTCCTGGGCCAGATGGGTATACTGTGAGATATTATAAGAAATTTGAAGAACAATTAGTCCCTAACCTGTGTACATATTTGAATGCATTAGGAGGTGGAATGGAAACGAGGGAGGAGTCATTGCAAGCACATACTACAATCATACAGAAAGAGGGGAAAGATAGGACCCAATGTGCTAGCTACAGTCCTATCTCACTGTTAAATACGATACAAAATGATATGTGAAAGTTCTGGCTACTATGTTGAAAGTCTTAATGCTTGAATGGATTCATTTAGATCAAGTAGGATTTGTCCCTGGGAGGGAGAGAAAAGATAATGGGCTAAGATCATTATTCCTTATTTAAATTTATCAAATTTAAAAATCAGCCAGACTAAATCAGAGATTCTTAATGTTAATATTCCGATAATTGAAAAAAAAGTTATGCAGAGAGAATTTCCCTTTGCATGGAGGGAAAGAGAACTAAAATATCTAGGAATAAAGTTAACCTTGTCTTCTAAGAATCTATATAAAATAAACTACATCCCATTAAAAAATGATATATCAAATGAATTGAGGAGTATTTCGATTGGACCACTCTCCTGGATAGGACGGATAATTCTGGTAAAAATGACAATTGTCCCAAAAATCCTATATAAATTTCATATGCTACCCATACAGCTTTCGGGAACTTATTTTAAAGTAAGAAAATTATATTGAGGTACATTTGGGGAAATAAAAAAACAAGAATAAGTTATGAAGTGCTGTGTAGAGCTAAAGAAAATGTGGTTTAAATGTACCGGACTTTAAGAGATATTATTCTGTATTGTTGTCACGTATTTTTGATTGGACATATAATGCAATAGGTAAAAGTTGGATTAATATAGAAAATACATTAAGTGAGACACAACTAGTTAGATTGTTTGTTTGCCACATCAGTACCGTAAGTTGGCTGAAAGCACGAGCACTTATACATGAAATGTAATTAAGGTTTTGGAGGTAATTCAAAAACAAATGGGATGGGAATTCGATCAATGTTAGTACTGTTGGTGAAACAGAGTTCTTCCCACCTGGGAAGGAAAATATTTACGGTAAATGGATAAGGAAAGGGAATACACAGTTAAAAGACATAATGAAAAAGGGAGAAATATGTTCCTTTCAGGAGCTAAAAAATAAAAAGTAGGTGTTTTTTATGTTAGATGAGTGGCGATATTTTCAATTAAGACACTTTGTTGCAATACTCCCAAAGCCATTAAGGACAATGGAGAATTTAAACCCATTTGAACAACTGTTTAGTGAAAGTAAGATATGGAAACATGGTACTTCGCGTATTTATAAAATCCTTACTGCAATAGCAGGATCTACTTCCCCTCCATATATGGAAAAATGGGAAAGGGAACTTGGAATATCATTCAACAAGCAATAAAAAAAGAAAATATTTACATTAATGCATGGGGCTATAGATATGAAGGTGGAAATGAATTACAAATGTTTAACTAGGTGTACAATACACCGAATGTGGCACATATGCAATATGTAGAGAAATCACCTGTGTTGGAGGGGATGGAGGATTAAGGGTACAATGGCATATACGTACAGTGGGGATCGAAAGTTTGGGCACCCCAGCTAAAAATTTGTATTAATGTGCATAAAGAAGCCAAGGAAAGATGGAAAAATCTCCAAAAGGCATCAAATTACAGATTAGACATTCTTATAATATGTCAACAAAAGTTAGATTTTATTTCCATCATTTACACTTTCAAAATAACAGAAAACAAAAAAATGGCATCTGCAAAAGTTTGGGCACCCTGCAGAGTTAATATCTTGTACTGCCCCCTTTGGCAAGTATCACAGCTTGTAAACGCTTTTTGTAGCCAGCCAAGAGTCTTTCAATTCTTGTTTGAGGTATCTTTGCCCCTTACAAAAGTCTTCCAGTTCTTTGAGATTTCTGGGCTCTCTGTCACGCACTGCTCTTTTAAGGTCTATCCATAGATTTTCAATTATGTTGAGGTCAGGAGATTGTGAAGGCCATGGCAAAACCTACAGTTTACGCCTCTTGATGTAATCCCCCGTGGATTTCGAGGTGTGTTTAGGATCATTATCCATTTGTAGAAGCCATCCTCTCTTTAACTTCAGCTTTTTCACAGATGGCATCAAGTTACCATCCAAAATTTGCTGAAATTTTATTGAATGCATTTTTCCTTCTACTCGTGAGATGTTCCCTGTGCCACTGGCTGCAACACAACCCCAAAGCATGATTGATCCAACCCCATGCTTAACAGTTGGACAGAGGTTCTTTTCATTCAATTCTGTGCCCCTTCTTCTCCAAACGTACCTTTGCTCATTCTGGCCAAAAAGTTCAATTTTAACCTCATCGGTCCACAGAACTTGTTTCCAAAATGCATCAGGCTTGTCTATATGTTCATTTGCAAAGTTCAAACGATGATTTTTGTGGTGAGGACATAGAAGAGGTTTTCTTCTGATGACTCTTCCATGAAGGCCATATTTGTACAAGTATCTCTTTATAGTGGGATAGTGTACCACAACTCCAGTGTCTGCCAGATCTTTCTGGAGGGATCGTGCTGTCAAACGTGGGTTTTGAATTGTTTTTTCTCACAATCCTGCGAGCTGTTCTGTCTGATATTTTTCTTGGTCTTCCAGATCTTGCTTTAACTTCCACTGTTCCTGATGACTGCCATTTCTTAATTACATTCCGAACAGAGGATATTGACATCTGAAAACGCTTTGCTATCTTCTTATAGCCTTCTCCAGCTTTGTGAGCGTCAACTATTTTCAGTTTCAGTTTTCTAGACAACTGCTTAGAAGAACCCATGGTGCTGATTGTTGGGGCAAGGTCAGATGAGTCTGGGCATTTAAAACCTTTGAGCTTGACATCACCTGGTCTTCCCAGACGATGACTGAGAACAATCCATGACACTGGCAGGTCTCAGCTTGGCAAAGGGGGCAGTGCATGCTATAAATTCTGCAGGGTGCCCAAACTTTTGCAGAAGCCATTTTTTTGTTTTCTGTTATTTTGAAAGTGTAAATGATGGAAATAAAATCTAACTTTTGTTGACATATTATAAGAATGTCTAATCTGTAATTTGATGCCTTTTGGAGATTTTTCCATCTTTCCTTGGCTTCTTTATGCACATTAATACAAATTTTTAGCTGGGGTGCCCAAACTTTCGATCCCCACTGTATATGGTGGGAATGCCCTAAAATACAGGTGTACTGGAAAGACATAATTCACCTAGCACAGGAGATTTTGGGGACTAATATCTCAAAAGATCTGGGCATATGCTTATTCCATAAAAATTAGATTACAGCAGAAAATTATAAGAACCTGATGATATTTAATAAATGCTGCAAAGGGACGGATACCCAAATTTTGGCAGGAAAAGGAGGCACCAAAAATAAAGATTGGATAAAGAGGATAAATTATATTTATAGGATGGAGGAACTTTACCATATTGAAGAAGATAAAATGGAGAGATTTAAAAAAAGATGGGAAAAATGGGATGAGTTTAAAAGTTCAAATAAATGTGCTGAATTGGTAGTATTAGAGAACAACGAGAAGAGAAGACATGTATAAAAAAAGAGGGGGAATCAGAGATAGGATGAAAAGAAAGAGGAGAAGGATGTCCAGAGAGTAATAAAAGGGAGAGGAGGAACTGGGAGATAAAGGGAAAAGAAAGGGGTAGTGGCGGTTGGTGGTGGTGGTGGTGGTGGTGGTGGGGGGGGGATTGGGTGAAATGGGAAAGGGAAAATGTTTCTTTGTTTGTAGTGATGAGTATTGTCATAACGGATTTTTGTAATGTTGAAATATTGAAACTAATAAACATATTTAAAAAAAAAAGAGGTGCTACTGATTTTTAAGGCCCTGCAAATGTTTATCGAAGCAATATTTTTGTGGAAGAATACACTAAAATCATTATTAGCAGATACAAATGGCAAATTTTACAAAATTCCTACTAAACATGAAAGCTTAACCTGTATTGAGTTAATAAATAACAAATATTTATCAATTTTAAATTGAGCCTTTTTGCAAAATGGTGAGAATCAATAAATGTTTATAAAAATGATATTTTCGCTAAAAATATACTAAAATCATTATTAGCAGATACAAACACAGCAAGTTTTACAAAATTCCTGCTAAATTCCTACTATATATAAAAGCTTAACCTATATTGAGTTAATAAACAACACATTTTTGTAAATTTTAAATTGCGCTTTTTTGTGAAATGGTGAAAATCTATTATATGTAAATGTAGACAACAAAATTTCTCTGAAATGGTTTTAAATTTTCCCATTACAGTTTTCAGAGTTTATAAAAGACACCCCCCAACCATATATTTTCTGAAAGCACATGACCAGTAGAATAGAGGACAATAGAAAAGAAGGTGCTACTGATTTTGAAGGCTCTGCGATTTTTGCGCAAATGTTTATCAAAATATATTTTCAATAAAAATACACTAAAATCATTGTTAGCAGATACCAACACATCAAATTTTACAAGATTCTCACTAAATATAAAAGCTTAAAGTGGTTGTAAAGGCTGAAGCATTTTTACCTTCATGCATTCTTCATGCTTGAAGGTAAAAAACCTGTGTGCAGCAGCCCCCCCAGTTCCCTCAATACTTACCCGAGCCTCATCGGGTTCCAACGATGTGAATGACAGCCTCAGCTGTCCTAGGTCTCTGCCTCCTCATTAACTGAGAGAGCAAGCGGCAGCCATTGGCTCCCACTGCTGTCAATCACAGTCAGTCAGCCAATAAGGAGAGGTGCGGGCAAAGCCGCGGCTCCATGTGTGAATGGACATGCGGTGCAGCGGGTGCCCCATAGCAAGATTCTTGCTGTGGGGGCAACCGACAGACAGAAGGAGCCACAAGAGCCTACGGGGGACCTAAGAATAGGAGGATCCAGGCTGCTCTGTGCAAAACCACTGCACACAGCAGGTAAGTATAGACATGTTTGTTATTTAAAAAAAAAAAGAACCTTTAGAATCGCTTTAACTTGTATTGAGTTAATAAAAACCAAAATTTTTTTTATTTTAAAATGCTCCTTTTTGCGAAATGGTGAAAATCGCATGTACACAACCATCTGCAAATAATCTGGAGGTTTTCATTTTTTACTTTTAGCTTCCAGAGTTTGGAAAAGACCCTCCAAACCATGTATTTTCTGAAAGCACATGACCAGTAGAATGAAAAGAAGGTGCTATTGATTTTTTTAGGCCCCCCAATATTTACTGAAATGTTTATCAAATTGCTATTTTCACAAAAAAAAAACACTAGTTTCCTTATTTGCACACAAAACCATGACACAACTTACAAAATTCCTGCTAAATTTCTACTAATGCCTCATTTAATGGGGTGTGCTAAAGTGTACATCCATGGAGGGCTATGTTTACCCACATGGGGATGCACAGGTATTCTGTGCATCTTTGTGCAGACACTCCTATTCATGTCAACTGGGAGGCAGCAGCTAAAACGACAGATCTGACATCCATGTGGGTGTAGGTGCATGGCCTCAAATGCAGACAGTGTGAGTTCAGTGACATACACCTACATGGATGTCAAGTTGGGAGCCATGGCTGTCTCGATGCAGCTGCTGCATCCCAATTGATGTGGATGGGACTGCCTGCGCAAGAATGCATGGAACACCTGTGCATTCCTGTGCAACCACTGTGTGCCAATTGAGATCAATGGGACTGCCTGCATGGGGATGCACTGAACACCTGTGCATCTCTGTGCAGGAAAACATGGCCTTGCTGGAGTATGCTCTGCATGAACAAGACCTTAGGCCTCGCCTAGGCTTGTGGTTAGGGGAGGCAAAAATGTGCTGTTGAGCTGCATTTTTGCCACCTACCGAACACACCCTCTTACACTATAATAGGCAGTGGACAGGGTGCTGATGCCATGATGCTTCTCACCAGCGGCATAGTTGAACCAATATGTAGCGATGCTGTCCGCCAAACACTACACATTCATGTCAAGTAAGGTAAGTGCCACAAAAGCCCCTCAACCTTGTGCAATACATGGAGTTGCAGCGCATTTGGGGTTAAAACAGGCGATGAGGAGGTGTCACATTGCTTCCTCACCACCTGTCAGTAGCCACTGGAGCGTGATCCGAACATGGATCGGGCTTCAGAAGCAAAAGAGATTTAGATGCATGTCTAAATCTACCCTTATTATGTTTTTATTTTTATTTTTTTAATTTAATTTTGTTTTGTACAGGTACATTTTTATTTTTTACATTCTTTTTTTTGGGGGGGGGGGACGTTTTACTTTGGTGAGGCATCAGGGGTCTAAACAGATGTCTCACAGATGTCAGATGTCTCTTTTTTGAAATTGAGAAAGGAACTGAAGACAGTCTCTTTCTATGCAGCCTGAGCTGCACCGTACTGTAGATTAATGGATAGGAGTCTGTATAGACCCCTATTCATTCATAAAATGAAATGTAGTGTCAGTGATTAATGAATACAGAAGCAATCTGCTCACAGTCCCCCACTCTCCATACTGACAGCTGTCAGCGGCTGCAGCTGCAGCTGATGGGAGGGAGAGCTGGCTAGCAGCTTCAGGGAGGGGGCACCTGGACATTAGGGAAGTGGGGGCACTGAATGTGGGGTCATGGAAGTGTAGGGGGATCTATTTGGCCAAGCAGGTCCCTCTGTGGCTGCCTTGCAGCACTGAAAGCTGGAGGGAGCGCAGAGGAGGGAAGCTGACAGCCAACACAAGGGGATCCAGGGGATATCGATGCCGGGGGGTAAGGAAACAGAAGGAAAAAAAGAAGCAGGAAAGGTAATACAGAGTAAGGGAGAGTTAGAATAAGGGTGGGGGGCATTTTAGATGTCAGCATAGGTGGGTGGAGGGGTGGGAGACATAGTGACAGAGAAGCGGGGGGATGCGTAATGTTTTAGGTAAATAGCTCTGATCAGTGGCATATCAGCCGCTGACCATGAGCTTATAACAGAGAACAGAGGAGGAATGCAGGTCTGTATGGCATATGGACCTGGCTAGCTAGAAGCAGTGCTGTATGTACTTATGCTGTACAGACCTGGCAGCGAAAGGGCTAATAGAGTAGATACTAGCATGGTAATGGAACAAAGTTTCTATATGTTACATGACAAAATGCTTAATTTCTCCAAAAGACACTCTTTTTTACAGTGACCTTCCCATGTACATTGTGATGAAGTGCATATTGTTATTGATATTTTATTTATTACAGGTACTTTATAGTGCCATCAATTTGTGCGTTGCTTTACATATATATTGAACATTCACATCAGTCCCTAACCCTTCAGGGGCACACAATCTAAAGTCCCTAACCTACATTCATACACACACACATACTAGGGACAATTTAGACAGGATCCAATTAACCTACCAGCATATCTTTGTAGTGTGGGAGGAAATCCACACAGGCACAAGGAGAACATGCAAGCTCCAGGCAGGTGGTGCCATGGCTGAGATTCAAACCAGTGACCCTAGGACTGCCAGACAGAAGTGCTATCCATTTAGACACTGTGCTGCACTTACTATTTTCATGCATTTGGATTTTATAGTCATACAATTTTGTAAGATCCTGATGGCTAATGGGCCTTTTATACTATGTCATACACTCGATGTAATCAATACTTTATGGCACTTCATCATTGTTACAGCAGTGTGTATTTTTCCTTTTTGTTACCATGTCATTGGAAAATGTCAGGCTTTTTCAGGCATAAAATGAGCAACCCAAGAATCCCAGACATGCTGGAATTTACACTTAGCATCTTCCAGTTTCGCTGTTAGTTTTTCATTAATGAAGGTTGAATAAATCCTATTTCTTTTTGTACATCACGGGACACAGAACAGGCTATAAATTAGGGATGCACCAATACCTGTTTTATTGATGAGTACGAGTACCGATACCTTCAGTCAATTACTCGCCAATACCGACTACTGATACTTTGTGGTGCGATTTGTGTTAATGGATGCAAATTGCACCGCAAAGAATAGCATGGTATTTGAACAGGAATGTAATTCCTGTCCAAATCACATGCAGTTTCCCCACTGCTCCTGTGTGAACCCAGACTTGTCATAGCTCGAGTTCACACAGTAGTGGTGTGGGAAACCTCTCTGCAGGCATCCCATGCTGTGTGTCAATGGTAGGAGAGGAGAGAAAGCCGCGGGGATTTGAAATCCCCGCTGCTTTCTTTCCTCTACTTGCAGAGATGACAGTTCGGGCTAGACGACATATGATTGGTCAGCAGCTAAAGCCTGGGTTCACACAGGAGCAGTGGGGAAACCACATGCTATTTGAACAGGAATCACATTCCTGTTCAAATCGCATTCTAATCTTTGCGGTGCAATTTGTGTCCTATACCACAAATCGCACTGCAAAGTATTGGTTAAGTTATCGGTAGTATTTTCACGAGTATGAGTAATCGTGAAAATACTCGGTATTGGCATCGATACCGATACTGGTATCAGTGTATCCCTACTATAAATCATGACTACCTGGGTTATGCTCTACATATTGATGAATGAACACTGGCAGAAGAGACAGACAGCAAATTCCCATATAAAACCCCTCCTATTCAGCAAGCTTTTTTGCCAGAGTCTGAAGGTGATGCTCACTGATGTGCAACTCTCTGCATGATGCTACCAGATTCTCAATGGTTCCAACAGGGAATAGGAGATTGGTGTTATACGGATCCAATTCTATATCTGGAATGCTAGGATGGATGGTGCCTGAGCCCTGCTAAGATTATATTGGAACGAACGTGTCGGAATTGCCTGTACTGCAACTATTCAGTGCTGGATGCTGCATATATGGAACCCTGCACAGTAATGACTAACCAAGGTGTTTCCAGTAGGGTTCTGTACAGGTCCAGGGCAGGCGACCCCAAGAAAGGAGGATCGAGTTCTTGAGGGTCTACTTAGACATGCTGTGATGGGCAAAGGTTGGATCTTCGTCTTCTTAGGTAGATCCTGAGGTGAGATTGGTAAGGCCCTGTAAGTCAATTTTGGTATCTATTTTATTGCTGCATTAACATTTATGTGTGCATTTTCCCTTTTCCCCCACTAAGAGTTAATTGTTATTGATCTGTTGTGTTTACCATTTTTTTTGACTAGGGCTGACTGTGTCCTCCAGCTGTTTATGTGTGCCCTTTTTCTTTTCTCCTTTGTTGCCCTGCTGTGGTGCCTCCAGCCATTCTTGCCAGTTGTTGGAGGCAAAGAGATCAGCAGTGGGTTCTCCTCAGTGCAGGTGCAGATGTGGGGGGTGGCCATTTTTCTTTTTAAATATGAGCATTTTTCAGCCCTAACATGGTGACAGACATGACACAGAGGGCATGAGGAAAAACTGGAGGAGGCACATGGGGACATAAGACAGGCTCAGGACAACTTGCGGGTTATGAGACTTAACTGCTGGGGAATCGGCACTTACATCTAGGGTTTCTCTTGTGATACCAGGCTTGTTGCTCCTTGCATAAATAGCCTTTTAAATTAAGGGGGGCTGTCTTGTCTAGACACAGGTCCTTCTGCTTTGCAAGCTGATGACTTTTAAAAAGAAGAGTGGGAGCATGGCAGGGGGGAGAGTGTGGCAGGTGCCTTCAGGTCATATGGACACTAGACGTGGCCCTGTTGATGCCGTTTTCCCAGGAAGGCCAGGGGTATCAGGAGAATCTGATCTGTTATGCTTATCTGGTCATGTGGCTAAAACAGGGACATCCACATGTGCTATGAAGGAGGATTTGTCAGCTGATTGGCGAATTTAGAGAATGAGCTCACCAGTATGCTTGCTTTTATGGGGTGAGTTACTAAGAAACATGGTCACTCTCCTTCTCCTGCCCTCACTACTTTTTTGGAAAAGGACTGGGTAGATAACAGGCAGAAAGTGGATGTGGTGGAGCTGGACACAAAAGGGTCAGTTTTCCGTATTTGAGTCGCTTGAGTCTGAGGAATTTCAGAGGCTTAGTGAAGTAACTATCTGGTATAGTCCTCAGCGCTTATATTTTACATTTAATTGAATTTGAGTCCCTCAATGCACCTTGGGTTAAAGGCAGCCACCGCAAAGTTCCCAGTCTTTTTTCTTGCACCCTCATTAAGAGGAGGTGATCTTTGTGGAAGGGGCTCACACTGACAAGGTGTTTGTTCCTTCTAAGAGGGTTTCCTCAGCTGTATCCTATGGAGGAAGAATTTGTTAAGAGGTGGAGTATGCCCTCAGTTGGCAGCTATTTTCCTGTCTTAACAAGAGTGACATGCCCTGTGGATAATGTTTCCATCATCAAAGATCCAGGACATAAGAGGTTGGAAACATTGCTGAAGGCCTTTTTTCTTTGGCTTAGGTTGCCATACAGCCAGCAGCAGCAGCATTTTGGTTTTGTCAGTCTTAGGGACGAATTAAGCATCTGTCTAGTAACTTCAATTTCACAGACGGTGAGAGTAATATAAGAGAAAACTTGGCAGTGTTATCTCAGGCCCTCTGTTTTACTATGATGCCCTGAAGGATTCAACTCAGCAGATTTTGCGCTTGGGACTTTGTCTGTTCACACATGTGGGATACTTGGTTGGAGGTACTGATCAGCAGGGTTATCTTGTAATAACTTTTCTCAAAGCAGTCCTTTCGTCATGCAGGGCTCATCCTCCAAATCTAAGCATCAGCTCCAGTTCCACATGAGAACTTGGTCCTCAAAGGCAGCAAAAGTCGGATTCCAGGTCTCCCTCTCTATGAAGAGGTGTCCCCACTCATTCAGGTAGGGGGACGTTGCAGGCATTTGCAGATTTTCTTACGAATTTGCAAAAAAAGGGTGTCTCTCCTCTCACCTGCTTGGTCAAGGAAATAATAATGCCACTTCAAGAACAGGAAAGGGTCCTCAGCTTTAATTTGTGCCTGTTTACGGTTCCAAGTCAAACAGAGATGAACGTCCAATTTTAGATTTGAAGAGTCTCACTGAATTTCTTAAGGTATGGAGGTGTTGAGTGGCTTTGCTGCAGCAAGAGTATTTTCCTGACATCAGTGGACATAAAGGATACCTACCTACATGTCCCGATCTCCCTCCTCATCAGAGGTTTTTTGCGGTTTGCAATAGAAAGTAGGCATTTTGTTTTAGTTTGTAGTGCTGCCATTTCATTTGTCCACGGTTCCAGGAGTATTTATGAAAGTCCTAGTTCCATTTTTTAGTTCCAGGGGTGCCCATTTTGGGATACCTGGATGACTTGCTGCTCAAAATGAATCCCCTAATTACTTAGAGCACAATTGACTTTATCTCTCACAGTCTGCACACTGTAAAGGTTGGATGAGTTCTCTATTTTCCAGAGGTCAGCATTGGTTCCAAACCTTTACCACACCAGTAATTAGAGGTAATTCAGAGGTTAGAGTATCTGGAATTCTAGCAGGACATAGTCCAGGCAAAGGTAGTTCTTCCTCTTGGAGGATCTTCGGCTCTGAGAGATGAGATGTCTTCTTTCAGAACTCTGAGGTATTCTTCCATTCGTCTCTTTATCTCAAGAATGTTTACTGTTGTTTTTCACATGCATATTTTAACTGAGCAACTGCACAAAGGTCCAATACTGCTATTTCCTTGAGGTGTCTAAAAAAATTGTATATGTATATGGATTTAATTTTCTAGCATTCAGGTATGCATAAAAACTTCTTGGTATTTTTTGTTTTACCCTCACGGCGAAATATACAATCATGAGAAAACGTAAGTATACCCAATGGAAACTGGTTCAACATATCTGAACAGGCAATCATTAGACCACTATTCAAGCAAGGCCAACCGATAAAAGTGATACATTTGAATAAAATACAAGGAAAACAATGCTTTGTTAACCACATCCCAACCACCATATAGTAGATATAGTGCTAAAGGATGGCAGGGGTGCGCAAAATCACGTATATGTACGTGATATTTTATTTCCGGGTATACCCGCACCTCCATCCGTGGCCGCGGTTGTCAATCACCGGGTCCCGGCCGGTGATTACCCACCAGCGCCCGGTGATTACTGATGATCTCTGACGGGGAGGAGGGCTGCTTTGTTTACTAACAGTCCTCCTCCCTGTCGGCTCTGGCACACTGCTCTGGATGGCTGTCTGCACAGCACAGCCATCCAGAGCAGTATTCTTACAGTGAAGCACGAACACACCGCCCCCCAATAAAACACTCCCAGCACACAGTTAACCCTTTGATTGCCCCTCATGTTAACTCCTTCCTGCCCAGTGCCATTAATACAGTGTCAGTGCTTTTTTTTAGCACTGATCTCTGTATTGGTGTGACTGGGGATATCAGTGACATCAAGTCAGTTCCCCCCAGTGTCAGAATGCCCACCGCAGTCCCGCTATAAGTCACTGATCACCGCCATTACTAGTAAAAAAAAAATTCCAGTATATATACCGCCATTTGTAAATGCTATAACTTTCACGTAAACCAATTAATTTCCATGAAAATAAATGGTGCAGCGCTAACTAAAAAACTAGTATGAATAAATATATATATAATAATGCATAACGTGCTAATAACAAACCAAAAATTCATATCTCAATAAAGTGACTGATGAAAAAATGGTGATATCACAAATAAAAGTGAACAACCCTGGTGTAAGGGTCACCTTAGTGACCTATAATGGTGATGAACACACAAAATATTCAATAAGTAAACTCATGTAAAGTGTCCTTATTCACTCACAAAAACCTTTTAAACCAAACACTTATAAGTCCATGGATCACAAATAATAAGTGTTATTAAAACCATGCAATGTGTTAAAAGTGGTAACTTTGTGCAAGTGCCAGCACACTCTTAATCCACTCCAGCTGCAGTGCCTCCTCACCTCCTTACTGTGACCCCAAAGGGCCCAACAAGCATTCAGGATCACTCTGGATCCTTCACATCACCGGCTAATAACTCTCCAGAAAGCCAAGGATCATAAACGGTCTCCTGTTCATCCTCCAATGCTTCCTCCTCTGCCCTTTATAAAGGTACTCTGTGGGTATATTACTCACAATACCAGTGAGTAATAAAAAAGATCCTCCATAGTGTAGTATTTAATGCAGTCTTTTTATTTTAAACATAAGAAGTACACTCACATGAACATGCAGTCCCTTCCTCCTGCTGTGTATGGGTATGCTGCATCCATGTGGTACTTCCTGGGTGTACTGGGTGTACTATGGCATCCTCCACTGGATGTGCGTCACTCGTACTGGAAGCTGCGTGTCGGCGTACCTACGCATTACGTCTCGTGACTTCCTCGGGGTATCGCCATGGAGACGCAGCTGCTCCTTTTATAGCGGTATATGCGCATAACCGGCCTCCTAAGCTAATAGTTAACCGCGGCCATTTTCTAGAAGCCTGAAAGATGTATGCTCCTATTAAACTAGCCTCTATACCCAGGAAAATACCCATAAATCCAGCTCTCGGTCCCAAACAATCTATATACTAATTAGACAGATATACTATAATCTCTTTAAAATATATTCCTTTATTAATAAAAGCAACTCTAAATGTACTAAATGCATGATAAACTAATTAACATGGTATTGATTTGGAGAGGGGAATGAACTATGTGTATATAAAATGCTTCCAACATATACACTACCAAAGAAATATAAAGTGTATATGTAAAAAAAAAAGTACATATATAAAAAATATATATATATAAAATATGTGTATATGTAAACCCATAAAAATACTCTAAAAAACAAACTACCACATGTATATGCAATATACCCACATTAACATAGATCGCAAACTAGATGAATATCATTAATAGAGATGAGCGAATCGAAGTAGCCGAAGTGGAATTCGAGTCGAATATCGGAAAAATTTCGATTCGCGCCGAATCCGAAAAATAGCCTACTTCGGACGCGCGAATCGAAATTTTTCCGAAAATGGCGGCGGACATGTGCGGCGACAGAGCGGGGATGTCTGGGAAGGCGCGCAGACAAGGCGCGCTGACCCATAATGCATTCCTCAATGACATGTGATCGCATCAGCCAATCAGCAGCCAGCCAGCCAGCACTGTGTAATGGTCGAGCTATAAATAGTGGCCATTTTGGAATTCTTCATTTGCCTGCAGTCATTGAACAGAGGCAAAAATTATAAGATATCTTCCTGCGCCTAGTGAGACACTCTACTACAGGTACTATCCTGCTGCTGTGCAATGTGAACAACACAAATATATGAAAAAATAAAATAACAGCGCAAAACATAGACCTCTACATAAAATCAAAAAAGTGCAAAAAAATTATGTAAAACAAAATACAATTTAAATGGTGCAGTCCATCAAATTCTTATATAAATAGTGAAATCCATCAAAATAAACAAAAGTTCAAAAATATTCAAAAATATATGTGCAAAAAAAGAAAAAAAAAAAGAAAAAAAGAAAGAAATCTTTTCACATTCTTCTTGTAAAGAAACTTCCACCTTCCACCCGTGAAAACCAATATCAAATGCACTCACCAGATATAGGTGAATAAAACGCCTTTTAGGAATTTTATGGGATCCTACACCCTCTTTCGTATCCACTCTATAGGAATCCTCTCCTCCAACATGGGCTCCACCATCCGACCAGGGAGAAAAAAATCTCAAATAGTGTGATATTGTAAGACACCATTTCATATGTAAAATCAAGGATTAAGGCCACTCACATTAATTTCACTTTAAAAAGGCATATTTATTAAGGCAAGCTTCTCTCCAGATGAACAGTAGATGCAAGGTAACCTCTCACAGAATCTCACATCACAGTCCCAGGTTCCAGCAGAAGCTCCACAGAGACCACACATATATAAATCCCACAAAGATGGCCGCTTTTTTATTTTTTCATTGAACAGAGGCAGACCGCTCTGTATTAGGGACAGAGTTAGGGCCACAGAAACGATACTTGGGGACAGAGAAACGTTACTTAGGGACAGAGAACCATTACTCAGGGACACAGAATTGTTAATGAGGGCCACAGAATCGTTACTTAGGGACAAAGAAACGCTAGTTAGGGCCACAGAATTCTTACTCAGGGACAGACAGAATTGTTACTGAGTGCCAGAGAATTGTTACTTAGGGCCACAGAAACGTTATTAGGGCCACAGAATTGTTACTCAGGGACAGACAGAATTGTTACTGAGTGCCAGAGAATTGTTACTTAGGGCCACAGAAACTTTAGTTAGGGCCACAGATTTGTTACTCAGGGACAGACACAGAATTGTTACTGAGGGCCACAGAACTGTTACTTAGGGCCACAGAAACGTTATTAGGGCCACAGAATTGTTACTCAGGGACAGACAGAATTGTTACTGAGTGCCAGAGAATTGTTACTTAGGGCCACAGAAACTTTAGTTAGGGCCACAGAATTGTTACTCAGGGACAGACACAGAATTGTTACTGAGGGCCACAGAACTGTTACTTAGGGCCACAGAAACTTTAGTTAGGGCCACAGAATTGTTACTCAGGGACAGACACAGAATTGTTACTGAGGGCCACAGAACTGTTACTTAGGGCCACAGAATTGTTACTCGCACAGACACAGAATTGTTACTCAGGGACACAGAACTGTTACTGAGGGCCACAGAACTGTTACTTAGGGCCACAGAATTGTTACTCGCACAGACACAGAATTGTTACACAGGGACACAGAATTGTTACTGAGGGCCACAGAACCGTTACTTAGGGCCACAGAATTGTTACTGAGGGCCACAGAACTGTTACTTAGGGCCACAGAATTGTTACTCGCACAGACACAGAATTGTTACTCAGGGACACAGAACTGTTACTGAGGGCCACAGAACTGTTACTTAGGGCCACAGAATTGTTACTCGCACAGACACAGAATTGTTACTCAGGGACACAGAACTGTTACTGAGGGCCACAGAACCGTTACTTAGGGCCACAGAATTGTTACTCGCACAGACACAGAATTGTTACACAGGGACACAGAATTGTTACTGAGGGCCACAGAACCGTTACTTAGGGCTACAGAATTGTTACTGAGGGCCACAGAACTGTTACTTAGGGCCACAGAATTGTTACTCGCACAGACACAGAATTGTTACTCAGGGACACAGAACTGTTACTGAGGGCCACAGAACCGTTACTTAGGGCCACAGAATTGTTACTCAGGGACACAGAATCGTTTAATTAAAGAGTATGTCAGACAACATGCAGAGGAGTGGCAGAGGAGGCAATGTTTTAGGAGCGAGCAGACGTGGCAGCAGAGGAAGGGGTCGAGGCAGCACTATTCGCAGCCAGAGGCTAGTGCTCCCGGTGTCATCCAGTACAGTGAGGAAGAGCTAACAGAGGGTGGTCAGGAACGGGGGGAGACATCCGCCTCTTCAGCAGCCAGGCGAAGAAGTAGTGGCGAGGAGAGTGGCTTGGTAGCCGGTGTAGAGACAGGTCTGTCTCCTGACCCACACGCAGCCGAGGGGGCTAGTAGTGAGGCGGAGACCCTAATTGATGATGATGAGGCTGATCGCACTTGGCAGCCTCATCGTCATCAGGCTATTGCTTCCGCATCATCAGGAGAAGAGGGTGGCAGCTTGGCAGCGAGCAAAACAGTCGGTGGGTTGTCTCCATCGCCACACTCTGCCATGTGCCACTTTCAGGTCTCCTCACACACTGCTGGTGTGTTGAATTTTTTGACATAGGGTGCTGGCAGATTACGGGCCTCCCATAGCTGCTGCCAGGCCCCTAATCTGCCATGGGCCCCTATACCGCCTCCTCATGCTGCTGCCAGGTCCAGAGTCTCTCATGCCATGTGCCACTTTCAGGTCTCCTCACACTGCTGGTGTGTTGAATTTTTTGACATAGGGTGCTGGCAGATTACGGGCCTCCCATAGCTGCTGCCAGGCCCCTAATCTGCCATGGGCCCCTATATACCGCCTCCTCATGCTGCTGCCAAGTCCAGAGTCTCTCATGGGTCCCTGTACGGCCTCCCATTGCTGCTGTCTCCATCGCCACACTCTGCCATGTGCCACTTTCAGGTCTCCTCACACACTGCTGGTGTGTTTAATTTTTTGACATAGGGTGCTGGCAGATTACGGGCCTCCCATAGCTGCTGCCAGGCCCCTAATCTGCCATGGGCCCCTATACCGCCTCCTCATGCTGCTGCCAGGTCCACAGTCTCTCATGCCATGTGCCACTTTCAGGTCTCCTCACACTGCTGGTGTGTTGAATTTTTTGACATAGGGTGCTGGCAGATTACGGGCCTCCCATAGCTGCTGCCAGGCCCCTAATCTGCCATGGGCCCCTATATACCGCCTCCTCATGCTGCTGCCAGGTCCAGAGTCTGTCATGGGTCCCTGTACGGCCTCCCATTGCTGCTGTCTCCATCTCCACACTCTGCCATGTGCCACTTTCAGGTCTCCTCACACACTGCTGGTGTGTTGAATTTTTTGACATAGGGTGCTGGCAGATTACGGGCCTCCCATAGCTGCTGCCAGGCCCCTAATCTGCCATGGGCCCCTATACCGCCTCCTCATGCTGCTGCCAAGTCCAGAGTCTGTCATGGGTCCCTGTACGGCCTCCCATTGCTGCTGTCTCCATCGCCACACTCTGCCATGTGCCACATTCAGGTCTCTTCACACTGCTGGTGTGTTGAATTTTTTGACATAGGGTGCTGGCAGATTACGGGCCTCGTATAGCTGCTGCCAGGCCCCTAATCTGCCATGGGCCCCTATACCGCCTCCTCATGCTGCTGCCAGGTCCAGGCGAACGTAGTCACACAGGGGAGGAACTTCTCAGTGTAATGAACAGAGAAATCGACAGATGGCTGTCTCCGCGCAAACTGAAAATCGGAACCATGTTGACCGACAACGGAAAGAACATGGTGTCTGCTCTGCGTCAAGGAAGGTTGTGCCATGCGCCATGCATGGCTCACGTGTTCAATCTGGTTGTCAAGCGGTTCCTAAAATCCACCATCCCACTGCAAGACATCCTTAAAATGTCACGTAAACTTTGCATGCATTTCAGCCATTCCTACACCGCAAAGCACACCCTCCTTGAGCTGCAGCGGCAGAACGGAATTCCACATCATCGCCTGATCTGCGACGTTGCAACAAGGTGGAATTCAACCCTACACATGTTAGACCGCCTTTACGAGCAGCGAAAGGCCATCACCGATTTCCTGATGTTACAAGCGGATAAAGGTACTCCCCTGTGTAACTTCGATGTCAGCCATTGGCAGCTCATGCGTGACACCTGCCGCTTGCTCAGGCCCTTTGAGGAGGCCACGCTATTCGTGAGTCGGCAGGACTATGGGATGAACGACGTCATTCCTCTGTTGCACGTCCTTGAACAAATGCTGTTAACAATGGCTGGTCAGGGTGCGGTAGACGTGGCGCACAGATCTCAACGCCACATGACCCCTGTGGGGGCAGGACAGGAAGAAGAGGAGGAGGTAGAGGAGGACATTTGTGCTCAGGAATTATTGAGTGAAATGGGTGGTTTTTCCACTCAGCGGACAGGAGTGGAGGAGCAGGAGCATCTGGTAGAGGAGGAGGAGGAGGAGACAGAGGACCCAGACGCACCGTGGCAGTATGCTGTGGAGATGGAGGCAGGGAGTCCCTCGCATTCCTTGGCACAAATGGCCCATAGCATGCTCGGTTGCTTGCGTAGCGACAGCCGAATAATAACCATCAGACAGAGGGATGACTTTTGGCTGTCCACCTTGTTGGACCCTCGCTACCGTTCAAAAATGGTGGCCTTTTTCACACCTGCTGAGAGGGAGGCCAAAATAACGTACTATAAAAACCACCTATGTAGTCAGTTGGTCTCTGCCTTTGTGCGCCAACGTCCATCCTCAAACACTGTGGGCCCTGTGCGCTCGCATTCCGCTGCCATGGCAGCAGGGGAGGGGTGGGGTGGTAGGAGCAGTGGCAGCTCCACCAGCAGCGGCTGCCTCAGTCTGCAGTCGATGATGAGTAGCTTTCTTCACCAGCGCAGTGAGGAAACTACTAACCAGCCGCAGCAGCAGCAGCAGCAGCATCAGGTGGACCTGGAGCAGGACCTCAAACAACAGGCTTGGGCCTACTTGGACAGTGAAAGGAATTGGCTCCTCTCGTTCCTTCCTGTAGCTACCGACTCCCGTCAGTCCCCTGGCCCTGATCAATGTCTGTCCACAGGCCCGGAGTTCCCTTTGAGACACAGGAAATTGCACACAGACACAAGGTGGTATCTCAGAAGGAACTGAATTTATTCTTCCGTGTTCAAACTTATATATGAAACTTAAAACAATACATGGAAATATAAGAACCAATCAATTGACAGGTATGCATTGACCAATCAGAATATTATATACGTCAGTAATGCCCAATCATTTAGCATTTATGTTAATTATTATTATATGCGTCAAGCATTAATATAGAAAGTAGACAACTTCCCTTTTAGCGCTGGCTATAGTTTATTAATACTTTTGCAACAGGAAAAAGCCCACCGCAGACTTTCAGTCTTATGCTAGGTAGAGGAAAAAAGGAAGTTACATCTGAAAGAAAAAGAGGAACCTCAGACTCTTATCGAAAGTAAGAAACAGTCTTAAAACACAAATTCATCTTTAAGTACTGACATAAATCTCAAAATGGATTCTTATCTTAAAATGGCAGATCTCAGGTCAAGAGACAAAATGGCGGTATGGTAATGCTGAAAGGCTAATTCCTTCAAACCCCCTCTTAGGTCACGCACGTGACCTTACACCTTTTTTACAGGTTGGTACCTGGGGCCCTTAGTAGGTCCTTTATCAAGACACTGATTCCACATGGTTCTAGTAATGGTGGCGTCAATAAGTCTCTGCATTAAACCTCGGATGCAGGGGATACAACAGCAACCACACAGAGTTAATACTGCAGCAGCCATTACTATAGAAATCAGCATAGTTTTCATCAGAGTTCCCCATCTACCAAACCAATTTTCAAAAAAACCAGCTAGTGGATTTTCTACTCCTGAGTTTTCAGCCAATTCTTCAGACAACATTTGGAGGCCTTGAAGGGCTCTAGTAATGCTTCCATCAGGAGCGGTGTTATTGGGGATAAAAGTACAGCAGTAGGAACCAAAAATTTTACATACTCCTCCTTTCTCAGCTAATAACATATCAAGAGCAATGCGGTTTTGCCAAGCAGTAAGGGATGTTGCATCAAGTTGGGCAGAGACCCCCTTTAGAGCATCTCTAGTATAGTTAACAAACCTTTGTTGATTATAATAAATGTAATTAATCCAATCCACATTTTTGTTAGGCTGTACCCATATAGCAATAGAGGCAAACCCTGCAGCAATCTGGTCCTGAGCTTTAAACTCATCAGGGACTCCTCTTGGTACACCTATAGCATCTATGTAAACTCTATTATCAAAGGAACCACGGGGTGCATTTCTTTTATACCTTCTAGATCTGAATTTTTCCAAGATGGGCAAGCTTCTTATCCCATCTTCTACTTTGATCATAAAGAAAGGCATGAGAAGATGGGTCAGAGCGCAGCTTCCCTTCCATCTGCTGGGGAGTCTGGCTCTGAGTCTCATATCTCCACACAGCCACCACACATCCGACAGTTGCTGCCGGTGGTCCTGAAACCATTCCTTCCGGTAGCCTTCTGCGGAGGTGCGGATGGTCTTAACACAGTAATTAGGTGGGAATGTACCTAAATCTTTACCCTTAGCATCATCATGTTCAAAGCAGGTAAAATTTCCTGGTACCGGTTTAGAGGCCAAAGATAAATTTCGTAATCCGGTAACAGGGAACTTCTTAACAAAATCAGAACATTCCTTCTCAGTGATGTTATCTTTATACATTCTAATTAGGCAGGACATATTAGTTTCTTCTTCTAACAAAGGAACTGTGGCAAGTAGGGGGCGGGGATTGGCACATGAAACACAGTCTCCCTGTCCCTTACTTTTAGTGGTCCATCTTACCCATTCAATCCATTCATTTTTGTCAGAGTAACCAGTTTCAATGCTTAATCTGTCTTCTGATTGCATCACTACTCCTGTAACCTCATTATCCAGTCGATTCCTAACTTTGGGGAATGAATTGTCTATGGTATTGACATGGACTCTTGGGGAGGGTTTTACCTGTAATATGAGGTTGGCCCAGGGGTCTGTTCCTGACACAGTTATTCCCAACCTATATTCCCCACTATCTCTGACCTGTGGGTTCCTTATTGTGAAAATGATATTCCCTTGGCCTTTTGCTATAGAGATTCTTTGATAGGTGCCTATGTCCTCTAGGGGAATTCTAGCTGATTGGGTCTCCCATTTATGAGGGTCTGTTGTCCACCATATATTCTCCCAGTAACCACAGGGCTTATTCCTCCCACACATGTACACATTATAAGGTCCAATATCATAAGTAACTTTAGTCGGGTCAAACACCTGGTTTTTAGTCAGAGTAAACACTATGGTCTGATTTACATCCTCAGTAGTCAAGACTGGTGTTTCCTGTAACCCCCATCCCTTATCTTGTACAAAGGACATTCTTCTCATCCTTCTCTTAGTGCGGGTTAGACTTAGTTTCTTTCTGACACTAGAATGTTGTGTACTATGGTTTTGTGTGTGCACTGGTTCTGCATTATCTGGGTCACTAGCTTGGATGGAGGTATTACATATACTCTTAATGACTCCATAATCATCTGGGTGATAAATACAGTTAGTTATTGTCCATACTGGGAGGAACACAGTCAGGGCTGCTAGTATGAGGAAGCAAAATGTCTGCCCAGAGTTCTGTGAGAGCATCAGAAAGGTCATCTTCTTCAAAGACTTTTACACCGGCTTCACTTCCTTTTTCTTCTTCTGTATCTGTGTCTTTGCCTTTGTCTTGCTTCTTAGGGGCTTGGTTCACCCTTTTTACACGGCTGGCATGGATCCAGGCCTTGGAATCCTCAGTCAGGACAGCGGTCCTGGTGACAGCGATCACAGAAGTGGGGGGCCCAAAGGGATACTCTTGCTTCCGATTCCTATGGAGGGCTTGTATCACCACACGGTCCCCGACTTGGAAAGAGTGAGTTGGTTCCTGTGAAGAAAGAGGAAAAGTGCGAGCAACATTTCTTTCAACCTTGTCCAAAGTTTCAATAAGTTTTCTCACATATTCCTCCTGAATCAATTCCAAATCCCCTCTTTCTACCATGAGTGGCTGTCTGGCCCAGGGAGTGGGAAAGGGCCTACCCATTAGAACCTCAAAGGGGGAGTAACCTGTCTTTTTAGAAGGAGTCATCCTTACCTCTGCCAAGACTGCAGGCAGTATTTTCTTCCAGTTTGCAAAGGTACCTCCAGTAGCTTTCCTAATTTTATCCTTGAGGGTCCTATTCATCCTTTCCACTATACCTGAGCTCTGAGGGTGGTAAGGAATGTGAAACTTCCACTCAATTTTGAGTGTTTTCACCAAATCCTGACATACCTTGGCCACAAATGCTGGACCGTTGTCAGAATTAATCTGGAGTGGACATCCCCACCTGGGAATAATTTCCCGTGTAAGGATCCTCACTACAGTTTGGGCATCTTCTTTTGTGGTTACAAAGCTTTCTACCCAGCGGCTAAACATCTCCACAATTACCAAAAGATATTCTTGTCTTTTTCCTTCCTTTGGCATGTGTGTAAAGTCTACCTGTAGGTGAGTAAAAGGTGTTGATGGGTATGTCAGGTGTTCATGTCTTGCCTTGTGAGGATTGTTTGGGTTATTCCTTATGCATGTAATGCATCTAGACACATATGATTTTACCAAAGAGGGAAGGCCAGGAATGGAAAAATCATTATCCAGCAGTTCACATGTAATCCCCTGTGACCTACTCCATGATACTGTGAGATGAACAGAGGTGCACTGGCCTTTGGAATGCATGGTCTCCCCTCTGTGACACAAAGTCCAGTTTGTGGACTCTTTGTCACACCAGCTGCATTCCACTGCTTAATATCTTCTGAGGTAGCATATGTCTGTAAATCCTGCAATGTTTGATCCAACAGTGGCATTTCAGGGGTGAGCATTGGCATTTGGATCATGGCAGGCTGGGTAAGGGCCGCCTCTTTTGCTACTTTGTCAGCTAAAGCATTTCCCTTTGCAATATCAGTTTGTTCATTTGTGTGTGCCCTACAGTGTAGGATAGCAAGGGATCTTGGCAGTTGTATGGCTTTGAGTAAAGCCTTCACCAGAGATGAATGTGAGATGGATTTTCCATCTGCTGCAATAAATCCTCTCTTTTCCCAAATTATTCCAAAATCGTGGCACACGCCAAACGCATATCTGGAATCTGTGTAAATATTTACATCCTGACCCTCAAAAAGCTGACATGCTCTTGTAAGGGCTATCAGTTCAGCGGCCTGAGCTGACTGGTATGGGATGGGTTTTGCTTCAAGTACTTTAGCTGGCAACTGCACCACCGCATATCCTGCATGGTAAACAGTGTCAGTGGGTCTCGAGCAAGAGCCATCTACAAAAACATTCTGTGCCTCTGGAAGAGCCACAGAAGACATATCCTGTCTTGGGGAGGTGTCCTGATGAATCAATTCCAGGCAATCATGCTGTGGAACAACTTCATCCTGCTCTCCCTTTAAGCCTAATAAGGCATTTAAAATTGGAGCTGGACCTGAAGTGGGAGAGGTATATTTTATTCTCAACTTAGGGTTTGACAACAGTATAACCTCATATCCACTAAGTCTCTGGGCTGACATGTGTTGGGTATGTATATTCTTGAGTAGAATAGACACATTGTGGGTGGTATGTAAGGTGGTCTCATGTCCCAGAGTGAGTGACGTAGCCATTTGGACCACCATAGCGCTTGATGCTAGTGCTCTGAGACACGCAGGCATGCCTTGGACCTGTACTGGAACCATTTTTGAGAAAAAAGCAACAGGGCGGAGTTTTCCTCCATGCTCCTGGGCCAGGACCCCTGCCATAGTTTTACAATTTTCCCTAGCATACAGATGAAACATTTGATTATATGCGGGCAGACCAAGACCAGGGGCTATTACCATAGCATTTTTCAGATACACAAAAGCATTGCACATATCATCTGACCATTTCACAAGATCTGACATTTCTGAACCTGTGGCTTGTCTCAAAATGTTGTCATAGTAGGAACAGTCAGGTATCCATTGGCGGCAGTAACCAATCATACCAAGAAAGGTGAGCATGTCTTTCTTGGTCAATGGGCGGGGCAGACCCATAAGAGCCGCAGCTCTTTTGTGGCTGACTTTCCTTTCACCTTTTGTGAGAACAAAACCAAGGTATTCAACAGTTTTCTGACACCATTGTAGCTTTTTCTTAGACACTTTATGACCACATTCACATAACCAGTTCATGAGATCTACACTATCCCCTTGGCTGGCTGCCCGATTAACACTACAGAGAAGCAAATCATCTGCGTATTGAACCAAAACTGAACCATGGCGAGGAGTCCATGGCTTTAAGGTAGCCTGGAGGACAACAGAGTAGACCACAGGCGAATCTACATACCCTTGCGGTAATTTACACCAAGTAAGGGTCTTTCTCCTGTAATGAAACGCAAAAATTGGGCGTGTCTCCTTGGCAACAGGGATTGAAAAAAATGCATTTGTCAGATCAATCACTGTGAAAAACTCAGCATCAGCTGGGATGGAGGAAATGAGTGTTGGTACATCAGGCACTATTGGGGCAATGGGAATCACAAGATCATTAATGGCCCTCAGGTCCTGCACAAATCTGTAAGAGCCGTCCGGCTTCTTAACTGGATTTATTGGGCTGTTGTATGGTGAAATCACCTCTTCAAGGACTCCTTCCTTGAGAAAGTGTTCCACCATGGGCGCTATTCCTTCCTCCTTTTCTTTTGACAAAGGGTATTGTTTGTGAAACACAGGTTGAGCCCATGGCTTCAGTGTGGCCTTATATGGAGTGCAGGAAATGAATCCCACATCCAAGGCACTTTTTGCCCAAACTTTGTCATTAATTGTTCCAGCAGGAAATGAGGGGTCTTCTTTAGTAATCATTGTCATGGCAGGGATGATTGGCATTTTGGCAGAATGAGCCACTATACCACCTCTCCTTGTGGATTTCAAGTTGATGTTCAACTCTCCCATGAGGTCTCTCCCTAACAAATTAACTGGACAATTGGGTATTATTCTAAATGAGTGATCTAGCAGAGTGATTCCCTGTATGGGGTCAAAAATTGGAAGAGGCGGTGTTTTATAAGTCTTGGTCAGTATCCCATTTATTCCCATAGAAGGTTCAGCATTCATTACCTCTCCCTTATAATAATCCTCACTCAGACTCGAACGAGTAGCGCCTGAGTCCAACAAGAATGGGGTTAATTTGCCCTGTATATGCAAGGATACAAGGGGTTGTTCCTTATAAGAGTGAGAGACAAGCGGGAATGCTGGGATACCACCTTCTGGGCACCTTCATTTATTTTGTGATTGTGTCTGCCAAGAGATAGGAAACCTCACATTCTGCTGTGGGAGGTCCCTCTGTGGTTGGCCTGGGGAGGGGCTATGCTGGACGTGGTCCTGAGTTTCATATGGACATTGATTTCTCCAATGATCCTCAGCCCCACAGTTAAAACAACCCGTGTCCCGTCCCCTATTATTCCTCCCTCTTCCCCTAGACCGGCCTCTGCCTCGGTTATTGAAACCCCCCCTTCTCTTGTACGGTGGGTTTGTGTGGGGAAAGGGATCTTCCTGAAAATGAGTGGCCACCGCCTTGGGTATCTCTAGACATCCGGCAGCATCTTTCTCAGTCAATTTCAATTGAAATTGTTCTCTGGTACAAGTGGGCCATTCAGAAATCATCTGTTTTACAGTTAACATGACACTGGGTTTTAGATTGGACAGGAAAGTCTGAATCAGTAGACTATGCATGGTGTCTTGCAATGTCAGTCCTGCCTCTTGTGTCCATGTCTCATTAAACCTTTTCCAAAAATCTAACACAGTTTCTCCTGACTTTTGCTTGCAGGCTACTGCGGTAGGGAGGGAGGATCTAGATTGGAAAGCTCGTTCCATTTCTTCTGAGACCTCTCTCCACATATTGTCCCTACCATCTTCTGTGTTTAATTTATAATTTGTGGCAGTAATGTCGCCTGCTTCTAGGATGGATATGGTCCCAACATTACCCCAATTCCAAGGGGAAGTTTGTCCCAATATTCCATCGAGGATAAGGCGCATATCCTCTTGTGTGTAGTTTCTACCTTTACATGCTTTCTTCAAATAGCTCACAGTAGCCGTTGAAGAAACAGTGGGTCTTGGACAATGTTTGACAATCCTATTTATGTCTTCTATCTCAATGGGTTTCTTTAATAGATTGTCTCCTATTGTCATGAAGGGCATCTGTTGTGTATTGGAATCAATACCATATTGGGTATTATGGCGTGTGTGTGATGGACTTAGCATGTCCACTATACCTAGACTATTAGCTGCTCTGAACAGCAGAGAGCCTGAACTAGCGGATTCATCAACAAGTGAGTCATCTGCTTCAGTAGTTGAAGAAACAGCTATTCCCCCTGTCGCTCCCTGTGTGGTAGGACTTTGAACCACACCCTGGGAGGGCGCGGGAGTTTGAACTGTACTAGGCTGTGTGGTAGAAATGTGAACAGCACTAGGTATTTGAGGGGTCTGTGGAAGTGTTGGTGCTGGTGGTGCTGGAGGTGCAGTGGGGTGTTGGACTGCATAATGTCCGGCTAAAAAATCAATATCTTCTTCAGTAAGAGATGGATAAAGTTTTGTGGGCTGTGGGACAGGTGGGACATATGGGGGAGGGAATGGCATGAGAGGGTGTGTGGGTCTGTCTATTTCTGACTCTAATGCATGTATTTTAGTGGCATCTACATTTCTAGCTTTGGCTTTATTTTGTTTCCCAGTTTGTCTATGAAACCAGAGAGGGGCAAATTCTAACCAATTTTGTCCACCTTTGGTCATGTATTTCTGATCCCACACAGGATCTCCCTTATACAATGGGAAAGCCTGTTTATCCCCCAGACAGAGACCCCTAATCATATCCATATGAAAAATATCATTACTCCCATCACGGGGGAACGGGTCAACACTTCCCATGAATTCACTCCAGTCTGCTAATTTATCCACCCAGGGGTTAACTAGATAGTAATCTGTCCCACAGATACGGGCTACATAATCTTTACATGTCTCACCAACATTTGGGGGAGGGAGTTTATCCTTACTTTGACCACTTCCCATTTTTACACTTACAAAGGTCTGTGTTACAAATCTGTCCTATAGGCTGTCCCAAAAAACAGGGGTCAACTTCCAAATGACAATTTACTTTATAAAAATGTCTGGACTTAAGATATTTATTGGGTCTTTCTCTAGTGGTTGACCAAAAGTGGAGATTATAACCTGGATATACAATACTTCTAATAATACCCTGACTCTGACTAACTCCCACTTTTCTAACAATAAGCCTACAACACAATTTGAACAAGACATTTACATAGGCACCCAACTCCGTGTCACCATGCTATCACCTTCTCTAGGTCATCAGCCAATAAGGCCTAGCTAAAGGGGTGGTGCGTCTTACAACGGAAGTTGACAATACCTTCAGTGACCTCTGGCCCATACACTTACCAACTGGGCACTTGTGTCACACAAACAAATTATCTTATACTTCTATGCGATAGGAAGAAAAGCAAAGAGTTGCAGGACAGAATTGATCAGCCCTGGACTTTTCCTGGTTTCTTCTCAGAGAAACTCTTTTCAGCCCCTTCTCATAAGAGACTGTGCAGTTCCCAAAACTGCTCCTGGTCTTTTCCAAAACACCTTGTGCTCCCCACAGCACTTTGCGCCTGGCCACTAGCGTCTTTAGACGCGAAGCCCAGTGCTACCTAAGGGCATGAGATTTTAATCAGAGCCCTTCCGGCAAGACAGACTAATTGACAGAATGACAAAAAATCTTACCTACCGAAAAGGATGATTATCTCATCCCGGACACGAGCCCCCAATTGAAAGGAATTGGCTCCTCTCGTTCCTTCCTGTAGCTACCGACTCCCGTCAGTCCCCTGGCCCTGATCAATGTCTGTCCACAGGCCCGGAGTTCCCTTTGAGACACAGGAAATTGCACACAGACACAAGGTGGTATCTCAGAAGGAACTGAATTTATTCTTCCGTGTTCAGACTTATATATGAAACTTAAAACAATACATGGAAATATAAGAACCAATCAATTGACAGGTATGCATTGACCAATCAGAATATTATATACGTCAGTAATGCCCAATCATTTAGCATTTATGTTAATTATTATTATATGCGTCAAGCATTAATATAGAAAGTAGACAACTTCCCTTTTAGCGCTGGCTATAGTTTATTAATACTTTTGCAACAGGAAAAAGCCCACCGCAGACTTTCAGTCTTATGCTAGGTAGAGGAAAAAAGGAAGTTACATCTGAAAGAAAAAGAGGAACCTCAGACTCTTATCGAAAGTAAGAAACAGTCTTAAAACACAAATTCATCTTTAAGTACTGACATAAATCTCAAAATGGATTCTTATCTTAAAATGGCAGATCTCAGGTCAAGAGACAAAATGGCGGTATGGTAATGCTGAAAGGCTAATTCCTTCAGACAGCACCCTGCCAACCGAGGTAGACAATCCCCTTGACTACTGGGCAACGAAACTTGACCTTTGGCCCCAACTAGCTGAATTTGCCCTTGAAAGGCTGTCATGCCCGGCCAGTAGCGTGGCATCGGAGTGCGTGTTTAGTGCGGCAGGAGGTATTGTAACTCCGCGGAGGACACGACTGTCCACCCAAAGTGTGGAGAGACTCACGTTTGTCAGGCGTGGATTAGTCTGGATTTCAAACCACCAGTTCCTGACACAACTGACTAAATCCGCCATGAATCATGCCTCAAACATGTGCCACTTTCAGGTCTCCTCACACACTGCTGGTGTGTTCCATTTTTTGTCATAGGGTGCTGGCAGATTACGGGCCTCCCATAGCTGCTGCCAGGCCCCTAATCTGCCATGGGCCCCTATATACCGCCTCCTCATGCTGTTGCCAGGTCCAGAGTCTCTCATGGGTCCCTATACGGCCTCCCATTGCTGCTGTCTCCATCGCCACACTCTGCCATGTGCCACTTTCAGGTCTCCTCACACTGCTGGTGTGTAGAATTTTTTGACATAGGGTGCTGGCAGATTACGGGCCTCCTATAGCTGCTGCCAGGCCCCTAATCTGCCATGGGCCCCTATATACCGCCTCCTCATGCTGCTGCCAGGTCCAGAGTCTCTCATGGGTCCCTGTACGGCCTCCCATTGCTGCTGTCTCCATCGCCACACTCTGCCATGTGCCACTTTCAGGTCTCCTCACACTGCTGGTGTGTAGAATTTTTTGACATAGGGTGCTGGCAGATTACGGGCCTCCTATAGCTGCTGCCAGGCCCCTAATCTGCCATAGGCCCCTATATACCGCCTCCTCATGCTGCTGCCAGGTCCAGAGTCTCTCATGGGTCCCTGTACGGCCTCCCATTGCTGCTGTCTCCATCGCCACACTCTGCCATGTGCCACTTTCAGGTCTCCTCACACTGCTGGTGTGTAGAATTTTTTGACATAGGGTGCTGGCAGATTACGGGCCTCCTATAGCTGCTGCCAGGCCCCTAATCTGCCATGGGCCCCTATATACCGCCTCCTCATGCTGCTGCCAGGTCCAGAGTCTCTCATGGGTCCCTGTACGGCCTCCCATTGCTGCTGTCTCCATCGCCACACTCTGCCATGTGCCACTTTCAGGTCTCCTCACACTGCTGGTGTGTAGAATTTTTTGACATAGGGTGCTGGCAGATTACGGGCCTCCTATAGCTGCTGCCAGGCCCCTAATCTGCCATAGGCCCCTATATACTGCCTCCTCATGCTGCTGCCAGGTCCAGAGTCTCTCATGGGTCCCTGTACGGCCTCCCATTGCTGCTGTCTCCATCGCCACACTCTGCCATGTGCCACTTTCAGGTCTCCTCACACTGCTGGTGTGTAGAATTTTTTGACATAGGGTGCTGGCAGATTACGGGCCTCCCATAGCTGCTGCCAGGCCCCTAATCTGCCATGGGCCCCTATATACTGCCTCCTCATGCTGCTGCCAAGTCCAGAGTCTCTCATGGGTCCCTATACGGCCTCCCATTGCTGCTGTCTCCATCGCCACACTCTGCCATGTGCCACTTTCAGGTCTCCTCACACACTGCTGGTGTGTTGAATTTTTTGACATAGGGTGCTGGCAGATTACGGGCCTCCTATAGCTGCTGCCAGGCCCCTAATCTGCCATGGGCCCCTATATACCGCCTCCTCATGCTGCTGCCAGGTCCAGAGTCTCTCATGGGTCCCTGTACGGCCTCCCATTGCTGCTGTCTCCATCGCCACACTCTGCCATGTGCCACTTTCAGGTCTCCTCACACTGCTGGTGTGTAGAATTTTTTGACATAGGGTGCTGGCAGATTACGGGCCTCCTATAGCTGCTGCCAGGCCCCTAATCTGCCATAGGCCCCTATATACCGCCTCCTCATGCTGCTGCCAGGTCCAGAGTCTCTCATGGGTCCCTGTACGGCCTCCCATTGCTGCTGTCTCCATCGCCACACTCTGCCATGTGCCACTTTCAGGTCTCCTCACACTGCTGGTGTGTAGAATTTTTTGACATAGGGTGCTGGCAGATTACGGGCCTCCTATAGCTGCTGCCAGGCCCCTAATCTGCCATGGGCCCCTATATACCGCCTCCTCATGCTGCTGCCAGGTCCAGAGTCTCTCATGGGTCCCTGTACGGCCTCCCATTGCTGCTGTCTCCATCGCCACACTCTGCCATGTGCCACTTTCAGGTCCCCTCACACACTGCTGGTGTGTTGAATTTTTTGACATAGGGTGCTGGCAGATTACGGGCCTCCTATAGCTGCTGCCAGGCCCCTAATCTGCCATGGGCCCCTATATACCGCCTCCTCATGCTGCTGCCAGGTCCAGAGTCTCTCATGGGTCCCTGTACAGCCTCCCATTGCTGCTGTCTCCATCGCCACACTCTGCCATGTGCCACTTTCAGGTCTCCTCACACTGCTGGTGTGTTGAATTTTTTGACATAGGGTGCTGGCAGATTACGGGCCTCCTATAGCTGCTGCCAGGCCCCTAATCTGCCATAGGCCCCTATATACCGCCTCCTCATGCTGCTGCCAGGTCCAGAGTCTCTCATGGGTCCCTGTACGGCCTCCCATTGCTGCTGTCTCCATCGCCACACTCTGCCATGTGCCACTTTCAGGTCTCCTCACACTGCTGGTGTGTAGAATTTTTTGACATAGGGTGCTGGCAGATTACGGGCCTCCTATAGCTGCTGCCAGGCCCCTAATCTGCCATGGGCCCCTATATACCGCCTCCTCATGCTGCTGCCAGGTCCAGAGTCTCTCATGGGTCCCTGTACGGCCTCCCATTGTTGCTGTCTCCATCGCCACACTCTGCCATGTGCCACTATCAGGTCTCCTCACACACTGCTGGTGTGTTGAATTTTTTGACATAGGGTGCTGGCAGATTACGGGCCTCCTATAGCTGCTGCCAGGCCCCTAATCTGCCATGGGCCCCTATATACCGCCTCCTCATGCTGCTGCCAGGTCCAGAGTCTCTCATGGGTCCCTGTACGGCCTCCCATTGCTGCTGTCTCCATCGCCACACTCTGCCATGTGCCACTTTCAGGTCTCCTCACACTGCTGGTGTGTAGAATTTTTTGACATAGGGTGCTGGCAGATTACGGGCCTCCTATAGCTGCTGCCAGGCCCCTAATCTGCCATGGGCCCCTATATACCGCCTCCTCATGCTGCTGCCAGGTCCAGAGTCTCTCATGGGTCCCTGTACGGCCTCCCATTGCTGCTGTCTCCATCGCCACACTCTGCCATGTGCCACTTTCAGGTCTCCTCACACTGCTGGTGTGTAGAATTTTTTGACATAGGGTGCTGGCAGATTACGGGCCTCCTATAGCTGCTGCCAGGCCCTTAATCTGCCATAGGCCCCTATATACCGCCTCCTCATGCTGCTGCCAGGTCCAGAGTCTCTCATGGGTCCCTGTACGGCCTCCCATTGCTGCTGTCTCCATCGCCACACTCTGCCATGTGCCACTTTCAGGTCTCCTCACACTGCTGGTGTGTAGAATTTTTTGAGATAGGGTGCTGGCAGATTACGGGCCTCCTATAGCTGCTGCCAGGCCCCTAATCTGCCATAGGCCCCTATATACCGCCTCCTCATGCTGCTGCCAGGTCCAGAGTCTCTCATGGGTCCCTGTACGGCCTCCTATTGCTGCTGTCTCCATCGCCACACTCTGCCATGTGCCACTTTCAGGTCTCCTCACACTGCTGGTGTGTAGAATTTTTTGACATAGGGTGCTGGCAGATTACGGGCCTCCTATAGCTGCTGCCAGGCCCCTAATCTGCCATGGGCCCCTATATACCGCCTCCTCATGCTGCTGCCAGGTCCAGAGTCTCTCATGGGTCCCTGTACGGCCTCCCATTGCTGCTGTCTCCATCGCCACACTCTGCCATGTGCCACTTTCAGGTTTCCTCACACTGCTGGTGTGTAGAATTTTTTGACATAGGGTGCTGGCAGATTACGGGCCTCCTATAGCTGCTGCCAGGCCCCTAATCTGCCATGGGCCCTTATATACCGCCTCCTCATGCTGCTGCCAAGTCCAGAGTCTCTCATGGGTCCCTATACGGCCTCCCATTGCTGCTGTCTCCATCGCCACACTCTGCCATGTGCCACTTTCAGGTCTCCTCACACTGCTGGTGTGTTGAATTTTTTGACATAGGGTGCTGGCAGATTACGGGCCTCCTATAGCTGCTGCCAGGCCCCTAATCTGCCATGGGCCCCTATATACCACCTCCTCATGCTGCTGCCAGGTCCAGAGTCTCTCATGGGTCCCTGTACGGCCTCCCATTGCTGCTGTCTCCATCGCCACACTCTGCCATGTGCCACTTTCAGGTCTCCTCACACTGCTGGTGTGTAGAATTTTTTGACATAGGGTGCTGGCAGATTACGGGCCTCCTATAGCTGCTGCCAGGCCCCTAATCTGCCATGGGCCCCTATATACCGCCTCCTCATGCTGCTGCCAGGTCCAGAGTCTCTCATGGGTCCCTGTACGGCCTCCCATTGCTGCTGTCTCCATCGCCACACTCTGCCATGTGCCACTTTCAGGTCTCCTCACACTGCTGGTGTGTAGAATTTTTTGACATAGGGTGCTGGCAGATTACGGGCCTCCTATAGCTGCTGCCAGGCCCCTAATCTGCCATAGGCCCCTATATACCGCCTCCTCATGCTGCTGCCAGGTCCAGAGTCTCTCATGGGTCCCTGTACGGCCTCCCATTGCTGCTGTCTCCATCGCCACACTCTGCCATGTGCCACTTTCAGGTCTCCTCACACTGCTGGTGTGTAGAATTTTTTGACATAGGGTGCTGGCAGATTACGGGCCTCCTATAGCTGCTGCCAGGCCCCTAATCTGCCATAGGCCCCTATATACCGCCTCCTCATGCTGCTGCCAGGTCCAGAGTCTCTCATGGGTCCCTGTACGGCCTCCCATTGCTGCTGTCTCCATCGCCACACTCTGCCATGTGCCACTTTCAGGTCTCCTCACACTGCTGGTGTGTAGAATTTTTTGACATAGGGTGCTGGCAGATTACGGGCCTCCTATAGCTGCTGCCAGGCCCCTAATCTGCCATGGGCCCCTATATACCGCCTCCTCATGCTGCTGCCAGGTCCAGAGTCTCTCATTGGTCCCTGTACGGCCTCCCATTGCTGCTGTCTCCATCGCCACACTCTGCCATGTGCCACTTTCAGGTCTCCTCACACACTGCTGGTGTGTTGAATTTTTTGACATAGGGTGCTGGCAGATTACGGGCCTCCTATAGCTGCTGCCAGGCCCCTAATCTGCCACGGGCCCCTATATACCGCCTCCTCATGCTGCTGCCAGGTCCAGAGTCTCTCATGGGTCCCTGTACGGCCTCCCATTGCTGCTGTCTCCATCGCCACACTCTGCCATGTGCCACTTTCAGGTCTCCTCACACTGCTGGTGTGTTGAATTTTTTGACATAGGGTGCTGGCAGATTACGGGCCTCCTATAGCTGCTGCCAGGCCCCTAATCTGCCATGGGCCCCTATATACCGCCTCCTCATGCTGCTGCCAAGTCCAGAGTCTCTCATGGGTCCCTATACGGCCTCCCATTGCTGCTGTCTCCATCGCCACACTCTGCCATGTGCCACTTTCAGGTCTCCTCACACTGCTGGTGTGTTGAATTTTTTGACATAGGGTGCTGGCAGATTACGGGCCTCCTATAGCTGCTGCCAGGCCCCTAATCTGCCATGGGCCCCTATATACCGCCTCCTCATGCTGCTGCCAAGTCCAGAGTCTCTCATGGGTCCCTATACGGCCTCCCATTGCTGCTGTCTCCATCGCCACACTCTGCCATGTGCCACTTTCAGGTCTCCTCACACACTGCTGGTGTGTTGAATTTTTTGACATAGGGTGCTGGCAGTTTACGGGCCTCCTATAGCTGCTGCCAGGCCCCTAATCTGCCATGGGCCCCTATATACCGCCTCCTCATGCTGCTGCCAAGTCCAGAGTCTCTCATGGGTCCCTGTACGGCCTCCCATTGCTGCTGCCAGGAGGCAGCAGGGTCGCAGCAGTGTCAGTGGAGGCAAACGGCCACGGAGTAGAGCACCAGCTCCACTGCAGCCTACCACCACGGCCAGTAGTGGTGCCGGTGTGCACGGAGGAAGTAGCAGTCAGCCAGTGAGGAGTAGCGGAGGCAAAGTTTCCTACTCTGCGGTGTGGCAATTTTTCGTCAAGCCGCCCGAGGAAGTAAACGTAGCCGTATGTCGACTATGTGGCCAGAAAGTCAAGCGTGGCCAGTAGGCCCATGTTGGGACTACAGCGTTGCGTCAGCATATGCAGCGTCGCCATTCGGTGGCCTGGGAAAACCGTGATAAAGATACGGCGGTTCTGCCTGCCCCAGCCCAGGGTTCCATTTTGTCATAGGGTGCTGGCAGATTACAGGCCTCCCATAGGTGCCGCCAGGCCCCAAATCGGCCATGGGCCCCCGTACCGCCTGGTCACGCTGCTGCTGAGCCCACAGTGTGACCTGGGTCCCTGTACGGCCTCCCATTGCTTCCACTCTGCCATGTGCCACTTTGAAATCTCCTCACACTCCTGCGGTTGTCCATTTTGTCATAGGTTGCTGGCAGATTACAGGCCTTCCATAGGTGCCACCAGGCCCCAAATCGGCCATGGGCCCCCGTACCGCCTGGTCACGCTGCTGCTGAGCCCACAGTGTGACCTGGGTCCCTGTACCGCCTCCCATTGCTCCCACTCTGCCATGTGCCACTTTGAGGTCTCCTCACACTGCTGGTGTGTTCAATTTTTTGACATAGGGTGCTGGCAGATTACGGGCCTCCCATTGCTGCTGCCAGGCACGTAATCTGCCATGGGCCCCCGTACCGACTCCTCATGCTGTGACGTTGCAACAAGGTGGAATTCAACACTACATATGTTAGACCGCCTTTACGAACAGCGAAAGGCCATCACAGATTTCCTGATGTTAAAAGCGGATAAAGGTACTCCCTGTGTAACTTAGATGTCAGCCATTGTCAGCTCATGCGTGACACCTGCGCTTGCTCAGGCCCTTTGAGGAGGCCACGCTATTCGTGAGTCAGCAGGACTATGGGATGAACGAGGTCAAATCGGCCATGGGCCCCCGTACCGCCTGTTCACGCTGATGCTGGTCCCACAGTGTGACCTGGGTCCCTGTACCGCCTCCCATTGCTCCCACTCTGCCATGTGCCACTTTGAGGTCTCCTCACACTCCTGCGGTTTTCCATTTTGTCATAGGTTGCTGGCAGGTTACAGGCCTCCCATAGGTGCTGCCAGGCCCCAAATCTGCCATGGGCCCCCGTACCGCCTGGTCACGCTGCTGCTGGGCCCACAGTGTGACCTGGGTCCCTGTACCGCCTCCCATTGCTCCCACTCTGCCATGTGCCACTTTCAGGTCTCCTCACACTCCTGCTGGTTTCCATTTTGTCATAGGTTGCTGTATGGCCTCCCATTGCTGCTGCCTCCACCGCCACACTGTGGCTCCAAACACTGGTTTTGGCCCCGTGACTGGCCAAATGAGTGAAGTGTGCGGTGATTCTAAGATCGACGGCACTCATCTGCATGTCATACTGAGTGACAGTATTATTTCTCTTCCCCAGCAGACTCCAAGGGCATTTAAATTAAAGGTACAGTGTTCTGCACTAATATTAAGTCTCTCTGAAGCCTAGAAACACCCTTTTTTAAGTTAAATTCACAGCGAATTTATTCGACTCGAAAGGAATATTGTCCACGAATTCGCCGAATCAGTCGAATCGAATTTTTCATTTCTTCGCTCATCTCTAATCATTAACATACCTCCATAAAAATAAATAAATATATTAAAAATGAATAAATAATAAATAAATATATAAAAATACAGCCAACAATCTAAAAACTCATATATTAGTTAAAAATCACTAATTAAACAGTTGAGGTCGAACTCCACGTTCAACCCTCTAGGGACCATGGTTCTCATAAAATAAATCCACCGTGACTCGGCTTGACTGAGGGATCTAATTTTGTAACTGCCTCTCCAGTGTCTCTTATATTTTTCTATACCCCAGAATTTCATATTACTGGGGTCCTTATTGTTATGTGTGGCAAAATGCCTTGAGACATTATGCTTAGGGAACCCCTTCCTAATGTTTTGAACATGCTCTCTAAGTCTCTTCCATAGCGGTCTTTTGGTTCTGCCAATATATTGGAGTTCACATTCGCATTCCAAGCAGTATACTACCCCTTCTGTTTTTCAAGAAATAAAATATTTAATAGTAAACTCTTGTCCAGTAGTATTAGCAATAAAATTCTTATGTCTGATATTTGATTCTCTAGTGGCTATACAGGCGTAGCAATTTCTACATGGGTAAAAACCTTTCTCATTTAAAAACATGACTTTATTCTGACTGGGAAGATCTAATACACTTTTAACCACCTTTGATCTCACCGTAGGTGCTTTCCTATACTCAAATTTAGGAAAAACCGGTAAAACGCCTTTTTAAAATGGGATCTGCCCTTAAAATACTCCAGTGTTTGCTAAAAATTCTTTCTATTCTCTTGTAATGGATATTAAAATCTAAAATTATTGGTAAATTGTCCCCTATATTCTCTTCTTTCCTATTATCTTGCAAGAATAGACTTCTATCCCTATTTCCCACTTCAACTATTTTCTTGGTAATCATATCCTTAGGATACCCTTTATCTATAAATCTAGATCCCAACTTCTTCGCTTGTTCTAAATAATCACTTTCAAGGGTACAGTTCCTTCTAACTCTCATGAACTGACCCTTTGGGATATTAAACAGCCAAGGGGGAAAATGACAACTCCCCATTGGTATATATCCATTACGATCTACACTTTTAAAGTATGTTTTCGTTAAAAATTTCCCATTCATAATCTTAATGTTTAAATCTAAAAATTGTATTTCTTCCTTAATGTGTTCCCATGTAAATCTGATATTTTTATTATTTTCATTTACCGTATTTTTCGCTCCGTAAGACGCACTTTTTTCCCCCAAAAAAGGGGGGAAAATGTCAGTGCGTCTTATGGAGCGAATATGGAGCGGCCGGTCCGGTATTTCCAGCGCCGCTGTGTCAGAATACCGGGCCGGCCGCTCAGCTCTGCAGCGGGACCTTATGGAGATGACTGCTGACCTTTGGGGAGGTGGGGAGCGGGTACCTGAATTTGACAGGTACCCGCTCTTACTTCCGCGGAGTTGTTCTTTGACCTTACCTGTTCCTCTATCCAGCGGTGCGCTGTCTTCCCGGCTTCTGTAGCGCTGGGCTTGACAGCCGGGTGCCAAGTGCGCATGCGCAAGAAGCGGTGCTTTTTGTGAATGGTAAGGCAGTACCTGGGACACATGACAGATCCCAGAAGCCGCCGGACCAATCACAAAGCGCAAGTGCTTCTCGCTCATGTGCACTGGGCCCCCGGCTGTCATGCCGAGCGCCGACACTACAGAAGCCGGGAAGACAGCGCGAGGCTGGATAGAGGAACAGGTAAGATCAAAGAACAACTCCGCAGAAGTAAGAGTGGGTACCTGTCAAATTCAGGTACCCGCTCCCCCCCTCCCCAAAAGTCAGCAGTCATCTCCTGTACTGTCCACAGTCTCTGGTCATCCTTGTGCTGTCCGCAGTCTCTGGTCATCCCTGTGCTGTCCGCAGTCTCTGGTCATCCCTGTGCTGTCCGCAGTCTCTGGTCATCCCTGTGCTGTCTGCAGTCTCTGGTCATCCCTGTGCTGTCCGCAGTCTCTGGTCATCCCTGTACTGTCCGCAGTCTCTCATCATCCCTGTGCTGTCCACAGTCTCTGGTCATCTCCTGTACTATGTCTGCAGTCCATTAGTTCAGAATTTTTTTTTTCCTGTTTTCTGCCTCTAAAACCTAGGTGTGTCTTATGGTCAGGTGCGTCTTATGGAGCGAAAAATACGGTAATTTATTTAAAAACTTCAATAAGGTGTTTTCCTCTCCTTCCCAAATAATGATCTATATATCTTTTATAAACTTTTAACTCCTTTGGATAGTCTTGATATACCGCCGTTTCTTCCCAGTGTGCCATGAATATATTAGCTACACTTGGTGCAAAACGGGCACCCATTGCTATGCCCCTATTTTCTTTATAATATGTGTGCTCATTCCAAAAATAATTATGACTCAAACCAAATTCGAGACATTCCAATAAAAACCTTCTTTGAGTCCAAGACAAATTGCTATACTTCCTGAGTCCCCACCCCACTGAATCTATAGCATCCTCATGCCCTATGATTGTATACAATGAAGATACGTCCGCACTTGCCAGATAAACATCTCTTCCTCCTTTAAATTCCTCCAGCACCTGAATCAGCTGTTTGGTATCACATAAATACGCTGTAGTATTTTTTACCACTGGTTGCAGGAATTCATCTATATACTGTCCCAATCTAGCCACCACTGACTGTATACCATTGACTATAGGTCTACCTGGTGGCTTTGTGGCATTTTTATGTATCTTCAGGACTGTGTAAATGACTGGGACTCTACATGTATCTGGGACTAAATATTTGGCTTCTTTTTTATTCAAAACATTTATATCAGTACCCTTCTTTATCAACTTATCTAATTCCTTTTTGTATGCTAATGTGGGGTCCTTCTTTAAAATTTCATACGTACAGTTATCTTTTAACTGGGTGGATAGTTCACTTAGATAATATTCCTTAGACAGTATGACTATCCCTCCTCCCTTATCCACTGGCCGTATAACTATATCATCCCTTTTAGTCAATTTCTTAAGGCCTATTTCCATCCATTTATTAATACGTGGTTTTGGGATGCTGAGTTTTTCTAAATCATGGTTCACCAATTTCGCAGTCTCTGGCTATCTTCTGTACTGTGTCCGTAGTCTCTGGCCATCTCCTGTACTGTGTCCGCAGTCTCTGGTCATCTCCTGTAGTATGTCCGTAGTCTCTGGTCATCTCCTGTAGTATGTCCGCAGTCTCTGGTCATCTCCTGTAGTATGTATGCAGTCTCTGGTCATCTCCTGTAGTTTGTCCGTAGTCTCTGGTCATCTCCTGTAGTATGTCCGCCGTCTCTGGTCATCTCCTGTAGTATGTCCGCAGTCTCTGGTCATCTCCTGTAATATGTCCACAGTTTCTGGTCATCTCCTGTAGTACATATGCAGTCTCTGGTCATCTCCTGTACTATGTCTGCAGTCTCTGGTCATCTCCTGTAGTACATCCGCAGTCTCTGGTCATCTCCTGTATTATGTCTGCAGTCTCTGGTCATCTCCTGTACTATGTCTGCAGTCTCTGGTCATCTCCTGTAGTACATCCGCAGTCTCTGGTCATCTCCTGTAGTACATCCGCAGTCTCTGGTCATCTCCTGTAGTACATCCGCAGTCTCTGTTCATTTCCTGTAGTACATCTGCAGTCTCTGGTCATCTCCTGTATTATGTCTGCAGTCTTTGGTCATCTCCTGTAGTACATCCACAGTCTCTGGTCATTTCCAGTACTATGTCTACAGTCCATTGGTTCAGAATATTTTTTTTCTTGGTTTCCTCCTCTAAAAACCAGGTGCGTCTTATGGTCAGGTGCATCTTATGGAGCGAAAAATACGTTAATTTCCCAGGAAGGGAATCCCCCTCTGTCCTGGGTGGTGGCACTGCCAATATTAATATCAAATCCACACTTATACTTAGCAAATGTTCTTGTTCCCTTATTTATCCATAGGTTTAGTGCCATTCCCTCCCCAAAAGAGGGCTACACTTGCATTTAAGAGTTTCATTTAGCAAGTTCTTACTATAAAATTCTGGTATTAATAATTAGGATGACAGTTGTTCAACGTAACCATGATAACCATAACATAATATTTACAATTGGGAACTTGTCAGCAAATATCTAGTTTTAGATTGGCCTAACATCTACAAGGAGTGTAAAAAGTTAAAAAGAAACCTCCCTTTGAAACAGAGTAGGAACCGCTTGTGTCCATAGATTAATTAATTCCATCACTGGGGATTTGAATTGTCAGTTGTAAGGTTACTGTCACTGTTAAATGACAGATGTCTTGCTGAAACACCCTCACATCTTTACCTGCGATGTTCAGTTCAGTGGAGGGTATGTTTCTTTAATAACTGTTATATTTATCCTTTAGAGATTTCTCCAAGATGTCCTATTGCTTTTGCAGAGTTCCCTTGACATTATTGTCTGCATTTTCCTGCTGTATTATGCGTGCAGATTTAAAGTCAACACGGTCCCAGTTGTATCAGTGCCGGGATGTGCTTTGCTGTTTCTGCAATTGTCGTAAATTTCTGTCTCTTTTCTAGCTTCATGAAGCATCTGGGATATGACAATGAGGTCCCTGATCTACAATAGCAAACATCCACTAACATTGAACATATGGTTTAGCCATACGCCCGGAAGCCATGAAAAATGTGAGTATTTTGAAGAAGCAAAGTGACTGCTTTCTATTGTTTCTTTAGCAGACACTCAAAAAAGTAGTTTGGTATGATGCGTTTTACTTTCAAGAGAAATAAAAAACATTCAGCATGTGTTAGAGAGCCTAAATCTCAAATACAAGGATCAGATTTTTTGAGTTGCAATGAAAAATGTTTTACATAGCATAGCATAGTTCAAAGGTTTGCAGGAACCTGGCACACACATGTACTTGCTGCATTTTTAAAGAGATATACAACTAGGATTACTATCATAGGTAACATTATAATATAAAACATTATAACATTTGAAAACATTTCAATTGAAATTTACTTGTATTTACAAATGCAGCAGTACATGCGCTGGAGATTAGTTAATATACCCCATTTGCTAAACTGATTAAAAAAAAAATGAGCAGAAGGGAATTGTTGTGGTGCAATTAATGTGCTGCGGCAAATTGTGGGTGTTGCTACCAGTGGTGTATTTAGGTTTTGTGCTGCCCTAGGCAACACAAAAATCATCTGCCCCCACGGACACTGACCAACACAACCCCCCCTTCCCCTTCCCATGGAGATAGCCTGACATTGACCAATAGCACCCCTGCACCCCACCTGGGAGAGCCTTCCACTACTCTCCCCCCCCAGTGATAGACGCTCATCTTCACAGCTCTGGACATCCCCGGGAACGAGAGTCAGGCTCTACATACACCATGAAGCAGGATCCCACCTGGTTCCCATAATGCGCGTGTCCCTTCTTTCATTCCTTCTTCTGGGGGAGCTGCTACCCCCCAAAAAAATGCCTCCCTAGGCAAGTGCCTTGTTTGCCTTGTGGTAAATACGACCCTGGTTGCTGCAGTGCCATATCAGTGGGCAGAGCTTAACCACTTGCCCCGCCAGAGGATTTACCCCCCTTTCTGACCAGGCCATTTTTTGCGATACTGAGCTGCGTTATTTTAACTGACAACTGCGCGGTTATGCAACGCTGTACATAAATGAATTGTATGTCCTTTTTTCCTACAAATAGAGCTTTCTTTCTATGGTATTTCATCACCTGTGCAGTTTTTATTTTTTACGCTATAAACAAAAGAAGACTGACAATTTTGAAAAAAAAACAAAAAACAATATTTTTTACTTTTTGCTATAAAACATATCCAGTAAAAACCATTCACTTTGTAGATGGACACAGACAAATGGCTGATTGCTAATTATAAAATCACTCCTATTATTAATTAACCAGTTGCCGACCACAGATAGCCAAATGACGGCTGCACTGCGGCTGGCCAGTTCTGGGAGGCCGTCATATGATGTCCTCCCAGAACGTGCTCTCCTGCACGCCCCTGGGGGCATGCACCTGGCGATCTCTGTGCTCGCTACGGACACAGCTGATCACATGATGTGGTAAAAGGCCAATCACAGCAGCTTTTTACCACGTGATCAGCTGTGTCCAATGACACGCTGATCACCGGGAAATGCAATTGCCGGTTCTCGGCTGCACTTTCCTCATGCTGTCAGAGCAGGGATCAGCACCGATCATCAGGGTACTGATAATCAGTGCCCTGATGATCGGTGCCCAGCAGTGCCACCCACCAGTTCTGTGCACAAGTGCCAAGCAGTGCCACCCACCTGTGCCCAGCAGTGCCCACCAGTGCCACCCACCAGTACCCATCAGTGCAGCCCAGCAGTGCCGCCCAGCAGTGCCGCAAGTCAGTGCTGCCCAGCAGTGCTGACTATCAGTGCCAGTTCATCAGTGCCGCCTATCAGTGTCACCTATCGGTGCCACCTATCCGTGCTGCCGCATTAGTGCTGCCTATCAGTGCCCATTAGTGCCGCCTATCAGTGCTGCCTGTCAGTGCAGCCTCATCAACGCACATCAGTGAAGGAGAAAAATTACCTTATTATTTCATATGAGTACAATGTTGCATGACCGCGCAATTGTCATTCAAAGTGCTGAAAGCTGAAAATTGGCCTGGTAAGGAAGAGGGTATAAGTGCCCAGTAGGCAAGTAATGGGCTACTACTAATTGTGTCCCATGTAGTAATTATATGTGTGAACAGTGCTGAACTGCTGCAATCCCCAATAATGTGTGTTCATCATCAGGGGCGGACTAACCATTTGAAAACTCGGGCAGTAGGGGGCCCCATGAAATGCCCCTGGTACCTTTTTTAGGCTTTTTTGAGTGTGGGTAAGGACACAGGGTCCCCATGATCCCTTATTGCCCGAGGGCCCCATGAGTTGTCAGTCCGCCCCTGTTCATCACATAAAACAGTAAAGCAAACGTGTGTCAAGTGATGCGCTGCTCAAATATCAGATCCTATTGTGATCAACACTATACATAGAATCAAGTAGTGCTATTGCAATCATAAATCATTCAACATCAAGATAGTGCATACTTTCTAAAAGTGCAAAAACGGACAGTCCCATAAAGTCTTTTCCACTCTAGTGATGCTAATAGGAGTGTGTTCCTGTTGGTGAGTGAGCACACTAACCCGGTGCTGTAAACCTTTAAAGCAATGTGCACCACTGTCAAAAGCATGATTTACAGATGGACCCTCACCTTCATATGTTGACCTATATATTATAATAAGTCAAACTGCATGTGTCCCCTTCTGTTGGGGGTTAGCCAAATCCTCTCACAGGTTATGGTCTTCCTCTTGTTACAAACACTCATTAGGGGTATCTGTATCCTTAATACCTTCACTGTACCCCCCATATTAGCTCTGTAGGTCAAACTCAAAACCACATAAAGCCACCATGGTGCAGTATGTTATAAATGCAGATTCTGTTTATTAAAATAACACTCACATTGTGTAAGAAGTATTGTGCATTAGTAAGAATATTGCAAGGCTTCTACTTGCAACCACACAGCGTTCCCATCGCATTTCCGATATTCTGGCTCTGATATCGCCTGGCTCCTCTCCACACGTATCACCACATCCTGGACCCCTGATAAAGTCTTGTGATACCTGACGATATGCGTCCCCGCACACCAGGTGACGTCAGAGCTGGAATACTGGAAGTTCAGCGGGGACGCTGTGTGTTTGCAAAGTCGAATGAAGGATGCACAAGAACTTAAGCTAGCTGTCTCTCATATACTATATCTTCCACTGAAATCCTGGCATAACTGCCTAAAAGTTTTCCACTCCTATGGTCAGGGGCGGACTGACCATTTGGAAACTCGGGCACTGCCCAAGGGCCCGGGGTCAGTAGGGGGCCCCATGAGATGCCCCTGGTACCTTTTTTCATATGCTTTTTTGAGCTTGGGCAAGGACACAGGGGCCCCATGATCCCCTATTGCCCGAGGGCCCCATGAGTTGTCAGTCCGCCCCTGCCTATGGTCAAAGGAGAAAGAAAGGTCTACTTCCTGCATGCCAGTCTAATCACCCTGGTAATCCAACAGAAGATGACTTCTTGATTATCTGATGGCAAAATGAAAAGATTGTCCACCTTCCGTGTGTCTTTATACCTGTGCAAGTACACTGTTAGCAACTTGACCATGTGTAAGGAACTGAAGTCTTCCTGCTATGTACTGCTAATGCCCCTCCCCCAGTTGTTCGGGAAAATTAATACCATTTTAGAATTGAGCTTTGGAGATGGATGTAGTATCACTAGTTCTGGTAAAAAGACGCAAAAGAGATCCTTCCAGGAAAGTGCTGCAATTTCCAACATCCTGCTGTCTGAAGCAATTGCTGGCAGAAGAGGAACATCAATGGAAATGAAGCTATTGGAGCAAAGGGTGTCTGCACTAGTGCTTTCAGATCCAATCCTGAGACCTATGAAGGAAAAGGATTTCCTTCGGGGTTGTATATGGATTACTGCCTGCATGAAGCATCTGGTTAATGGCTCTTCTGCCCCTCTGCAGCCTGAGAAAGAGGATAAGGCCCCTTTCACACGGGGGCGGTTAGATTTCTGCTTTTAGCTGTGGTTAGAGGAACTTACTTACCGCAGCTAAATGCAGACAATGCATCCCTATGGTTCCATTCACAGACTGCATTTAGCAACGTTTTCCTAACATACGGTTTTATGCGTTTAGGAAAAAAGTTGACTGCGTCCAGGAGAGATGTACCGCAGCTATCTGTACCTATATGCAGTTAATTGCAGAACAAAGAAGAAATAAGTAAATAGTTGCTTTAAGAAACGGCAAGAATTTACTAGCGCAGCTAGACGCAGCCACATGTAAACGCATGTAAATGCACGTAAACGCAGATAAATGCAATGTACAAATGCAAGTGATCTGTGTGTCAGGAGTGTTGGAATTTAAAAAAAAAAACCTGCATTTACAAGTGGCAGAACAACTGCCTGTGTAAAAGGGGCCTTAGAGATCTGTACTTTAATGGAGTTGTATGCCAGATCAACCTCTAACACAGACTAAAAATGTTCATGATATTGGCTAGAGCTGGGGACACAGGAGAGAAATCTATCGCTGAGCAAACAAAACAAACTTTCTTCAATATCTTCTAATATGTAGCATTCAGAGCTTGGTGAAGGCCACAAAATCATCCATGAACCACCTCGTATGAGAGTCCTTGCTCCTCTAGTTCGGCTGATTCAATAACTTGGCTATAAAAGGAGTCTCATTGGATTGGAGTACTGCCATTGATGTTGGCATAAAAGATCTCATTTGACCAGAAATGGGATTGGTGGTGCTGATGATATCTGGAGGAGAAGTGAAAACCAAATCCTTTTCAGCAGGTGGAAAGCACCTGTATGGACATTTTCTGTCCAATTTTGCAGAAGCACCTTCATAATCAAGGACACCGGAGGAAGAAAAAGACTAAACGGAAAATCACATGGCACTGTGAACCCATCTTCCATCAATAAGTCTTTGCCTTTGTACAGTACCTTGTTGCAAATACCAGAAGCTGGAATCTCTATGAGAACTACTGCTGGAATACCCCAGGTCAAAGCTGTTTGAGGTACTCATTGTTGGAAGATAATCTGCCTAACTGATCCATCAGTGGATTCTGCTTTCCCCCCAAGTAGATCATCGTTAACTGCCAGTAAACGGCTCTCCGCCCAGCGAAAGTTTCTATTGCGAGATGTAACAGAAAAAGACTCTTGATGGCCCATGTAGGCTACTGCTGTTTTGTTATCAATCATCAACTTCGCTCAGGTCCCCTTAGAGAAGATCCTGAAAGGCTTGCAATGCTAGAAAAACCACCTTCCATTCAGAACAGTTGGATTGTCTGCATTCCATCAGGCTCCAATGGCCTTGCACCTGTCTCAGACTGGAGAGAGACTGTTATCCGACATCAAAATTATCCCATCTCCTGGGCTGAGAGGCAGACCCCGAAAGAGGCACACTTTTGATGTCCAAAATTCCAGATCTTGCTAAATTTGTGCAGACACAAAGGAATTCTGATCCATAGACAGCCCATCTCATTAACTAAGAAAGACAAACTGAATGCCCCCATGTACCACCTGGTCCAAGGCACCACCGGAATGGCCGTTGTAAAAGGCGCCAATGAGGATAATGCAATCCTTCACTGAAATGCTGTCTCCATGACTCTTTTTATGCAAATTTTCATTTTGGAAATTTTGCAGATTTGAAAAATTACTTGATTTATTCAGGTATCAGATACTACTCCAAGATCCTTATTTGTTCACTAGCCAACTGAACTTGGAAAGTACTTATAGGACAAGGTTGCGATGATATGCCAGCTCCCAGCTTGAACATGCGACAATCAAACCACCAAAGACAAATTACTGCCATCACTGCCAGCAAGATCTTTAAAAAGATTCTGGTCCTGTGCCGATTCTAAAAATGGCAGACACCTGAACTGGAAGTGACATCCGGCCAATGCAAATCTCAGTTGTTTCTGGTGTTCCTCACTGATCAGTACTTGCAGATGTCTAGCAGCCTGCTCTGAATTTGATTCCATGTAAAAAGGAATTCTGAGCCGCCTCCACTGTGATCTGTTAAATTTGCAGCATGGCCTATAAGATTTGGCCTCCTGAACTCCTCTGAAGTTCAACTGACTTGAGAAAAAAGACGGCTACTTCCTCTTATTATATAAAATAGTGTAGCGCTTCAATACTAAACCACCATTAATAGTGTATCATAGACAAATCAAGTCTTAATGTGAATAGTGATATTCAAAAAAACACATAAACTAGTGTGATAAATCATAAAGTGACAGGGTCACCTTGGTGACCTAAAAAAGTGCCAACAAATGACTGGACAATATATACAAAGACATAACGTGATAGTTCAACTTCAAATCTCATAAATGAATCAAAATAAGTTTAGTAGATATGAGTATGTAAGTGATACAACATACACATGCAATGTGCAATTCGTGCTAAATCGTGTAAGTGCCAACACACTTTTCCACTCCAGCTGCAGTGCCTCCTCACCTCCTTTCTGCCACCCCTAAGGGCCAGAAAGCCTTCAGGATCACCCTGGATCCTCAACAATCCCGGCTGGAAAATCTCCTTCTCAAGCTGTTTTCTTATTTAGCCTCATCCAAAATTTCTCCTCTGAGATCTTTAGGACCCTCTAAGCAGGTATTCTGTGAAATCTCACTCACATATTAGTGAGCAAAAATGAGATCCTCCATAGTGTAGTAAATCAAGCAAGCAGTTCTTTATTTTAGCTAAGAAGTACACTCACATTTAGATACATCCTCTTCCCTCTCCTCTGTGTGGGTAAACTGCATCCATGTGGTACTTCCTAGGAGTTTTCAAGATGGCGTCCTGTACCGGAAGTGCGTCACTTCAAAACCGAAAGCTGCGTATCGGCTTACCTACGCGTTACGTCACGTAGTCTCGTGACTTCCTCAGTACTTCGTCACGTAGTCTCGGTACTTCCTCTTATTAGATTGTAGCCACAATCTGGACTTTCCTCCTGTCATTCACTTAATTGCGTTGTTCAGCGTTTCACCAAATAACAACCTCCCAATATGTGGAATGTTATAGAAGGCTTGTGTGGAAGCTCCATCCACCCTCCAGTGGCACAATCACAAAGCTGTCTTGGCTGTGACTGAATATACCATCACTCATACTAGATTTGCCAAAGGGCAGCTGTCAGGTTCAACTCCTCATGAACCAAATCCTGTAGGTTCCATTTTGAACCAAAGGCCATTTTTTAATTATTATTTTTTTTTATTATTATACAGTATTTATATAGCACCTTTTGCTCTGTTGGTGTTAGAGCATTGGTTTTTTATTTTTTTTTATGTGCAAATGATAGCCCCTGCATGGGCGTGTTTTGTTGCTCCTGTCTTAAACTGTTTATAAATTAATAAAAACATTGAAATACAAAATTTTGACACATTTTTCATTATTTGGAGATTCAAATCTATTCAAATTTCCGAATTACAGTAGTAACGAATTTAAATGAATCTGAAATAATGAAACAAAATTACATCCGAAATTCAGATCAGATCAAATTAGAAAACGAATTTGAATTCGAAAGAATAGAATAAAATAGAATAGAAAATAAAGGAAACGAAAAGAATAGAGTAAAACAGAACAGAATAGAAAATAAAAGAATAGAATAAACTAGAATAGAAAATAAAGTAATAGAATTGAAAATAATAGAATAGATTAGAATATTATAGAAAAGAATAGCGTAAAACAGAACAGAATAGAATGGAATAGCATAGAAAATAATATAGAATAAATAGAATAGAAAATAATAGAATAGAGTAGAAAAATAGAATATATCTGCCTTCCGATATTCACATTTTGAAAAGAATAGAATAGAACAAAACAGAATAGAATAGAAAAGAATAGAAAAAAAAATAGAATGGAAAGAATATAAACATCTCCTGAAATTAAAATAAATTATTTTGAATTGAATTCAAAAACAAATAAAACTAAACTAAACAAATTCCAAAAATGAATTAAATGAATTTAACTAAACAAAATGATTTAATCAGCTATTAACACTTTTGCTGCCAGAGCCATTTTTGCGTTTCTTGCATGCGTGTTTAAAAAATAATATTAGGTTTGAAAACCTGTTAAAACAAACAACACTATACAGTATGTATTCTGAAAGCAGAGACCCTGGAGGATAAAATTATGGTACTTTACATTTTTGTGTCCCATGATATTTGCACGATTTATCAGTTTTCAGTAACAAAATACACAGTAGTAAATTTTAGGTCACAAAAGCATTACATATTTACACCAGTTTTTTGGTAAAATATAAAGCTGAAGTTGTGCTGAGCAAATAGCGCTGATGAAAAGCCCTTAGAGATCATCCATTTAGAGTCAACCATGAATAATGACCCTAGAATTGTTGTCTGGTGTTTGTGTCCATATGTAACATTTGTAGTGCAATCAGTGTTTTTGTACCTAGACACGCCCCACATGTGTGTTTACATTCATGTGTATGTGAGAACAGGTTGAGCTCAAAATTTGACAGTTGGCTTGTCAGATTTATGCGCATTCCTGGCTGCTTTTGTTTCCTACCTGATACAATTTTGTTGTCACAGGTTCTTTTTATTGACACATCAGGGTTTTAATACACCTCTAATGTCTCACCTTCTATTTTATGCGGGTTTTGTAAGTTTCTGACAGCGCCACAAAACTCCTGAATGCAGGAGGTTTGGTGCACTTCCAGAAAGTACACCACACCGCGGAGATTAATAGAAGTCTATGGCAAAGTGCATCTAACCCACAGGAAAGCTACCGGTGCACTGCACTGCACCCGTGGTGCTAGTAAACCAGAGTACATCAGTATGAAAGCAGCCTTATAGGTGGCAAAGAACAGTAAGGGCTCATTTACATTTGCGTTTTCTGGGGCAGTAAAACCCTATAGTTGTGATGCATTTTTATCATACCCCCCAATCATTGGTATAGTGTTAGGGGTAGCAATGGTGACTGAGCCCCAAACTCCAGGAGGCCTGTGCGGCCTGCAGTCACATTCTGTTTTACACTTGGACAGGAAGGGTGGTGGGGGCAGCATATACAGGAACTGTTCCCCTCCAATTTCATTCTGCAACTGCTGAAAGCTGGTATCTCCTCCTCTCCCTACCTGCATTCAGTGGCTGCACAAGGAAAATGTTCAATATGATACTGAAAATAAAAAAAGTGGCCCATGACCAGTTACCAAATCACTTAAGTGGCCCTCGCTCTTCAAAAGGTTGGGTACCCCTGCCTTAGAAAAACAAGGAACAGCAAGGTACTGACATCAGCAACTACTTTATTGTAATATATTAAGGCCAATATCCCTCCATATTTGCTAAAATGTTAAATATTTGAGCTGTTTGAAATGCTATATTCATTTAATTTATGTCTGTATTGAACAAAATTTCTACCTGAGAAAGACCTGACCATTAATACTGGCAAACAAGCTATACAAAAAGATGGCAACCAACCCAATTTATACCTAACCTTTACAGTAAGGTGCACATGGAAGGGCAACATACATCACAAATAAATACAAATGTACTAGCACACTTACCAGCTAGTCTGCAAACAAACCAAATTGACCCTGTCTAACAATTCACATTAAAGACAGAGGGTTTCATTGCAAACATTTAAAAATATATGCTGCAGTGTCCACGTCAAGGCTCAACTCTATACTGTGGTCCTAACTCAATGTTTGAGAGTCTCCAAGTTGGAACATATATACCAGTGGATAAATTAAGGGTAGGTTTGCATGGAGGGAGCCCACATCTCCTTAAAGGCACAGGGACACATTCGACACCCAGTAAGAACACAAAGGCAGCTGAAGGCATAAAATGTGTCCCCACACCAAATCATCAATACTGGCAGACGATTGAAAATACTGTACCTAGTTTAATTTTGTGACTGTATGTTGTAAAGTGGTTGCAAAGACCTTTCAGTTGGAAATGCAGCCTCTTCTATTCATCAACCTTGCCAGATTTGGGGATAATTGTATTAGTTGTCTTGATGTGCTCTATGCAGGCTTGAAACGTGTTTTTTAATGGTTGGATTTTTTACTCCTTTCCTAAATGCTGGGCCACCTGCTCTCTCCTCTTTAATTCACACCTTAGTCACTGTATCCTTGGATGTATGCCTTCATAACCACCCTAATCAGGGAGCCTGATGGCTGCAGAGGAAGACTGAGCGGACCTATATGCCATTACCTATTACAGTGGGGCAAAAAAGTATTTAGTCAGCCACCAATTGTGCAAGTTCTCCCACTTAAAAAGATGAGAGAGGCCTGTAATTGGCATCATAGGTAGACCTCAACTATGAGAGACAAAATGAGAAAAAAAATCCAGACAATCACATTGGCTGATGTGGAAAGAATTTATTTGCAAATTATGGTGGAAAATAAGTATTTGGTCACCTACAAACAAGCAAGATTTATGGCTCTCACAGACCTGTACCTTCTTCATTAAGAGGCTCCTCTGTCCTGCACTCATTACCTGTATCAATGGCACCTGTTTGAACTTGTTATCAGTATAAAAGACACCTGTCCACAACCTCAAACAGTCACACTCCAAACTCCACTATGGTGAAGACCAAAGAGCTGTCGAAGGACACCAGAAACAAAATTGTAGACCTGCACCAGGCTGGGAAGACTGAATCTGCAATAGGCAAGCAGCTTGGTGTGAACAAATCAACTGTGGGAGCAATAATTAGAAAATGGAAGACATACAAGACCACTGATAATCTCCCTCGATCTTGGGCTCCATGCAAGATCTCACCCCGTGGGGTCAAAATGATCACAAGAACGGTGAGCAAAAATCCCAGGACCACACAAGGGGACCTAGTGAATGACCTGCAGAGAGCTGGGACCAACATAACAAAGGCTACCATCAGTAACACACTACGCTGCCAGGGACTCATATCCTGCAGTGCCAGACGTGTCCCCCTGCTTAAGCCAGTACACGTCTGGGCCTGTCTAAAGTTTGCTAGAGAGCATTTGAATGATCCAGAAGAGGATTGGGAGAATGTCATATGGTCAGATGAAACCAAAATAGAACTGTTTGGTAGAAACACAACTCGTTGTGTTTGGAGGAGAGAAAATCCTGAGTTGCATCCAAAGAACCCCATACCTACTGTGAAGCATGGGGGTGGCAACATCATGCTTTGGGGCTGTTTCTCCGCAAAGGGACCAGAACGACTGATCCATGTACAGGACAGAATGAATGGGGCCATGTATTGTGAGATTTTGAGTGCAAACCTCCTTCCATCAGCAAGGGCATTGAAGATGAAACGTGGCTGGGTCTTCCAACATGACAATGATCCCAAACATACCACCCGGGCAACAAAGGAGTGGCTTCGTAAGAAGCATTTCAAGGTGCTGGAGTGGCGTAGCCAGTCTCCAGATCTCGACCCCATAGAAAACCTTTGGAGGGAGTTGAAAGTCTGTGTTGCCCAGCGACAGCCTCAAAACATCACTGCTCTAGAGGAGATCTGCATGGAGGAATGGGCCAACATACCAGCAACAGTGTGTGCCAACCTTGTGAAGACTTACAGGAAACGTTTGACCTCTGTCATTACCAACAAAGGATATATAACAAAGTATTGAGATGAACTTTTCATATTGACCAAATACTTATTTTCCACCATAATTTGCAAATACATTCTCTCCAAATCAACCAATGTGATTGTCTGGATTTTTTTTCTCATTTTGTCTCTCATAGTTGAGGTCTACCTATGATGCCAATTACAGGCCTCTCTCATCTTTTTAAGTGGGAGAACTTGCACAATTGGTGGCTGACTAAATACTTTTTTGCCCCACTGTACCATGCTTGTTGGATTCACAATCTTCCCTCCAAAACACCTCTAATCAAAAAAGATTAACTATTTATACATCCATCTCCAGTTTACCTGCCACAGAGTATACTTTAAAGATTTTATCTGTTCTGCTATACTTTGTATAATGAAAATGACATTAGAAAATGTTGTTTTCAATGTGCACTGACAGTGCGCATTGATACTTGATGTCTCCTCTGTAGTTATGGCTTCTGTGAACTTAGAGAGTGGCATAGAGAGAAGTGCAGAGAGTGGGAACACGTGGCTGGATCTGGAGGTGACATCCTGTGTATGGCAATAGTGAACGCAGACTGTGGTGGGGAAGCAGAGAGTGGGAGCACATGGAGGAATGTAGCAGGAGGTGATGTCTAGTCTATGCCAGTGCTGAATTGAGACTGCAGAGAGAGAGAGCAGAGCACAGGTGTACTTGGATGGATGTGACTGAATATAGCAGAGAGATCATAATAGCTTTTTGTACACTTACTATATAGCATAAAGCTGTTATGATCTCACCTCCTGCTACATTCAGTCTCATCCAGCTGGGTGCTCCCCCGCTGAATGTCACCTCCTGCTTTAACCATGTGCTCCCTTTCTCTGCTCAGCCCCCCATCTGTATTCACTGGTGCCTTATACACACAGTGATCCAGCTCCCTGCCCCCCTCTGTAACAAACTGCTGCCATACCAGGACTCATCAGGGATCTCACCTCTTGATCCAGCCATGAACTTGCGCTCTGTGCTCCCTCTCAGTCTGTGATGAGCGCTGCCATAGGAAGTCACCTCCCCTTCAGCTCCTGCTCTCTGATCTACTCCCTTTAAGTTCACAGGAGCCAGAACGGCAGAGGAGGCATCGGGTATCAATATAAACTGACAGTACCAGGGACGGACTGACCATTTGAAAACTCGGGCACTGCCCGAGGGCCCAGGGTCAGTAGGGGGCCCCATGAGATGCCCTTGGTACCTTTTTCATAGGCTTTTTTGAGTTTGGGCAAGGACACAGGGGCCCCATGATCCCCTATTGCCCGGGGGCCCCATGAGTTGTCAGTCCGCCCCTGGACAGTACTGACTGTCAATGTGCATTGAAAACAACACTAGAAATAAAAATGGACAGCATGCATCCGCCACAATGTTGATTTGTGGTGGAACACCTGGGGACTTCTCAGAACCCTGGTTGAAAAACATTGATATTGAGTGATTAGTATATTTAGTGCTGAATGCATGCACTAAAGAAAAAAGGAAGGGCAATTTGAACTTTGAAGGTGCTGGAGGGCAAACAGGCTAAAACTTGTATTTTGTTTCACAAACTTTATTTTACATCAATTTAAGAATATGTAAATGCACAGTTAAATTAAATTAACTTCTTGCCGACCGCGCATAGCCGAATGACGGCTTCACCGCGGCCGGCCAGTTCTGAGTGGACGTCATATGACGTCCTCCCAGAACGCGCTCTCCTGCGCGCCCCAGGGGGCGCGCACCCGGCGATCTCCGTGATCGCTGTGTCCTACGGACACAGCTGATCACGTGATGTGGTGAAAGGCCGATCCCACCGGCCTTTTACCACGTGATCAGCAGTGTCCAATGACACGCTGATCACAGGGAAATGCAAGTGCCGGTTCTCGGCTGCACTTTCCTCACGCTGTCAGATCGTGAGGAAAGTACTGCCGAGAACCGGCAGTTGTCAGAGCGGGGATCGGCACCGATCATCAGGGCACTGATGATCAGTGCCCTGATGATTGGTGCCCAGCAGTGACACCCGCAAGTTCCGCCCAGCAGTGCGCCCACTAGCCCCGCCCACCCGTTCCCAGCAGTGCCCCCACCTGTGCCCAGCAGTGCCCCCACCTGTGCCCAGCAGTGCACCCACCTGTGCCACTCTGCAGTGCCACCTACATGTGCCCAGCAGTGCCACCCACCTGTGCCCACCCACCAGTGCCACCCACCTGTGCCCACCAGTGCCACCCACCTGTGCCCACCCACCAGTGCTGCCCACCAGTGCCACCCACCAGTGCAGCCCAGCAGTGCTGCCAGTCAGTGCCACCAGTCAGTGCCCAGGGGTTGTGCCAGTCAGTGCCGCCAGTCAGTGCCCAGAAGTGATGCCAGTCAGTGCCGTCTATCAGTACCCATCATCAGTGTCACCTATCAGTGCCGCCTATCAGTGCTGCATATCAGTGCCGCCTATCCGTGACCCCTAATTAGTGCTGTCTATCAGTGCCGCCTATCCGTGCCACCTCATTAGTACTGCCTATCAGTGCCCTTTAGTGCTGCCTATCAGTGCCCATCAGTGCCGCCTATCAGTGCCCATCAGTGCCGCCTCATCAACGCAAATCAGTGAAGGAGAAAAAATACCTGTTTGAAAAATTTTATAAAAGAAACAAATAAACTTTTTTTTTTTTTCAAATTTTTTGCACTTTTTTTAATTTATAGCGCAAAAAGTAAAGCGCCCAGTGGCGATTAAATGCCACCAAAAGAAAGCTCTATTTGTGAGAAAAAAATGATCAAAATTTCATATGGGTACAATGTTGCATGACCGCGCAATTGTCAATCAAAGTGCGGCAGCGCTGAAAGCTGAAAATTGGCCTGGTAAGGAAGGGGGTATAAGTGCCTGGTAGGCAAGTGGTTAAAGATTAAATTGTGCTAGGAACCATCCTAGTTGTGTCTGCCCCCACTATGGGTTACCCATATTACATATGCTATAGCTTTCCATCAAATATACTGTATAGGAGGTCCTCATACACCTTTTTTGTGTGCCTCTTAGCATTTCATGGGATAACCCTGCTTCTCCAGGAGGACTTAGAATATACAGTAAGAAAGAAGGGAGGTGCAGTATATGTACATGATTTAATTCATTTTCTTTGTTCTACTTCATGATTGTTTAGAATTTATATCCTTCTTAAACTGATGTAAAATAAAGTTTGTAATATGATATACAAATATTGGCCTGTTTGTCCTTCAGCACCTTCAAAGTCCACAGTGCCTTTTCTTTTTTCTTTAGAATATGGGGACAAAGACTGTTAACCATTTCCATACCGGGCACTTTTATCCCCTTCCTGCCAAGGCCAATTGTCAGGTTTCAGCGCTCTCACACTTTGAATGACAATTGTGCGGTCATATAACACTGTACCCAAACTAAAAAATTTTAATTTTCTTCACACAACTAGAGCTTTCTTTTGTTGGTATTTAATCATCGCTGGGGTTTTTATTTTTTCTAAATTAACAGAAAAAGACCAAAAATTTTGAAAAAAAACCCACATGTTTCTTTGTTTCTGTTATAAAAGTTTGCAAATTAATAATTGTTCTTCAAAAATTTAGGCCAAGATGTGTTCTGCTACATTTCTTTGGTGAAATAAACCCAAATCAGTGTTTATTATTTAGTCTGTAGGAAAGTTATAGAGTTCACAAACTATGGGATATATCTGAAAATTGATCGATCCTGAAGTACTGATCGCCAATCTAATTTCTTGAGGTCCAAGAATGTCAGAACAGTACAGATATCCCCCAATGACCCCTTTTTGCAAAGTGGACAGTCTGACGTATTTCATAACAGGTATGGCGCGTTTTTTGAAGTTGTAATTTTTTTGTCATAATTTTTTGGAAAATTAAGGAATTAAAAAAATAATTTTCACTATTTTTTTTTCACATACTGTCACCAGTGCAGTACAGCGTCATCATATAACTGACATGGCAGTGATCAGGGACAATGACTGGTGACAGTACGAAAAAAAAATTGATAATTTCATTTAAATTTTTTATTACATTTTTTTCTCTTTTTTAAAGTTTTTTTTTCATATTGCACTATGACCAAAGTAGTATAATGTTACCATAGTAACTTTGTACTACTTTGGGGAAGTGATCAGTATTTTTTTTTTTGTACACAATTTGCTTATAGCAAAGGATTGCTTTGCCATAAGCAAGCATTTATCTGAGTGAAATTGATTCATTCAGGGTTTTTGGCCACGGCTAATCACATGACAAAGCTGGGCTGTGATTGGTCCAGCTTGTGCATGTGATCGCTGTGACCATTCACAGCTAGACACACTAGTATACAATGGATGGCATGAAAGGAAGCCATCCATTGTATACAACTGTCATGTGACCTGCTGTGATTGGTCACAGCAGGTCACATGGTACTGGCAACGGGGCCGGTACACAAATCTGTCATCGGCTGCGTCCAAGGTACATGGCCAGTGACAGATCTTGCCACAGCGTGGCCCTGCAGGCATGCGCAATGCGCGTTCCGCAAAGGTCGCCATATGGCATCCACCCGGCAGGACGAGCTGTTCACCCGGCTGCCATCTGGCTATAGGCTGGGTGGCAACTGGTTAAGACAGTCCAGAAATTCTTAGAATCAGTCATGACACCTTCTCCTTAGAAACATCTACAGTCATGGCCAAAAATATTGGCACTCCTGCATTTCTGTCAGATAATGCACCACTTCACCCCAAAACTTGTTGGAATTCCAGATGTTTAGGCGTTCACATGTTTGTTTCTTTTGTTTGTATTGGTATGACACAAAAAACTGGAGAAACAAAAAGCCAAATCTGACACATTCCACGCAAACCCCCCAAATGGACTAGACAAAATTATTGGTACGTTCCCAAAATTGTAAAAAATAATTGCATTCCAAGTTTGTGATGCACCTGTAATTTGTAATTAAACTCACCTGTATCAATTAACAGGTGCTGACAATATAGTAATCACACCAACAATCAGTTAAAATGGTACAAAATTGACTGAACCTTTCTGTTGTGTGCTATGGAGCATGGAGAAGAGAAAGAGCAGCAAAGAATTGTCTGAGGATTTGAGAACAAAAATTGTGGAAAAGCATGGACAATCTCAAGGTTACAAGTTCATCTCCAGAGATCTTAATGTTCCTGTGTCCGCTGTGGGCAACATTGTCAAGACGTTTACAGCCCATGGCACTGTAGCTAATATCCCTGGATGTGGACGAAAAACAAAATTAGATCAAAGATTGCAGCAAAGGATTGTTCGAATGGTGGCTAAAGAACCTCAATCAACCACTGCTGACACAGAAACATAAAAAAGCCAGATTGGAGTTTGCCAAAACTTACCTTAGGGAAGCCAAAATCCTTTTGGGAGAATGTGCTGTGGACAGACGAAACTAAATTACAGCATTTTGGTAAAGCCCATCATTCTGCTGTTTTCAGAAAAAGAAATGAGGCCTTTAAAAAAAAGAATACAGTCCCTACAATTGAACATGGTGGAGGTTCACTGATGTTTTGGGGTTGCTTTGCTGCTTCAGGCACTAGATGTCTTGACCGTGTGCATGGCATTATGAAATCTGAAGACTACCAAATAATTCTGGGGTGCAATGTAGGGCCCAGTGTCAGAAAGTTGGGTCTCCGTCAAAGGTCATGGGTCTTACAGCAGGACAATGACCCAAAGCACACAACAAAAAGCACCCAGAAATGGTTTAAGACAAAGCGCTGGAGAGTGCTGAACTGGCCAGCAATGAGTCCAGATCCCAACCAATACAACGGACTAAAAAGGGTTAACAAAGGGCCTAAATAGCCGATATAGGAGGGATTAAATTCAAAATCACCCTGTATTAACAATCGGCTACCATATAATTGCTGACTCACCTATAGGGAACAAAAATTAAAATAGATGGGTGTGGTCACTGAAACTCAATACATGCTTAATACATATGTGCATAGGGAAAGGGTTCCCCAAAAAAGGTAGTTTCATATGGGACCATACAGCTTTTCAAAGGGCTTTATTTGAAAAAAAAACATACACACAGCAGCTGAGCACACCACCACCGTAACTTCACCAAACTAAAAAGACAACGTTGTCTCATCACCTTAGCAGCTTGTGCATGACATCACCGCATTCTGCGGCCATCTCATCCGACCTCCACCACATGTCTGGGCATCCAGCACTCCCTGCCATAGATACAGTATATAGCATGGGTGTCAAACTGGCGACCCTCCAACTGTTTCCAAACTACAAGTCCCATGAGACATTGCAAGATTGACAGTTACAAGCATGACTCCAAAAGGCAGAGGCATGATGGGATTTGTAGTTTCGCAACAGCTGGAGGGCCGCCAGTTTGACACCCCTGGTATATAGCATGGATTTCCACTACTGATAACGCTGAACAGCCTATAAGAAATGGATCCTGACATTATCTAGCGGTACAGTTAAGGAACTACTTGGCTTGCTGGATTTAAGCCCAGTGAATTTATAGGGGATGGTGAGAAATGTAATACTTGTGTATTTACACTGCTATTCATGAATCTGGCTACTTGGTAATTGTGTGTTAATGGAGTGGATGGTGGTACATTATATGGGCAAAATGAGGAAAAAATCAGAGGCTTATAAATATCATTATAAATTATCTGCCCAGTAACCAACAAACATACATCAAAAGAGGGGAGGACGTGAAAAGAGATTCACAGAAAGTGGTTACATTATGGACAGAATGCGATACTTTATTTCACAATGCACATGTGGACAATTAAGGTACTTATTTTCCGGTGTATAAGACGACTTTTTAACCCATGAAAATCTTCTCAAAAGTCGGGGGTCGTCTTATAGGCTCGTATACAGCGCGCTGACACTTCCGAGCCGGTGTCATGCCGGCACTTTTTAGGGCGGCGGCGTGTTGTCCCGCCACCCGCCCTTCCAACGGAAGGGACACTAAGTACAGGGGCGGGCAGGGGGCTGCTAGTTCTTACCTGGCTCCGGTCCCAGTCCCACGACGATCCAGTCCAGGAAGCGTGGCTGCTCCTTCATTCAGTTCGGCCGCTCCCTCACTCGATGTTTGTGTGGCCGCTCGGCTCCGCCTCCTCACCGGTGATTGGGTGCCAGAACTGTAGCTCAGGAAAGGCACACAGGCGGCCAATCACCTGCGAGGAGGCGGAGCCGAGCGGCCCCGCGAACATCGAGTGAAGGAGCGGCCGGTAAGTGTGCCGTGCAGATGGTGCTGCTGCAACCACATATGCTGGCTGCAGCAGCACCATGCTGGAACAGGGGTCAGCAAGTGTCATTGGTGTCAGTGGGAGGAATAGTGCCCCATCATTGGTGTCACTGATACTAATGATGGTGCATTATTCCTCCCACTGACACCAACGATGGGGCACTATTCCTCCCCCCACTGACACCAACGATGGGGCACTATTCCTCCCCCCACTGACACCAACGATGGGGCACTATTCCTCCTCCCCACTGACACCAACGATGAGGCACTATTCCTCCCCCCCACTGACACCAATGATGGGGCACTATTCCTCCCCCCCACTGACACCAACGATGAGGCACTATTCCTCCCCCCACTGACACCAATGATGGGGCACTATTCCTCCCCCCCACTGACACCAATGATGGGGCACTTTTCCTCCCCCCACTGACACCAACGATGGGGCACTATTCCTCCCCCCACTGACACCAACGATGGGGCACTATTCCTCCCCCCACTGACACCAACAATGGGGCACTATTCCTCCCCCACTAACACCAATGATGGGGTACTATTCCTCCCACTGATACCAATGACGGGGCACTATTCCTCCCACTGACACCAATGACGGGGCATGATTCCTCCCACTGACACCAAAGATGGGGCACTATTCCCCCCACTGACACCAAAGATGGGGCACTATTCCCCCCACTGATACCAATGATGGGGCACTATTCCTCCCACTGAGACCAATGATGGGGCACGACTCCTGCCACTGATACTAATGATGGGGCACGATTCCTCCTACTGACACCAATGATGGGGTGCTATTCCTCCCACTGACACCAATGATGGGGTGCTATTCCTCCCACTGACAGTGGGAGGAATAGTGTCCCATCATTGGTGTCAGTGGGAGGAATAGTGCCCCATCATTAGTATCAGAGCGAGGAATAGCACCCCATCACTGGAATACCATACTGAAATACCATACCATATTGAAATCAAATCTGATATTTTTTTAATTTTTATTTGGGTGTGCGTTGGAAGAGGGGTAGTCTTATATGGCGAGTATAGCCAAAACCCTATATTTTAACAGGAAAAGTAGGGGGTCGTCTTATACGCCCAGTCGTCTTATACGCCGGAAAATATGGTAAATACCTTGGTTCACCATCGCCTCAGTATGAGATAATACAAAAACAGACCTAAAATCACATAAAAGCAATGTCAGGACCGGTCTTAGTAGTGATGTGCTGCAGATATAGTGACAATGGTCTAATATATTTGCAGCACCGACACATTGGTTACACCGCCATGTAGGAGGTGCATCAACAAATTGTACCATATAGGCATAGCATACATTGCAATAATGGCTGATATCAAGTACCAAGTGATAATGACAAAGTTGCCCATAAACCTAGCCAGGTAATGTGGGTGAAAAATAAATACGTATAGGGATGCGGTTAGCCTCTGTGATAACCAGATAAAGTAATGGCAAAAGTTAATAACAAGAGTAGGTGGTGGAATATAAAGCCACAATGAACATGTCCATATTGCTTGAGTATAGAATCAGCAATGTAAAAATCACTATTGACTTCCTCAATGTTGTAGAGATGGCAGGGCCCTGCCTTAAGGGGTTTCTTCACCGCGACATGTGGGCTATTAACTACCTTAGTAGAAATGCAAAGTGCTAGGTCCTATGTGCCTTGTAATGAGTGTAGGGTGCCATGCACCTTTATATAGTGAAACATGCTGTAACAAATAGGTGACATGTGGACAGTCAATAAATATGTTCCTTGAAGTATATATGTAATGGCGGACATGCGCCTTATTTCCGTTTATCTGTGCAGCTATTCACTCACCACCCAAGCCATAGGTGATACTCTTGCAGAGTTTCCTTCATCTAGATGACCAGGCACAGTCCCGGAGGCAGCCGCCATCATCGGGACTGTTATCCAGTGGGCTCCACTCCTGCCTTGGTGCTTGTGCTTGTGCCTTGGTGCTTCACCACTCGTGGCCAGCATGTATGGCTGATTTCCCTGATGGTCAGCGTATATGGCGCCAATGCGTGCACCCGGAAGTGACGTATCTGATGTATGATGTCAACGCATTTCGCCAGTGGGCGTATCTCACTCGGCTTAGTCAGGATCATTTGGCTGCCTCCGGGACTGCACCTGGTCATCCAGACGAAGGAAACTCCAATGTAGGTTCCTCCTCTCCGTCTCCTTCAACATTGCGGTGACGTCACCCGGGACTCCGGGATGTTGGGTACATGTGGTCCCTGCACTGACAGGCATTCATCTCTTCCACTGCTCCCCTCTGAGCGGACGGGCCGTCCATCTTGGAACCTGGCTTCTTAAAGCCACAGGCTGGTGTTTTATTCTATTATCCTGTGAATTGTTATTAAAGGCACACCTCCACATAAGGTGTTTATATGACCACAAAACTACACAGCACCTGGCTCCTGTCTATAATGGTCCCATATGAAACTACCTTTTTTGGGGATCCCTTTCCCTATGCACATATGAGTCCAAATCTCAATCCCATAGAGCACCTGTTGACAGAAATTGGGAAAAGGAACTCTTCCAATATGAGAGACCTGGACAATAAAGAGGTGTAAAAAAACTCATTGATGGTTACAGGAAGTGATTGATTTCAGTTATTTTTTCCAAGGGCTGTGCTACCAACTATTAAATTGAGGGTGCCAATATTTTTGTCCAGTCCATTTTTGGAGTTGATAGGATGTTTTTTAAGTGGCATGTGTCCAATTTGGATTTTTGTTTCTCCACTTTTTGTGCCATACCAATATAAACAAAAGAAATAAACATGAAAATGCCTAAACATTTGTAATTGCAACAATTTTCTGGGCAAAGTGGTGCATTCTCTGAGAAAAAAAATGACAACAAAAGTGACATCCGCTTTGGCTCTGATTTAGCAGTGAATCTGTTCATGAATTTCCTGCTGATCGGATTGGAGGAATGATCTGAAAGAGGCCTTATATGCCTGAATTTCAGTTAGTCGTAGTAAAATAAGATTTTTTTTTATATTATTATTATACAGTATTTATAAAGCGCCAATAGTTCGCTCAGCGCTGTACATTACAATGGGAGACAATACATGAGACAGTACAATAACAATACAGTGCGATACACGAGGGGTTCGAGGGCCCTGCTCCTTGGAGCTTACAATCTAGGAGGGAGGGGATAGTGGTACGGGAGGAAAAGCTGTGGGGGATGGAGTGCTAGGAAAAGTATCTACAGAGTAAAAAAGAACTGTATCAAACTAATCTAGTGGACTCAATACTGTTACCAGGGGCGGACTGACAACTCATGGGGCCCCCGGGCAATAGGGGATCATGGGACCCCTGTGTCCTTGCCCAAACTCAAAAAAGCTTATGAAAAAGGTACCAGGGGCATCTCATGGGGCCCCCCATTGACCCCGGGCCCTCGGGCAGTGCCCGAGTTTCCAAATGGTCAGTCCGCCCCTGCCTGTTACTGTTTTCAGGATCAGTGATGTGTATTTTATTTTCTTAAACTCTAAAGTTTTATAGTATATGAGCAGCATAGCCACTTTTTTTTCTTTAAATGTAAAATCAGAAAGAAACAGCAGAGGGCAGCAGCCACAAAGTTATGCTTTAATGTTTCATTAGCCTGCCATATGACTAACCTAATAAGATCCCATTATAAAAACCTGTATATGAAATGCCAAGTTTGTAGCTCCACTTGTTCATGTGGTATTTAAAAAATTCCTGTAATATATAAGTTAACATGTGAATAAAGACTATTATGAGCTGGTATATTTCCATGATAGGATGTTTTTCACATTCACACACAGGCACAATATAATTATTCTGCTTTATATAAATCGCAACATCTTACCCTTTACATGTGTCTTTGTGTGTATGATATAGTGTGTATGTCTGTAATGAATATACAAAACTGTGCAAAAGTTTTAGGCATGTGTGAAAAATGCTATAATGTGGAAATGCTTTTAAAATTAATGAAATAAGTCGTTTTTTAATTTATCAGTTATCAACCTTCAGAGGGCACAAACAGGAAAACCTATGAATTATATAAATTAAATCAATATTTTGTGTGCCCATCCTTTGCCTTTAAAACAGCATCAGTTCTCCAAGAGACAATTGCACAAAGTCAAGGATTTTGCAGGCATATGGTCCAGTGCATGATTAGCCACTTGACCTCCAAAAGGTTTTACCCCCTTTTTCCTATTCAGCGTTGTGCTACTTTAACTGGCAATTGCTTGGTCATGTAACACTTTACCCAAATGAAATTTGTATACTTTTTGTACACAAATAGAACTTTCTTTTGATCGTATTTGATTGGAATTTCTTCATAAATTTAGGCTAAAATGTATCCTGCTACATACAGTCTCTTTGGTAAACAAATCCCAATAAATGTATACTAATTGGTTTGTGTGAACGTTATAGCGTCTACAAACCATGTTATATATACTTGAAAATACGCAGCTTTAGACGCTATACTGGTAATGGCGGTAATCAGAGACTTATAGTGGGACTGTGATAGTGTGGCGGGCAATCTGGTGCTAAAAGATACTGGTTGGGATTAAAGCTAACTGACACTGACATCACTAGTGACACTATTACAATGATCAGATATAAGACTGTACTAATAACACTGGCTGGAAAGGGGTTAAAATCAAGGTGCAATCAAGGGGTTAACTGTGTGCCTAACAAGTGTAATGTGTTTAATATGTTCTGCTTTTACTCACAGATCTGGCAATTTTTTCTCCCTGCTTTTCAGGAGGGAAACAGCTGGATCACTGTTCTGTTTGCACAGAGTTCTGTATGTTTGTACACACAGAACTCTGTGCTGTGATTGAACATAGCTGGTCAGCAGATTTCAGACAAAATCACTGGCTGAAACCTGCTGACAAACTAGTGCTGTATCCGATCGCAGCACAGGCCAGCAGAGGGCGCATGCACGGTCCCTGCTGACCCACTAGGGGGCCAGGTGAATTGTACTGGGGGGGGGGGATAATGGGTTAAATTAATACACAAAACAGGTGCATATGATCAACAAGATAACATGAAATCATTAAAGTGTCACTGAACCCAGGGCTCTGCATTCACTATATCTGGTCTCCCACAGTACACAGAACATGGAAATGCAATTATTTTAGTAAATAGAAACTGCTAAATACCTTTTCTCATCAGCATTTATAGCAATTTTGTGACTTCTATCAGTGTTCAGCATAGCACTGGTTAAAGCTTGTTGGAGGGGTTTTCTTACTGCTCTAAAAGGATGCAGAACCCCTGACCCTCTGTCTGGACAGCACTGATTGGCCCTGCGTTGATCACATGCACTCTCCCAAGAAAAAAAGAAACCTCTCTAGCAGTACACACCAAATTGAGCATGTGCAGAGTGACTCCACACGATATGTCTTATCTGGAGTTAAGAGGGGGACACTGGGAGAAGGGGAGGATCAGAGAAGTCAGGATCAAACAGCATTTTTACACAATGCAGATGATTAACCCCTTAGGTTCCACAGTGAGTGTAACAAGCATGCTTTACTGCATATACAGACTGATTTTACTGTTGTGGGTTTAGTAACACTTTAAGGCTTCCCTCACATGGCTGTTTAGTCATATACACTGGATTCCAGCAGCATGAATCAGTGGATTCTTGCAGCTGGAATGACAGGTGCATGCAAATAGTCGTGGTCGCTCAGCATGAAAAAAGTGATTAGAGTTAGGAATGGTGTCTGAACTTGGACACATTCAGATTCATCCAGGCTTGGACACCTACCCCTAACTGCAGGTAACTACTTGGTGTGCAACTAAATGTGAACAGCAATGGCTGCTGTTAGTCTGGAAATATTTTGTACAGGCTGACTGGCTGCTGCTATTTGTGTGCACCTGTCATTCCAACCACAGGAATCTGCTGAATCTTGCCTCTGAAACCCACTGTATGTGGCTAAACCGCTATCTGAAGGAGGCCTAAACCAAACAGAGTCATTTGCATAGGACGAATAAAGCTGGGTAAAGACAAGCTCAGCTCTACTAACAAGTTGAAGTTATTGAGGTTTAACAGTTTAATGATGCTGCTGGAATAGCAAGACACAGGGTGATCTTACTGCATCAATAAGTTCTCTCACAGGCAAACATTTCAGACACAGGCAGAAATTTCAAGAAGACGGGTGTTTCCATATATTCTTTTAAGCTTTTTTTCATGAGTACAATTAAACAGACATTTCTGAAGACTGAAAATGCAGTGGTCAACCAGGGAAACATAGTGCAGCAGATGAAAGATACTGGAGAGCACAGAATCCGGTGCAGCTGTGCATAGAAACCAATCAGCTTCCAAGTTTTACATCAAAGTTTAATTGAACAAGCTGAGGTTAGAAGTTGATTGGCTACCATGCACAGTACCGCCACATTTTTCACTCTCCAGTTTTAGTACATCAACCACATCATGTTGACTTCCCAATGATATCTAGTGGGCACACTCAGCTCCCACTTGGCAAAAAACAGTGGGACCCTGGTACACTCATCTACAGTTTGAAGACGTCCAATAAGAAGTGGTGTTCATTGAGGGTTTGACCCTAAGGGGTTTATTTACTAAAGCTGGCGGGTGCAAAATCAGGCTCACTTCTGCATAGAAACCAATCAGCTTCTCCCCTCAGCTTGTTCAATTAAACTTTGGCAATAACACCTGGAAGCTGACTGGGTTCTATGCAGAAGTGAGCCTGATTTTGCACTCCCCAGCTTTCGTAAATAAACTCCTAAAAGTCATATGTCTCATACGGGACAACAAAGCAAAACAATTTGTCAATGGGACTCTGGTACACCTGGTTTGTGGAAAAATGGAAGCAGCTGCTTTGGACTGAGCAGAAGGAACTTTTAGCCAAAGATCTTGAGAGCAGTACAAGGATACGTGTTCACAGTCAAGCATGGTGGATGTTCCTTGCAAGTTTGGGGTTGCACTGCTGCACACGGAGTTAGGGATTTTTCTGAAATAATGGTCTACTCAATGCTAAATAGTACAGGGAGGTACTTATACAATACATACAATACCTTCCGGTAAGAGCCTAATAAGTCCAAAATTCATTCTGCAGCAGGACAATAACTCGCAGACATACAGTCAAAATCATAAAAACTATCTTTTACTAAAAGAAGAACGAGGGGTCCTGGAAGAAATGGCATGGCCTCTACAGAGCCCTCATCTTAACATCATTGAGTCTATCTGGGATTGCATAAGCAACCAAGATGGCATAAATCCACAGAAGATCTGTAGTTACTTCTTCTAGATCTTTGAAACAACCTACCTGCCGAGTTCCTTAAAAAAACAATATGCAAGTGTACCTGGGAAGATTGTTAATATTCAAACTTTTTCTCTGTCACTGCTGTAAGGCTTACATAGGCAGCAGCAGGGGTGTTTACATAGATTCCTGGCTGCTACAGCCAGTTGTACTAATCTGCTACTTTAAAGCAGAGTTCCACCAAAAAGGGGAAGTTCCACTTTAAGTCTTTGTCCCCCGCTCCTTATTAAGGATTGGCACCTTTGGGGAGCAGGAACGCCGAAATTGACAGGTACTCGCTCCCACTTCCCCTGCGATCGCCTAGGCGATCGGAAGCAGAAGTTGTCCTCCTACCCTCCCTCCCTGTAGTCCCCGTAGGTGCCTGGAACACAGGACGGCCAGTGAAAAGGGCTGCGAGGAGGACACTGCAGGATCGTGGGACAGGTGAGTGGCTGTTTTTTAAAAGTCAGCAGCTACAGTTTTTGTAGCTGCTGACTTTTATTTTTTTTACAGTGTGAGTGGAACTCCGCTTTAAGTACACTTTTTAAGCTGATTGTCAACTTTCTGGCCTAAGTTACAGCCGTCCAATCACTCCTGCCAACTGTCAGTGTAAACTGTCTGCTCATAGCTCATACAAGCAGGCAGTTACACACTGACAGGAAGACTCAACAGTCTACCAGAGCCCTCAACAGGGTCCTGGTAGTTCATTGAGAACTACAAGCCAACAGGCACAAAGGATGTCAGTACTTGCCATTTTCTTATTCATAGAACTCTGGAATGTATGATGTGGCGGGGTGGATGTGTTCTTTAAAATAGTCACAGAGATTTTGAGGAGAAGATCCCTGACTCCAATCACAGGGATGTAGCGGATCGAGGAGCGGCTGCAGGAGTGGGAACCTATTACATGTTGCACCCCAAAAACAGCTGAAACATGTAACATGTTCCCAAATGTGAACTTATTCTTTAAAGCATCACCTATTGATAATTTTGGGTATCGGAATTTGTTGCCATTTCACTGGTGGTTGCAATTTTAAGGCATGGTATCTGTTTACTCCTCTTTTATATTATACCAAAAAATAATATATTTGTAAATTGGAAAATATATTTGTGTTTATGTGCTCTAAAATGAACTTTAATGTACTTTTTACGGAAAATATGCATTTGATAAACCGTTGCGTTAATATCATGAGACATAAAAATTAGCAGCTACCACCATTTTACTCTCCAGGGTCTCTGCTTTCAGAAAATATTTAGTACTGTATTTGGGGGGTTTTAACTTATCTTCAGGCTTAAAATGTGCATTTTAACTTGAGTTCAAAAAATTTAAAAAATGTCCCTGCGGCAAAAGGGTTAAATGCAAATAGTTGATGGTAGGTTGATAATTGATAAATAAAAACTATTCATTGCATTATTTATTAAAGCATTTTTACTGTACAGCATTTTTTCATGTTCCTAAAACGTTTGCACAGTTCTGTGTATTTAATGCAACAATCGGAATTCTGTAAAGTACAACATAGCATAAAGAGTGGTCAGTATTCTGTGAAAGTATAACCTAGCCTATAAAGTGCAAAGGTAAGGGGTATGTGGTGTAGAACATAATATATAGCATGTAGTACTCAGGAGTAATGTGCAACATAGCCTTTAGAGTGCAGGAGTCACAAATACAGTCATGGCCGAAATTGTTGGCACCCTTGATATTTCTCCAGGAAATCATGTATTTCTCACGAAACGTATTGCATTAACACATGTTTTGCTATACACATGTTTATTCCCTTTGTGTGTATTGGGACAAAACAAAAAAAGGGAGGAAAGAAAGCAAATTCGACATAATGTCACACAAACCTCCAAAAATGGGCTGGACAAAAGTATTGGCACCCTTTCACAACTGCGGATAAATAAGAATGTTACAAGCATGTGATGCTCCTGTAAACTCACCTGGGGCAAGTAACAGGTGTGGGCAATATAGAAATCACACCTGAAAGCAGATAAAAAGGAGAGACGTTCACTTAACCTTTGCATTGTGTGTCTGTCTGTGCCACACTAAGCATGGACAACAGAAAGAGGAGACGAGAACTGTCTGAGGACCTGAGAACCAAAATTGTGGCAAAATATCAACAATCTCAAGGTTACAAGTCCATCTCCAGAGAACTAGATTTGCCTTTGTCCACAGTGCGCAACATTATCAAGAAGTTTGCAACCCATGGCACTGTAGCTAATCTCCCTGGTCGTGGACGGATGAGGAAAATTGATGAAAGATTGCAACGCAGAATAGTCCGGATGGTGGATAAGCAGCCCCAAACATGTTCCAAAGACATTCAAGCTGTCCTGCAGGCTCAGGGAGCATCAGTGTCAGCGCGAACTATCCGTCGACATTTAAATGAAATGAAACGCTATGGCAGGAGACCCAGGAGGACCCCACTGCTGACACAGAGACATAAAAAAGCAAGACTACAGTTTGCCAAAATGTACTTGAGTAAGCCAAAAGCCTTCTGGGAAAACGTCTTGTGGACAGATGAGACCAAGATAGAGCTTTTCGGTAAAGCACATCATTCTACTGTTTACCGAAAACGGAATGAGGCCTACAAAGAACAAAACACAGTACCTACGGTAAAATATGGTGGAGGTTCAATGATGTTTTGGGGTTGTTTTGCTGCCTCTGGCACTGGGTGCCTTGACTGTGTGCAAGGCATCATGAAATCTGAGGATTACCAAAGGATTTTGGGTCGCACTGTAGGGCCCAGTGTCAGAAAGCTGGGTTTGCGTCCAAGATCCTGGGTCTTCCAGCAGGACAATGACCCCAAACATACGTCAAAAAGCACTCAGAAATGGATGGCAAAGAAGCGCTGGAGAGTTCTGAAGTGGCCAGCAATGAGCCCAGATCTAAATCCCATTGAACACCTGTGGAGAGATCTTAAAATTGCTGTTGGGAAAAGGTGTCCTTCCAATAAGAGAGACCTGGAGCTGTTTGCAAAGGAAGAGTGGTCCAAAATTCCGGGTGAGAGGTGTCAGAAGCTTATTGATGGTTATAGGAAGCGACTGATTTCAGTTATGTTTTCCAAAGGGTGTGCAACCAAATATTAAGTTAAGGGTGCCAATACTTTTGTCCAGCCCATTTTTGGGGTTTTGTGTGACATTATGTCATATTTGCTTTTCTGCCTCTGTTTTATATTTGTTCCAATACATACAAAGGGAATAAACATGTGTATAGCAAAACATGTGTTAATGCAATACCTTTTTTGTGTGAAATACTTGATTTTCAGGAAAAATATCAAGGGTGCCAACAATTTCGGCCATGACTGTACATAACATACAGTGCAGCATACTATGGACTAGGACTATGTAATGTACAACAAAACATATGTGCAGAAGTCAGAAGTATGTAGCATGCAGCACAGGGGAATAGTCAGATGTATGTATTGTACAGAGTAGTGTACCGAGTGCAGTGGTCAGAAGTTCACAATATGCAGCACAGTAGCATTGATGTCAGTGTTTACTAAGGATAGAGAAAGGAGGATACAGTCTGTGTTTGACAAATGCCAGCACTGAGGCCCCATTCACACCTGAGAGTTTTGTAGCTTGTAGCTCAAAGCTCAGAAACACTAAACAAGCAAAAACCCATTGAATTTAATAGTCTTTGTTAACATCTGAGTGTGTTATTGCATGGAGCTGAACGCCTGTCACTCCAAAAAGTACACAAGCTACTTTTCAGGCAGAAATTAGTGTTTTGCCCCATGGACTTCAAAGGGAACACCTGAAAATGCTTGATTTAAGTGTTTTTTTTTCAGGCGATTTTAGCTTATATTAACTGATCTCTTCCCCTAGTGGTTTCCATGAACTAAAACAAAAAACGTAAAGCTTGAATACACATGTAAAACATGCAATACACTTCTAAAAACACCTGTATACACTTGCAAAGATGCTCAAAAAGGCTCAAATAAAACCTGAAAATCACTGTACTCAGGTGTGAGGGCAGTCTTATAAGCTATGCAGGCATTGGGTGGGAGATCAGTCTACCAGACTTTGCCTACAGCATGCAGGGTGTCACTGATCTAGGGCACCAAGCAGGAAACCCAGGGAATGTTCTCCACATCTTTGGAAACCCAAAATCACCCTGTTCAAAAATGCAATACTGGTATTCCCAGAAAGGTTGTAACCTTAGCAGAAACCCAGGGTAAGAAACACATACTGATTTCCTCTTTGGGTAATGTCTTACTCCACTTTAGTTGGAGTTGCCTGGATTTATTCAGATTAATTTATAGCCTTTGACAATATCAATTTCCTTAAGTGCTGTTTGGACTAGGCTTTCTCAACCAGGGTTCTATGGAACCCAAGGGTTCCTACAGAGGTTGCTAGGAGTTCCGTTAGCAGTAGCAGATTAATCTCCCAACTACAATGACTACTAGTGTAAGGGGACAATATTTAGCATAAGGGGTCACTTCTACACTTATCACCAATGTAAAGGGGCTTTTCACAAATGTGAAGGGCCCCTAAAGTGAGGGGGGCATTTTTACATTGACCACAAATATGATAACTCGTGCAAGCGACGCTATAAAGACCAAGGCAGTATTGTAAAATAATTCTCTTTGGGTGTCAAATAATTTAGTTGCACAATTTTCCTTATTGTTCTATATAAAACGTTCTACAACTTACTGATCTTGCTTAACCACTTGCACTCCTGAAGATTTACCCCTCTTCATGGCCAGGCCATTTTTTGCATTACGGCACTGCGTTACTTTAACTGACAATTGCGCGGTCACGTAACGCTGCACCCAAATGAAATGTATGTCCTTTTTTCCGACAAATTGAGCTTTCTTTCGGTGGTATTTGATCGCCTGTGAAGTGTTTATATTTTACGCTATGAGCAAAAAAAGACTGACAATTTTGAGAAAAAAAAAAACTATATTTTGGATTTTTTGCTATTAAACATGTCCAGTAAAAAAAAAATAAAAAGTCAAATTTCATTATAAATTTAGGCAAAAATGTATTCTGCTCCTTGTCTTTGTTAAAAAAAATCCCAATTCGTGTAAATTAATTGGTTTACATAAATATTATAGCATTTATGAATGGCGGTATAGAAAATGGGATTTTTTTTCTACTAGTAATGACGCGATCAGCGACTTTTAGAGGGACTGTGGCAGACATTCTAACACTGGGGGGAACTAAATTGGTGTCACTGACACCCCAGTGACACCAATACAGTGATCAGTGCAAAAAAAAGCACTGGCACTGTACTAATGACACTGGGCAGGAAGAGATTAATGTACGGGGCGATCAAAGGGTTAACTGTGCACTGGGAGTGTTTTACTAGGGGGCAGGGGGTGTGTTATTCACTATAAGCACACTGATCGGGATGGCTGTACTGTGCACAGCCATCCTAAGCAGTGTGCTTGAGCTGACAGGGAGGAAGATTGTTTGTAAACAAACGGCTCGAGTGCGCCCCCTACTTGGAAATGCAGAATGACGTATATATAAGTGATCCTGTGCACGGGTGCTGCTCTGTAGCAGTATATCTGCTATAGGGAGGTCCTTAAGCGGTTAATAGGCCTCTGCTCCAGGTAAGCCTGTTATCACAATCCTCCACATCTGTCATACACTTGGGTGCTCACTCAGCTTGTCTGGATTGAAAGATCAAAAGGTCCGGAAAGCTGCATTCCGAAAAGCATTGTCTTTACTGTATCTTATAAAAGCACTCCAATACATCTATATGACACAGTGGGGACAGAGGAAAAGTTGACGCGTTTCACATTATCTCAGCGCTTACTTATGACTACTCATGGAGTGCTTTTATATGTTACATTAAAGACAGATGTTTTTTGGAGTGCAGCTGTTCAGACCTTTGGATCTTTCATTACTGATCATGCTAACATATCTTGATCAGTGTATATAATAATTTTTCCTATGGTGGTTTCCTGAGACCTCAAAATTATTTCAAGGGTTAATCTCGGTTAAAAAGGTTGAGAAAGATTGGTGTAAATATATTCTTGCTTGTTTTTTTTTTCCTAAAACAAACCCTTACTGACCTCTGTAGTTGCAGGCATTGTTGAGAAATTAATCCTAAGGATCAGAACAGAAGCAATGACATGTTGGCAATTGTCACTTTTAGCAGTTTAGCTTCCCCTTCTCCTAGCACCTGCTCTGTGTTAAAGTGTATGTAAAGTCGAAAGCTTTTTTCTAGTTTTGCATAGAGAATAGAAAGGTTAAAGCCCATGTCAGTTTATTTTTTTGTTGTCTGTTTCCTGTTTTGGATATTTTAACTGGTATGGAGACACAACAGGAAGTGAGAGAAAACTTCTAACAAGTGAGGGGCATTCCCTTTTAGACAGTTGTCGCTGGGGCAGGAGCCCACGTTGGAAAATGTTTCCTCATCTCTTGTTTAAGTGACAGCTCTACATTTTTCTATTTCCCTTTATTGTTTCTTTTGGTGACATGCTGTTAGTTTGTGAAGCCTTCTAAAAAAGGAAGTTCTTTTTAAACACGATCTCAGAGTTTACTTCTCTAGCACTTGTTAGCTAGAATATACACAGTCTAAAAATTCTTCAGGTCTAAAGTAAAGAACTGCAAATATGCTTTAGTGAAAGACCAGGCCATGAAAACACAATGTTAACCTTCGTGTGTATTTTATGCCATTGCTTCATGGATAGAATAATTGCTTTTGTTTATTTGCCTTTCTCCTGTATGTGGACTTTAGATTTACCCTGCTAATATTCATTTCATGTTCTAGACATTAACCTATTGGGTTTGTTAGTAATGCTCAATCCAAATCAATTTTAAAAGACCTTTGCCTGAAGCGATGGTACCAGTTAGGAACTAAAGAACATATGAAGTGAGAAACATGTCTAATTTTGTAGGCTCCAGATGGTGATGTATCTCTTGAAAGATAACAAACTGCATTTTTTAAACAAATTGCACTTTCCAAATTTTGCAGTTGATTAGTGCCTTCTATGTAGTATAACTGTAATATACTTATCAGCATTCATTAGCCTTACTGGGAATCTATGAACCACCAACACTAGAAGTTACAGTAATGACCAGAAACCTACAAGAAGGTATTAACGTTCCCACTTAGCCTTGATACGACTTGGCTATGAAGCTCTTCTCTGGCATGGACTAAACCCTGACATTTGACAAGACACTGTCATTTAATGTACATGAGACAGATATAATTTGAAATAAACATGGCCAGATGCTTGATCTTGTGCCAGGGCTATTCCCCACATGTAAACAGCTGGTTGACCAAAGTTAATTCTTGGAACAGTGCCATTTTTTCACTTTCTCCTACACAATAAAATACTGTTACTATCACTGGAGCAAAGATTTGTGGTTACTTGTTGCTTTATTAATGTATCATAAAGAGTCAATAAAGAGTCATCAGAAAGAGACTATCCACCCAACCTGATATTTCATTTTAGGGTTATTTTATATAGGTCATGTCGCTACCCAACTTCTTGTCAACAACTGCCATTACAAGTCTTGTTCTACTTTTTGTCATTTTATTTTTCTGTACATTACTGAGAATTCATTGGAGAGAATGAGACTCCATCTGCTGTTGCTGCTGCAGGACGTAGACTCCAAGGTAAGAAGAGCAAAGCCATTTGGGAAAGCATCCCCACAGTTGCCAAGAGATCTAAGAAGGGTGCATGTCAATATGGTCCACCAGTGTCCATTCATAACTAATTTTGGGTGCACCAACTCTTTACAGAAAAGGAAGCTTCAAGGTATGAAAATGTTGTTGAAATCTGTTTGTTGATCATTTGAAAATCTCTAACCTGAAAGCAAAAAAAAAAAGCATCTGGATTTTATCTTAATCATTAATGTATTTTACCACTATAACATACTCAGTAGAACCGTACCACAAGGACAAAATTATGACATTTTTGACAAGTATATCATTAGAAACTAAGAGATTTGCAAGTAGTTCTGCTGAGAGCTTACACTTTTCAGACTTTAATTTGATTCCCGCACATAAATAGATCAAGGTATAGCTTAGGGGGTCGATAATACATTGTAAGCCATTTTAGCAAAAATGGTTTCATTTAGAGAAAAGTTGTTCACTATTAATTTTCCATTTGTATTCATATTTAGGTAACAGATGTAGTCTTGCTCCCCAGATAACACATATTGAATTGTAGCACAGGATATCGCAAAAATGTATAGCATTGGAGGATGGTGTTAATTTCAAATATCACCACATAATTTAACAGAGAGAACAAGAGTCTGCCACACAGTGTTTATAAATCCACATGGGAGGCAAAGGTGTAAAGGGCTCTTTTTTTCCTTCAAGTTTTCAAGTTCTTATTTTTCAGCATAAGTGTTGAAGGTACCTGTTGATTTCAGGAATGGACATCTGGAGATTAATATTGCAGCTGAATTCATGCTCACTGTCAGATCTTTCACAATTTTGTATACAAGCAAATGCTCTGCTTTTATTAATAAATCACCAAAATTATGAAAATTAGAGTCTCTTTACAACAGTTTGAATTTTGTGAAAAGTAGGCAAAACAGGCAGAGCTTTTGTTAAAGGATCAGCCTACTCAAATCTAGTTCATTTCAAGGTGGAATACAGTAGGGTTCAATCTCTTTCCAGCTCCTTTAATGTGTCTGATACTGGGGTGTTAAGAATTTCTTCGAATATTCAAGGTCTGTTCACTTTGCTGCAGACAAGCCCCAGTTAGGATTATCTTGACCAGTCGTGTTTATGGTACTAATGCTCCCTATTTGGTTGCTTGTAGGAACATACAGAGAATCTAGTCCTAGTTGGGCAGTACTATTCTATGACAAAAAGCTGATTGAGTTCAACTTTTTTCATTTTGGGTGGGAAAAGAGGAAAATGGTATGGGCATTCTCTGGAAATTGTCCAAAGATTGGACTTTCAATGAACCCAAAAATTAAGGGAATTGATAGAATATAAACACTGTAAAAGGAACTAGAGATACAGTTAAAAATTACATTTATTTGACATAAAAGAGCACAAATTATGGTGAGCAAGGTCACTTTCTTTAAACTGTTACTAAACCCACAATAGTAAAATCATCCTGTATCTGCAGTAAAGCATGCTTGTTATACTCACAGTGGAACCTAAGGAGTTAATCCTCTGCATTGTGTAAAACCGCTGTTTTATCCTGACTTCTCTGATCCTCCCCTTCTCCCAGTATCCCCCTCTTATCTCCAGATAAAACATATCATGTGGAGTCACTCTGTACATGCTCAATTTGGTGTGTACTGCTAGAGAGGTTTTATTTTTCATGGGAGAGTGCTTGTGATCAGCACAGGACCAATCAGCACCATCCAGACAGAGGTTAGGGGTTCTGCATCCTCTTAGAGCAGTAAGAAAACTCCTCCTACAAGCTTTAACTAGTGCTCGGCTGGACACTGATAGAAGTCACAAGACTACTCTAACTGCTGATAGGAAAAGGTATTTAGCAGTTTATACTTACTAAAACAATTGCATTTCCATGGTCTGTGTACTGTGAGAGACCAGATATAGTGACTGCAGGGTTCTGGGTTTAGTAGCACTTTAAACATGGAAATGGTAGTTGGTAGTTTTTTAACCATTATGTCAAGAAAAGTCGAGCACTACTAACAAAATTAAACTACACCAGAGAGGCATGCAAAATAGGCCATTCTGATTATTAAAGCCAGTGGCAGGCATCTTGTGTATTTTCCTAGGCAAGCCTTTTAGTTTTAAATAAGTAAAATAGAGTACAATTGAACTAAACAGCCAGAATATGAGTGGGATATAAACGACATTTGAAAGTCAACAAATACACAAGTAAAGTCAAAGAATATTTTATTACAGGAAAAAATCTTTTTAATGCAAAATTACACTGTTTCTGAGCTCACAAACTAAGTACACGATTGAATTCATTTTTAATATTCAAAGCAAACTCCCCCATCCATGTCTCCATGTCTCCATGCTTTATTTTGCTGAGAAATTGTCTTGAAAAACACCTCCTAGCATTTCTGGCCATGGCCATCTAAAGTAAGAGCAGATGATTCATGTAGCATTTACACCCTGGAATCCATCTGCCCTTAGTTTAGGCATGAAGGCAGGAGGGAGTGCTTAGCCCCCCCCCCGAAGACTCTAGGAATGTATGACTTAATTTGCCTAGGAATGTAAAGCAGGAAGTCACTGATGAAATGTAAAAAGAAAAGTTTAAAACAAGTAAATATGATATACTCTTCTATCTATTTATTAATAATAGCAGCATAAGGATTAACAATAGTCAATGTTGATTGAAAGAAGGAAGTTCCACTTTAGAAACAGTGTTTAAAAGCATACATATTAGCTGACACTATAATTGCTGGATCTTATCACTTTATAACCACTTATGCAGGCCATAGATGGGGAGAAAAACTGCAGATTTTTCTTTTAAAAAACGAAAAATCGGTTGTTCAAGTGGCCGACGTTACTATCAATGGTAAAAAAAATCGGCCGATTTTCTACCCGTCTAGAGCCGGCAAAAAGTGTCCCTGCAGAGAGCTCTGCTATTTCTTTGACAGTTCTCTGACAGTTCCTTGACATTTATAGAAGTTGCAACAATGTATCTATTTGTTTCCATTTAGGATACAGATGTTTTTATTCGGAAACAAATAGATACAATGTTTCAACCGCTGTAAATGTCAAGGAACTGTCAGAGAACTGTCAGAAATAGCGGAGCTCTCTGCAGAGACACTTTTTGCTGGACTGGAATTCTTCTTATTTTCATCCTACTTCTTCTTCTTCTTCTTCTTCATCCTCATCCTCATCCTCTTCTTCTTCTTCTTCTTCTTCATCCTCATCCTCTTCTGCTTCTTCTTCATCCTCATCCTCTTCTTCATCCTCATCCTCTTCTTCATCCTCATCCTCTTCTTCTTCATCATCCTCTTCTTCTTCATCATCATCATCCTCATCCTCTTCTTCTTCATCATCCTCATCCTCTTCTTCTTCTGCATCCTCATCCTATTCTTCTTCTTCATCATCATCCTCATCCTCTTCTTCTTCATCATCCTCATCCTCTTCTTCTTCTGCATCCTCATCCTATTCTTCTTCTTCATCATCATCATCATCATCATCCTCTTCTTCTTCATCATCATCCTCATCCTCTTCTTCTTCTTCATCCTCATCCTCCTCTTCTTCTTCTTCTTCTTCTTCTTCATCCTCATCCTCTTCTTCATCCTCATCCTCTTCTTCTTCATCATCATCATCCTCATCCTCTTCTTCTTCTTCTTCTTCTTCTTCATCCTCATCCTCTTCTTCATCTTCTTCTTCTTCATCATCCTCATCCTCTTCTTCTTCCTCATCCTCTTCTTCTTCCTCATCCTCATCCTCTTCTTCTTCATCCTCTTCTTCTTCCTCTTCTTCTTCTTCATCCATTTCTTCATCGTCTTCCTCTTCTTCTTTTTCTTCTTTTTGTATTCCTCTTGCAGGTCACTGCTCATGCGCAGATTTTTTATCGGTAAAAAATCGGCCGATTTGCCCACTAATTGCCGCGAAAATCGGCCGATCGGCAAAATCGGCCGATTTTTTTCCAACTTTACCGAAAAAAAAAAACGGCCAAAATACCGAAAAACGGCCGACCAAATCGCCCACTAACGATCCGAAAATTGGCCGATTTTATTTTCGGCCGAAAAATCGGCCGATTTTCGACCCATCTATGGCCTGCATTACACTATTTCTAAAAAAAATGAGCATTTTTTTTGCTAGAAAATTACTTAGAACCCCCAAATATTATATATTTTGTTTTAGCAGAGGCCCTAGTGAATATAATGGTGGTCATTGCAATTTTTTTAACCCTTTTTTAAACACGTTTGCATTAAAATTCATTCAAGTGTATTTTTTTTAAACAAAAACAATTTATAACCCATTTTTTAGTACAGTATAAAAGATGGTGTTACGCCGACTAAGAAGATACCGAACATGTAATGCTTTAAAATTACGCAAACTCGTGGAATGGTGACAAATTACAATACTTAAAAATCAATAAGTGGCGCTTTAATTTTTTTTTTACCAATTTAGAGTTACAGAGGAGGTCTAGCACTAGAATTCTTGCTCTCGCCATAATGTTCACTGCGATACCTCACGTGTGGTGACAACACCATTTACATATGCATGCGCAACCTACTTATGTGTTCACTTCTACTTTAAAAATTTTTTATTATTTATTTTTATTTTTACACTGTCCCTTTATTTTTTTGGATCGCTTTTATTCCTATCACAAGAAATGTAAACATTCCTTGTGATAGAAAGGGATTACAGGTACTCTTTATAGAGAAACTTGGGGTCTATAAGACCCCAGATCTCTACTCTACCCTGGAGAGCATGAAATCAATTAATACACATTAAACTCATGCTTTACAAAAAAAAAAAAAAAAACCAAAAGGTAGTGTTTACATCTGCCTAGTCGGAAATGAAGTCATGATGTTGCTTCCAGCCTCCTAAACCATAGAGATGGCCAGAGACCAGAAGGTCCCCAGCCAGCTCTGTTATCACCCTGTGGCACCGTTGGATCAGATACCAGGCTCACTGATTACATGGGAGAGCCCAGAGAAGTGCCGGTGGGGTTCACCTCTCACCACCTCTAAAAGCAATCCAGTGGCTAATCTACCACTAGAATTGCTTTTAGATGAAACAGCATCACTGGCTGGTGGGGGTCACCTACAGGGTGCAAGGCTGCGCTGGTAGGGTACATGCAGGGTGCAAGGCTGCTAGGTTTAATAGGGAGAGAGATTGGTAACATTCTCTGGAAAGTAAAAGATATGGGCAGATGAAATTACATGTTGATATTGATGGAAATGTAAGTGGAGTTTAGTTGCAAGAAATGCAGAGCCATTGGGCCTAGATGATCATTGATTAAAGTTAGAGTGAAAGGTCTGTAGGCAGTTAGTGTGAGATCCAAGGAATGCAAACCTCAGGATTGAGGTTTTCAGTTAACCTTTTGAAGAATAAATGAATGGGTACTTGAATGGTCAAGTATGTAAAGCCAATTTTTTTTAGAACGTGGAAGAGTTAGGACCCCTGCCAGATTTTCATTGCTGTGTTTGCGCAGGTGGGGGTCACCTGTCGCCACCTGTCAAAGCAATCCTGTGGCTAATCTACCACTAGGATTGCTTTTAGATGGAACAGCATCACTGGCTGAAAAACAAAATACCAGGGATATGCAATACAGCTACAGCCATGACCCTGATATATCCATTTGAAGCCAATCACATACATATACATGATTTGGCATCAAGTGGATTATGAATCTCTATTTTCCCACAAACCCTGTAACATAATACAGTATCTGATTCAACATCCAAACATGAGGTATGGGAAAAGTCTGTTGTATATCATATATTGTCATATAGATTCTGAAAGTTACAGTATAGTGTCACTTACAAATCAAAAGCAACCTTATATCTTGTCAGCCATTTTTAAAACATTTTTGTTCCGCAAATCCCAGATGAGGTCTCCTCAGTGGCCCCCTAGCAGAGGCGAAATGTGTCAGAGGGTGTGGCTAGCTGAGGCCACTCCATACACCTAACATGGTGGACTCATGGGGCTTTTTCTGAGCGGTGTCCACTTCCCCTTACCTCACTCTAGACACTGGAATGGACCAAGGACAATGTTCCCTTCATTCCTACGCTGGTGGGGCGGTTCTGTGAATCCGGCTTTAGAGCAGAGCCATTAAGGTTAACACACGGTCTACAAGAATTGAGAAAATCAAAGACCAAGGGCTCCCCAGTGTGCAGCTTATTTTTTATCTTTTCTGTTGAGACTGTTGGGCTTGATGATCCATGGTGGGGTAAATGCAGGGTGCAATGCTGCTAGGTTTAATAGGAAGAGAGATTGGTAAAATTCTCTGGAAAGTAAAAAATATGGACAGATGAAATTACATGTTGATATTGATGGAAATGTAAGTTGAATTTAGTTGCAAGAAATGCGGAGCCTTTGGGCCTAGATGATCATTAAAGTTAGAGGGAAAGGTCTGTAGGCAGTTAGTGTGAGATCTAAGGAATGCAAACCTCAGGACTGAGGTTTTTTGGTTAAGCTTTTGAAAAATAAATGAATGGGTACTTGAAAGGTACAATATGTTAAGCTGATTTTTTTTTTTAGAACGTGGAAGAGTTAGGACCCCTGCCAGATTTGTATTGCTGTGTGTATATCTGCTGGGGACATTCACCTCCATTTATGGTGTTGGTGAGCATTGTCTCCGGTACAGAAATTGATGTGAAATCTAATGTCACATGAGCAGGGAATCATCCAATGGGTAAACATGTTCTGGTGACATCTGTTTGAGAGGAAATATCCCCTCACATTCCTGCTGTATTTCTGAGACAGGAAGTGAAGATAAATTGCTTTATGTCAATGAAAGCCTTTGGATCCTTGATTCTTGTGAACTGCAAATATTGCACTGAATATTACAGATCAGTTCCCAGTCATTAGCAGGTAATGCGTTGGGTAGATAAGGAGAGAACATTGTTGAGTTGCATCATGTTGTGTGGATTGTCTAGATCATTGGCCTCCAAACTTGGTCCCACTGACAAAATGCATTCCTTTGCTTGCTTTTATCACACCTTTGGGATGTTACTCCTCCCACTGATGCAAGGCACTATTCATTGCACTGGCAACAATAATGGGGCATAAATTCTTCTACTGGCAACAATGCTGGGGCATAAATTCTTCCTCTGACACCAATGATAGGAAACTATTACTCCCGCTGGCACCAATGATGGGGCACTATTCTTCCCACTGGCAGCAACAAGGGGGCATTATTCCTTACACTGACACCAACAATGGGGCACTATTCCCTCCACTGACACCAACAATGGGGGTACTGTAAACTGGCCCTTTGTTTCAAAAGTTTGGAGACCCCTTGAGCACTAAATGCATGATGGATGCTGTTTAGAAATAAAATCAGACGTCCAGACCACATTTACTCTAATAAACAATTCTTTCTCTTTTAAAGATGCAGCAGAGCTTATGTATGTGTACACAGTTTTAAATGTCTCCAAACAACATCTGTTCTCTTTAAATTTAAAATGACATCTTAGCACTTAGAGCTATGTTCTGCAAAAGGCTGGGAAACCATGTCTTTGATTTAGCACTATTATATTGATCCATCACAAGACCAATAAAAATATGTCTATTTCAGAAGCCATTACAATGAAGAAATAGAAATAAAAATGTTACAGCCTAAACTAATCCGATTTGACTCCTAAACGTATGTCCTGTGTTTTATGTTTTATAACACTGAAAATATTATATGTTTCTTTTGCATCTCATGTCTGTAATGCCAATGGTGAAGAATTGATTGGCATCTGGTCATTATTTCTTATAAAGTGTATTCTACTTCTAATACTATCTGACAGCTATTTTTTAAGGCTGACAGCAACAATACAGCCTAATTCCCAGTGAACTGCTCTAAATACGTGGTATTGCAATCAGTTTAACAACCCCTGGAGGCAGAAAAATCTCTCCTTTGAACAAACACTCAAGGGGAAGAAATCTAAGATTTATAAAGGCCAAAAAGTATTCAAGAAAAGGGCTAAAGTTTATAAGTGAGCCAATAATTGATGTTTCCTTTGTTGGAAAAGAAAGCTAAAAGATGCTATAAGAATTAATCTTTAACATGTTCTAATCTCTTTTAACAAGAATTTCCAAGCTGAACAAAAGGACAAACTGCTTAGAATGTCAGTTGGTGCAATGTAAAGACAATGATACCTTAAAGTAGAAAATAAAACCAGTTTATGATCATTGGAAGCATAGCACAGCTGCTTAGGTTAATTATGCTGTGCAAGATGCATATAAGCAGTATGATTAGGAGTACATAAACAGAACTTTGCAACAGCCTAATAAAGTTATTATTGTTTATGTCAGTGAGTTCTGACGTTGTTATCTTGAGATTCCTTTTCTAGTGAGGAGTAAGAAAATAATTGCATGATAAAAGGCCAGGATGATGTTCATAAACTGTGAACTTGAACAAGTTGCAAACATGAATTGCAAAGAAGCTGTTTGGTTCTTGTTTTCTGACATTCGTGCTTGTTGACTTGATTCCATTCTATGGGGGAGATTTACCAAAACTGGTGCATACAGAATCTGGTACAGCTGTGCATAGTAACCAATCAGCTTCTCACTTCAGCTTGTTCAATTAAAGTGGTAGTAAACTTGTTTTTATTTTATTTATTTTTTATTCTACCTACAGGTAAGCTTCTAATAAAACGTACCTGTAGGTAAAATTAATATGTTCTAAACATGCACTGTTTAGGAGATGTTCTCTCTTTTTCAAAGCCAGCGCATGTGCTCTGAAGGAACAGTATACCCGTGCTGTTCCTTCAGAGCACTGTGCAGTAGCCTGGGACCCCTGCGCATGTGGAGTGACGTCATTGTGGCCTGGACTGTCAGACGGCCGGAGCTTGTGAACCCGGGTGAAGATGGAAGCCTCTGCAGCGGTGACAGTGCGCCGCTGGAGGGCTTCGTTTTCAGGTATGTTTTACATAATGTGCTTATATGTGATGCATACCGGTACATTATGACATTACCTTGCAGGGGACTTTTTTTTTTCTTTCCAGCGGTTTACAACCGCTTTAAGCTTTGATAATAAAACCTAGAAGTGAACTAGTTAAGTAACATCAACCTGCTTTAAAGCACTTTTGTAATTTCATTGACTTGTTCATTAAAGGACATTTTAGCAACTCATGAATATTTGACCTGATCTATGATAATTCCATAGCTGGGATAACTCCCAGATGTTTATTTAAAACTGTTTGGGTTAAAAGGCTGGGATTTTCACAAGGCATGGCTTCAAAATGTTTGGCAGAACCAGGGTAAAGCTTGGGTCTGAGCCCTGTCAAGGCTTGCTTTCAAGGGTGACAGAACCCAAGCATTAAAGTCAAGCCAAGAGAAATCAAGAAAATGCTGGAACATACGGTAAAGATTAAATGCAGGGTTTTTTTTTCTCAGAGAACAGGTGCAGAAACTCCCTTTACTAAGTTACTTCTTCTCCACCCCTTAGCCACCTCCAAGCACTGTCCTTTGGTTCCAGCCCGTGCCAATCTCCCAGTACTGTCCCTTTGAGAGAATTTGTCATTTGTATGGAATTTTGTTACCGATAACAAGAAAAGCAGTAAAAGAGATCCTCCACAGGCAACAGCGATAGAACCTCCCCCCATCAGCAATGGACCCCCGCAACAAAATATCATACCAACAACAATAGACCCTCAGTGGCAACAACAGATCACTCAGCAGCCAGCATCAACAGACTTTCCAGCAGACAACAACACAAACCTCTCCCTCAAAAGTAGATTATTTTCAGAAATTTACCCCCACAGCAAGTCTTTTGTATGGATTATGTTACAGATAACAAGAAAAGCAGTAAAATAAAACCCCCACAGTCAACAGCAATAGAACTCCACCCCAGCAACAATGGACCCCCACAAAAATGACCATACCAGCAACAATAGACCCCCAGCAGCAACAACAACAGATCTCCCAGCAGCCAGCATCAATAGACTCTTCAGCAGCCATAAACATAGACTCCTCCCTCAACAGTTGATCCCTTTAAGCAATTGACCCCCCTCCCAGCAACAGTAGATCTCCCCAGCAACAACAGATCTCCAAGCAAAAATAGATAATCTCCAGCAACAATATATCCCCCAGCAGCCATCAACAATAGACCTCTTCTGCTACAGTAGATCCATTTAATCAACAATTGACCCCACGGCAACACAAAGACCACCATGCAAAAATAGATTCCCTCCAGCAGCAATATCCCCCCCCTGTAGCCAGCATCAACAGATGCCATTCCCCCGCATTCTCGCTAAAAAAAGCCTTGATTAAATGAGAACACTAGCAAACACTTTAATAGAGTTATTCCTGTGACGGTCACGCGTCAGACCCCAGCCCTTCTCACCAAACTTGTGACCGAAGGACTAGCCAATCTAAAACCAAGATGTCACGTGCGTAACAATGCCACGCCCTGCTGCACCCTGCACAACGATTTTCCAGCTAATGGACCACAAATCGATGTACCGGCAGCCTGAGGGCGATTGTTACTGGGTCAGGTTAATTACGCAATTAACCCTTCACACTGCCACCACCTCCTTTTTTGTACAGAGAAAGAGGAAACTCGGCAATATCAGCAATAACACTATGATGGTTGAAATAAGCGTCTGTATACCACTGTCACCGCAGACAGGTTATACAGAGGGTTAAATACACATAGTAGCGCTCTTCAGTGGCAGGAATTCGTAAGTTGCATTAAAAAGCTATAGAAACAGTTCAACACTTTCAGAAACAAAAATTTATTACTAAAAGGTCAAAAGGGTGCAATAAAAGTATTTACAGAAAAAGATGCAACCAATATATATATATAAATATACAGAAACAATAGCACAGCAAAGAGGTAACAGAAAAGAGGTTAAAGTACTTGCCAATCAGTCTTGAGTTAAGCAGAGCAAAAGGGTACCGTCCCCCAAGTTGGTTCTGATGTTAAACGGGAGAATTCTTCAACTTCCACTCTTAGGCCTGACAGCCTATTTTGTAGTCCCCCAGCAGGGGGTGTCTCTGGAGCCAAGGACCAATGCCTCATTTGGGGAGGGGTGTCTGGATGGAGACCCACACTAGAACCAAAATCTCTCATAGCTCATATTTTGGCTCATAACTCTTCCTAGGCACAAGTACCATTCCACCCACGGGTAAATTAATATGCAGATGAATCTTCGGAACGGTTAGATATGAAATATAAAATACAGACTTGAATGGTTCAAGAGATGTAATTTTCTGCTTTCCTTTATATTCCAGCCAAGGAGAGTGACATATCAAACTGTTTGTCTTCTCGTGGCCAATCTGAAGATATGCCTGGTTTTTATGTAAGTCTCTCATATTCCAAGATATAAGACATAGGGGAAAAATGGATTTTAAAAGTGTTATCTAGTTTCTTACTCCTCTGGAATGTCTTTGAACTCAGGGAAAGGCTTGGGTTATCCTTTTACGATGTGCCAGATTGCACAGGTTCTTTAGACAGTGAAGCCCTAGTTTTATAGCTCGGAGCTGTGCTCTGGCCTCCTGTGACACTCCTCATCACTCAGGCCGTTTGTCACTGTAAATGAACAGAGAGGGAGGGGGGTGATCCAAGAGGGGGAGAAGGATCTACAAGATGAAGGGTTTGGAGCAAAATGGTTGAACCGCGTCCATCTCTGTGGGCATGATTGCTACAATATAATAATACATATATTGAATAAAGATTTATCCATCCATCCATTATTTTTGTTGGTAGGAAAATACATTTTGCACATACTGTATACTCTGTAACCAATTAAAAACAATTCACATCAGTTTGTAAGTGTCCTAAAATGTATTTACTGTCTCCTAATTAAATATATTTATATGAACAAATATACAAAACCCTAAAAAAAGTAAAAAAAAAAAAAGACTATGCACAAAGATACAGATCAAAATCTGAATTCAGTCCCCTAGGGTGCAGTGTGTCCAGGCAATGGGTCCACTGTACCTCGTTTTCTCAACATTAAATCACAGTCACCCCCCTCTCCTGTTTTTATTTACACCATGAATAATAATATATTTAAGTTGTGAGATGGTATGTCCTTTTTTGACTAATGTGTGTTTTAAGAGGTAGTTGAATTAATTTATCCCTTATCATATATTTATGATGGGCAATACAATCTTTTATTTTTTGTGTTGTCTCACTCAGATAGAGCAGCCCACATGGGCATTTAATCACACTAACTACATAAGACGATTGACAGGTATAATAACCCTTAATACTAATATCATATCATCTATGTGGGTGAAACAAATACTGTATATAACATTAATCATGGAACTGCATTGAACACAGTTCAGACAGGGAAGTGAACCGGTATTACGTAGTCTTTAAAAGGTAGCAATTGAAGTTGTTGGAGATATTGATCGGTCCTCACCTATCTATTGCAAAGTATCCTACCTTGTCTATATGAAGGAAGGGGTAGGGCATGAAATTCAGGGACAGTTTGATAATTATCTCTTAAGATGGACCAATGTTTTCTAATGATATTGTGTATGTGAAAAGAAAACAAATGCAATTGGGAGACAAAAGGTGTTCTTTTGTCTCTCACAGGATTTGCACTAGAATTAAATGAATTTCTTATTCCTTTTTTACTGGTTCAGAAGGATAACCTCTCTGTAAGCTTCCCTTCCATTTTGTCTAAACGATTTTAATGGTCCAAGGGGTTACTTACTATTCTTGCTATATGGGACAGTTTACCGTTTAGTATAGATTTAAAAACCCCAGGCAGGTAAAAGCTCTTAAAATACAATCATTGATTGTGTTCTGTAGAGTTTACAAAAAGATCATTAACAATATTACCTTCCTGGATTTTCAACAGGGTGTCCAAAAATGAAATCTCAGTCTAATTAAATGTAGCGCACTCTTGTTAGATAGGATTTTTTGCCTGTGAGTCAGAGGCTTGCTGGAAGCCTGGGATGAGTCAGCCTGGGAGTGAGGCAGTGAGGTTACCTCAGGTGAAGCTGGAAGGCTCTACAGTTCAGGGCTTCTGGAGCCCTCCCATCCTACTAGAAATTGCTGGAACGTTCTAGAAGAGAGGCAGAGGAGGGAATGAGACCTGAATTTGCATGTGTGAGGTAACTTGGCCAATCCCCAGGCATTGGGCCTGGCATGGTGGTTAGAACAGCCCTTAAATGTGGGAGAGCCTGATCAACAGGGAAGTTGTTGGAGTCATGTGGAAGATTGAGTGAAGGAAGGTGCTGGTGTAGAGCCTGGGATGGGTCCCAGCAGAGGGGGGCCTGCCTACAGGCTGAGGCTGGACAGAAGAGTCTCCACTGTCCCACAGTCTATCAGGAAAGACAGCCTGTCAGCAGGGAATGTGCTAGCCCAGTGTAAGGCCTGAAAGCATCTGCAACCCACTAAGCAACAGGAAAAGGACAGTGTGAGTACTTCTACACCCCCTGGGCCAGAGAGGGGGGAGGATGGCTAGGTGCAATACCCAACTAGTTTTCATCTGGGACTACTTCACTGTAGATGTTGGAATCCCTTGCCCAGGGATATCCTTGGGACAGCCAGGTGGATCAGAAGAGTTTCATCTGGGGTCTGAGGAGGTTCATCAAAGAGGACTCAGTGTTCCTTACTAAGACTGTTGCTGATTTTTGTCCACATTTTGTACATTCTCTTTTTTTTTTTGCTAACAAGTTGTCCTCAAAGGTCTACAGTTCCTTGGGCATCCCATATACCCCTAGACCCCGTCTAAGTTGTTAACCCCTAATAAAAAACACAACAAAAACAAACTCAAAGACTGTTTTGAAAGTGAAACTATAAGTGGGCGCTTACAATCCCCATAGACACCCCATACTCAATCTCCAAATGCCATGAACCAAAATAACATAAACAATAAATAGTGCTACATGTAGTCCAACACCAATATGGAAATACTGTTTCTATGCAACTAAATCTTCCCTAAATGCTTCATCTCCTGTGTCACCACTATGCACTCACCAAAGATCCATTACCTTCTTATTTAAAAGAAAAGGTCATAAAGTACTGTTTGCCCCAGATGCTCTCCAACTGCTGTTCCTCACTTTTCCTCCAATCATCATTTGTCCTGTGTATCCAATGTCTCTCCATCAATGTCACCCAAGGAACACAAAGACAGATTCTCTCATTGTGCAGTATTTAATTAAAACTTGGCAATAAAAAGTATTAAAAATTTTACACTTACAAAACGTGGTGCCCAATTTCTCAGCACCAATACACTCAGTGCCTGGGCATAGCCATTCCACTTCTTGGACCTCAGTGTGCGTTCCAAATACTGGAAACCGGAAATGATGTAGGAGCTTGTCTGGATATAACAACTGTAAGCAGCCTCTACATGTTTCGCCATGTGGTGTTCTCAGATTTTATTGTCAAAGCTTAATTAATCAAGCTGAAGTTTGATGCCGATTGGTTACTATGCACAGCTGCACCAGATTCTGTATGCACCAGTTTCAGTAAATCCCCCCATATCACCCTTACATGAGTGAAGATATCCTTTGGTTTTACAATTAAGGTTTTAAAATGTTTTTGAAATGCCTTAGGACCATATGTAGCCCACTGGGTCTCTATACTGTGTGCCTATTACTATAGCAGTGGTACATTTAGGTAAGACAGGTTCAGTGTAGCACCACAGATCATCACTTATGAACTCCAGCCTTAACTTCAGTCTTGCAGTTGTACAGGTTTGTGTCCTGTACTGAAGGTCCTTTCTCTGATTTCACTGCATGCCATGAACTTCTCAAGTGAGCTGCCGCAAGTCAGATAGAGTCTGCCTCATTTCCTGGCTGTAGAACATCCAGCATCATCTATCATGGAGGCTCAACATCATGTGGAATTTTCCTAGGGTGGTCTTCACACAAATGCAGTCTTTCTAGGAATGCTCACTCCTCCAGTTTGACATTTATCCATCAAGGCATTCTGATATTTGCAAAACTGCTTCCCAGAAGCCCTCCTTTTTGAGGCTATGGGATCTTGAGAGGAGTACTGAAGCAGGTTGCTGTGATGTTTTCAGGAAACTGTGTACAGTACCCTGCCAGCCCCTCCCACCAGCAATGACCTACCTACATGGTATAGAGAAGCACAGAGACTCAGTGATATCAATATGTTTAAAATAAGATATCTTATGAAGGCAAGTGTTATTTAAACAAATCACTAGCATGTTAAAGTAGGTCTGGGGTGGGTGGGAGAGAAGCAACCAAGGAAGGCAAAATATAAGGAGTTTAACTTTGAACTGTGTCAGCTTTGCTGTTGATATGTCATTTCAATTCCCAAAGACCAGCAGGCATGCTTTAACCGCAAGGCTCTGTTCGTACTTCTTATGCTACAAGATTTGTATTTAAACTGGTTAACCACCTGCTGTTGATTCAGTTAGCTACACGGCTAGGCCACCTGAAAATGTATATTATATAGGGCGCGCTTGTTGGAGCCAAACCTCTGTAGCTATAGGATAAAGGTGCCAAATGGATATCAGGGATGGATGGATGGATGGGAGCAGTAACACTGAGGCAGCTCTTCTTAAAGTGGAACAAGGCTCTAATGCAGTAACAAGAAAAAGAGAGGAAGGCACATCTAAGTGCAGTATAGACAATTTATTAATGAACAATAGATAACTTGCACTTACAAGATAAATGGTTTCAAAAGACTCATCGTGTGATGTAATAAGATCCAGGTGGGACATCCAGCCATCCATCAGCAAACTCTGTCTATAGGATCAGGAAATAGAGTCCAAGATGTGCCTGTGCATCAAAATGAAGCTTGGAGAGCAGTCGGATGTAGGAGGTGAAGGGGGGCGGTAATGCATTTCAGAGCATGCTCAATAGCCTCCTTCTTCGGACCTCTGACCTTAGTCTGAAGAAGGATCCTATTGAGCATGCTCCGAAATGCATTACCGCCCCCTTCACCTCCTACATCTGACTCTGCTCTCCAAGCTTCATTTTGAGGCACAGGTACATCTTGGACTCTACTTCCTGATCCTATAGACAGAGTTTGCTGCTGGACGGCTGGATGTCCCACCTGGATCTAATTACCACATGATGAGTCTTTTTAACTATTTATCTTGTAAGTGCAATTTATCCATTATTTAGTAAAAAAATTGTCAATACTGCACTTAGAGGCACCTTCCTCTTTTTTTCTTGTTACAGCTAGGCCACCTCCTTTTCCATTTAAGCTGGGCTCATTCCCTCAGGCATTGCCTGTGCAACAATGCCATGTTCCCTAGTGACTTTGTATTTTCAAGGAATTTCTTTGTGTTAGATATGTTTCCTAGTGGAGAAGAATCCTAGTTTTCCCTGTGTATTCTAAAGAGAAGAATCCTAGTTACCCTGAGTCCTACCTGTCTCTGGCTTCCTGAGAAGATTCCTAGAGTCCTCCCATGCATCCTTGTATCCTTGGCTTCTTGAGAAGATTCTAATTAACCCCTTTGTAGACAGGTACGAAATCTGGTGCAGTTGTGTATGGTAGCTTTTTCAATTAAGCTTTGACAAAAAACCTAGAAGCTGATTGGTTTCTATGCAGAGGTGCACCAGATTTTGCACTCTCCAGTTTTAATAAATTAACCCCTGTATGCCCAGTGCTTACTTCTTCCCCACAGTGTACCTATTTTGACAGTGCACACCAACTCTTGTTTCAATGGCAAGTGAAATGATCTATATTATTTATTCATTAATACACTGCAACAATAGTGTTAAAGTGTATACTGCTATACAGAGGTCAAAGGCTACTCAGAATTAGCCCCAGCAAACCCTCAGATGAAAAAAAAAACAACCTAAAAAGTAAATCCTACGTTAAGCCCTATACACACGATGAGAATATTGGACGAATGATCGTCTGTGTGTTTTGCATGCTAGTCTCATATCAAAAGTGAAGAGGTTACTAAAGTTACGAAAATTCTTGTACGACAGAAAGAAAATCCGTAAGTGATGTAATGTATTTGTATTCTATTTTCGGACAAAACTGTGCTGATTAAACAAAAATCGTACGATCTGGTATTGTACGGGAAAGATTTTACTGCTTGTCCCTTCAAATAATTTTGGACAAAAGCTGTGTACCAATGATCAGATTATCAAACGATCGCTTTGAAAGCAGTATTTTTCTTATGATTTTCTGATCATGTGTACTAGGCTCTACTCCTTAGTAGCTCTTAGTTAACAACAAATAACCTTAATTAGTTAAATCAATTAACCTTCATTTTTTTTACTATTTGCATTTAAACTTGTATTGTTTTTGTTCATTTAACTGTATATGTTTTGGTAATGTTACAATAAAAAGAGAAAAAAAATAAAGAAAACCTTTTTTTTCATTTGCAAAAAAATTCATCATGTTTTGTACTTAAAAAGTAATTTTAGTGTTGCAGACGTTGCAGAAATAAATTTGCACTTTTTTGCAGTAACACTATGGGGCATATTTATAAAGCAGTGAATGTGACTTTCTAAAAACATTAATTGGTGGTGAACCAATCCCTGTAAATTAAAACACACTCAAAAGAAGGATTTACTGGTAATAAATGTCTGGTGTATGTCATATTCTCTCTTTATAAATATACCCCAAGTTGTCTTAAAATTATCACTTGTCAAAATGGAAAAAGTGTTTGTTTTTCCTTTGCCTTACCTTTAGAATATATAAAAATATAAATCATTTTTGGCTGACAATTCCTAAAAAAATGTGTGCCCCCCCCCAAGAAAAATATGTATTATTTCAGCATCATAAGTTGTATACTGATCACGACCAAGTTATTGTCAAAGTATATCTATGATCAATATTTGAAATCATATTAATTTCCGCATTGGATTTCAGTTATTTCAAACCTACTCCTAATAATCTGAATGATCTTGAAGTTTGTAAACTTATTTTGTGAAGCTCCCCATACATTTATTTCCTTAAATTCTGTGACACATAGGCCTTGTGCACAGGGGCACAAAATACATAGCTTTTATAGACTTTTACAAAATTCCAGGAAGGTGCTGTATAGTAACATGTTGCATTTTACACCTTAAATATGAGTGTAACATATTACTAAAGGTGAAGTTATCTTTTAATACCCTGGAAAGTCAGCAGAAGCCCCAAAATACCTTTTTTAAATAAAGAGCCTAAATACTGTATATGCACCTTTAGACATCTGGGCAATAGACATGATGGCTAACCTATACCCCTGGTGCACTTTCAAACTATTTTATTTTTCTCTTTAGGCTTCTAAGGGTTTTTGCTTTGAATATTTACAATTATCAGCTTCACAGATTTGTAGAGAGTGCTGTAAATGGTTTAATTTCTCGCCTCCTCTCAATTTAAACAATAGTGGCAATGGTTTAATTGCCACCTTTTTTTAATTTAAACAATTGTTCTAGTGATAGTAATTGTCACCTATTCCAAATTCAAACAATTAGGTCAAGGGTTTTGCATGTGGACGATCTTTAAATTAACACTTCATTGTTATGTGTGTTACTTTTCACATGTTTCTAAGAGGGCGCTTTTTTTTGGCAGAGAGGAGGGAAGGAAGGCAGAGCGCCTGAAGGTGAACATATTTATGTCATCATAACAGTTGATTAAATAATTCTGCACATTTAGCAAGATTCAAAGGCAGTAATAGTTTAATAGCTTCCTGTAATAAAGAAAAGCAAGTATGCAATGCAAAACACTCATGAAATGGGAGGAAATTATTTATTGTAACAATGATGTAGTTAAGATCATGCACGGAAACTGTGTTTGGAAGCAAAAATGTGTGTCATGAAAAAATTATCAGTTAACTTCATATTTTAGGCCCCTTTCACACAGGAGGTCAAATAAGGTTCTAAATGTGACGGATCAAAGATAATCAGATGTAAATACGAACGTCAGTTAACATGCAGTAGCCCATAGATGTAATATGGGTCTGAAAAGTTCTAATGTTTAAATGCAGAAAAAAGGTAATGGACACAGATATCACAAAAATTACATCTGTTTCCTACTGCTCTGGTTCAACAGGTGATCTATTCGTGAATCCCCTGCTGATCAGATCGGACATGGCTCATGTGAAAGGGGTACTAGAAATATAATTTAGAAGATCTTAATTTGGATGAATTAACAGTAAAGGGAAGTGACATAAGAGACTTGTGAGCTTTTGTTGGAACAATAGAACTATTTTGGAGAAGGTGGTCCTCTCTAAGGTCCTACTGCATTCATCTAAAAAGGGGAAGGGTTGTACTGAACGAAATCACTGTCAACAGGAGGTCCTATTTTATAAACAGGTCTTAAAAGAGAAGTATGGCCAAAATGTGTTTGGTCATATTTCTCTTATGGGTCACAGGAGTGAACTTACTTGTGCTCTCTTGTGACCCAGAATCAGCCAACAAGCTAAAGCCTGCTGTCTACTGATGTCACGGAGTGGCTCCAGTCTCTGGATGTAATAAGATGCTTGAGCAGTAGCTGGCTCAGCCCCTCAATGCGTCACTCCCACCTCCCTCTAGTGCCTGTTGCCCATCAGTTTTTGAACCACTGCTTTGTCATATCAGAGCTAACCCAGATATTAAAGGCCTACATAGAGGCAGTGCTCATCATAATGCTGCAGCTTATGTTGATGAGTTGTTATTTTTGTGACAAGTACTGGGTTCACTATCCCTAATCTATTGAAGACTCTTAAGAACTACGTGGACCTCTTTAATTACAAAATTAATGTTCACAATGTTCATAATGAATAATAGACTAAGGCTTATACAATGAAGATTTCCATTCAAGTGGTCCATCGACTTTAGGGTTTATCTTATACTATTACTCCTGGACATTTTCAAGGAAAAATTTCTTCTGTGGCTAGGGAAGACCAGACCAGGCTTCAAGCAGTGGCATCAGCACACTCATACCTGGCTCACAAGGAACAGTATCTTGATAATAACTGTTCTTCCACGATTGCTATATCTTTTGCAGAAACTCCCAATCACAATTCCTGTTGTATGACAAGTGGGGGTGCAAATCTAAATTAATTTTCTATCATCTTCTGGCACTTCTGAAAGTGAGTGGAGGTATAGGATTTCAAGAACCAACTAAATATTACTATGCAGTACACTTAATAAGAGCCCTGGACTGAATAAAGCACTTCTCAGAAATTGGCTGGGTGGGGTTGGAACAAGACATATCTCTCTTACTGCTGCAAACCTTACCTTGGCAATCCTCAGCAACACCTGCTGCTATCAAATCCCACCTCTTGATATGAACCACGCTTGCGGTTCTTTATAAGGTGGGGTTGCCTCTCCAGCTCTTTGTCTTCCACTCACACCTCCATGTCACCAGTGATAGGGGCCTTAAAGTATACCCCAAGTATGATGAACAACAGATTCAAAGCTTTTCTTAAAACCAACCTATTTCGATTATGTCATTTTGCCCAGGGGAACTGTTGGTATTCAACAAAGGACAGTAGGAGCATGCGCTCACCCCCCCTTGGACCACTGGCAGGGTGCTACAGAACTGACATTTTTTATCGTCCATCCCGGAAGGTTTTACATTTAGTAGGATGTTAACCCAATTTAAGCAACATTGTCTGCTCCCCTTTCCTTTGAAACATAATCCTACATGATCCTTTTGAGATCCAACACCCTGCTGTCTCAGCCTGAGGAGGGTTATGTTCCCCCCTTCCTACAAAAATGAGAAAGGGATCTAGACTTAACATTCACATACAAATAGAGGGACTGCATCTTATATTTCACACACCGAGCAAGTAGTATCCAAGAGTCGGGCTACAAGGTCATTACGCTTTGGTATAGGGTACCACTCTATTACACAAGATATACCTTGCAGTCTCGCCTACCTGTTGGTTATGCCTGCAAGATGAGGGTACCCTGTTACATATATTCTAGATGTGCACTTGCATCTGGCCCTTCTGGGACTCATTACAGGACCTCATCTTCAAATTAACTGAGATCTCCTTAGCCGATAAGCCAGAGACATGCCTTTTAAATTTGACCCTGTTCTCGAGATGCAGGTATAAGAGGTCTCTCCTGTAAAACTTGCTTACAACTGCAAAAATCTGTATTCTGCAAAGATGGAAATGCTAGGAACCTCTGACAGTGGGCCAGTGTATAGCCGTGGTGAATGGAATCAATGAAATGGAGCATTTATTGGCTACCTTGATGTCTCTGTGGTCTCACTCCCCTCCTCACACCACATCCTCTCCCTGCCCATTTTCGTTTCTCCTTACCCTTCTCCGTTTCACACCTTAAGCCCTCACACTCTCTTTCTTTACTTCTCCACCTTTTTTTTAAGCTGCCTGTACCCACCCTATGGGTCTATGCATTTAGCTGTTAATAGGATGCTTCTTATAGCTAGTGTTTACTTGAGTTGTATCCAAGTGTTGTAGTTAGGCTTTGTCTCTATCTTTCATTCTATGTTCTTTTTCTTAGCTATACAAAATGAGTATTACAGCAGAGCAATACCTAGGTTGTTTTTCTTCACCTTTTTGTTAATTGCTGTACTAGACCAGGATTATACTCTTTTTACTGCAGGTCAATGTAACTGTGCTGCAGATCAGGCAGACCCTTCTACTGGCAGGATTACTCTTTGTACTTGATCCAGTTTACCTTTGTATGGATCCTGTTTATTACACCTGTTTCGCCTGTATGTCATGTAACATACTGAGGGATTGCTGGATGTTTTACTGTTGTACCCAATAAAAACCTATAACATAAATTTAAAGTTGACCTGGGGCCCCCTTACCACCACCTAACACTTCTACTGCATGCCAAGATACTCCCAACTCACACCAAGAAACTCCAAGTGGCTAAAGAATTATTTCAGACATTTATTTACATATTGAGAGAGCAATTAAAAAGATTGGAAAAACTGTCCACATTTTTCAAATACCTCTCCAATTCTTTTGAATACCCTGGAGCAGGGGTAGGCAACCTTTGAGGCAACCTATTCTTTTAGGAAATTAACTAGCAAGGCCTAACTAAATAGTAAGAAAAACATGCAAAAATATAATATCACTGTAAAAGTATAAACTTAGCCTACCTTATACTGTATGTGTACAGTGTCAGTAGAGCAGTGGAAAGTGCCAGTAGGGCAAAGGGCAGTATGCTAGTGGATGTAGTCAATAGGGCGGTGAATGGAGTCATTATGGCAGAGGTTGATGTCAGTCAGTAGAGCAGTGGATGTGTCAGGAATGGACTTGCCAGTAATGGTGGGACCCACCTGCCTTGTGGGCTGCAGTACCAGGGCTGGCCAGCGGGTGCTCCCGGCAATCAGAGACTCAACCCTGCAGCCAGCCAAACACCTGAAGTTGATCATGCAGGTGTATTTAAGGGATGGCCAGACCTGCAGTCTCTGCATTGGTGTGTGTTTTTCCTGGGCCCTGTATCTTGTTCCTGCATCCCTGTTCCTGTTCCTGTCTCTGTCTGATTCGTTGCTGACCCTGCCTGATCCGGACCTCTGCTGACTTCTTCTGTTTTATCCCTGGCTTGTGACCCCGACCATTCTCTGCCTGACCCCCTGTACCTACCTGCCCGATTGTTATTGACCCGGCCTGCCTGACGACGCTTGCATTATATGTACTGTTATCTGTGGGTGGTTTGGTTTGGTTCGTTTGCACTGTGTTATGTTTGTATTGTTAGTCTTTAATAAATTATATTGTTTATAACTTATCTGAAGCCTGCGTTTCCCTGCGTCAGTCATATACCTCTGGTCACACCTCGGAGCCCTGACAGGATGGTGTCAGTAGGGCAATGGACGAAGTCAGTAGTATTTTTTTTTTGTTATTTTATTTTCTTTATTATTTTTTGCTATTTTATTCATTTTTTTTACAATTTTATATTTTATTTTTTACATTTTTTATCAGCCCTTTTGGTGGGTTTCACTTTTGAAACAAAGAAAAGAGATTGAGGACACAGCCTTCAATCTCCATCTCCACAGCCTCAGCTGCACAGAATGAAATAACAGGAAGAGCTCTGCTCTTTCTTCTTGTTCATTCATTAACTGAAGCATAGTAAACACAATTTACTATGCTTCAGTTATGAATGGACATAAGAGCATCCTGAAATATCCCTCCCCCCAGCACAGAGAGGAGGGAAAGCCGGCAGCGCTGTGGGGAAGGGGATAGAGGAGCACATTGGGGGGCCAAGCAGCAGAAATAAGAGTATCCTGGACAGGTGGGGTGGTGGGGGTGGCATATACAATCCCTTGTATTTTCCTCCTGCTGCCGCTGATTGCTGATGAGAGGGAAAGGAGGAGGAGCAGCAGGCATTCAGCGAATGCAGAAGGAAATTACAGGGGATTGTGTAAGCCATTCCCACCACACCTCCTGTTCAAAGTGTGACAGGGAGGCTGCAAAGGCCCCCTGAAGCTTGAACAGAGTCGCCACTGCGGCCCCTGATGCTACCCCAGTGTTGGGGTTCCTTCATGTCATACAGGTCCCCCTGCTGCCTGCACACTACAAGTCCTAGATTGTCCAGGACTTAACTTTCCTCCTCTCTGGCTCCTGTCATTTTCCCACACATGGGATGTCCCCAGTACAGGAGAAGTCCAAAGAATTCTCAGTCCCCCTCAATATGTATAAGTCTCAAAGCCCTGTGTTCCAGACTGTAGAATGTTCTCAGTTCCTCTATAGTCCCTCCTCTCCCTATGCTCTGCTATCACCTCACTCCCACTTGATGAACTTGCTGCCCCATTGTAGGATTTCCATTACCCAGACTTTCTCCAGCTAGAAAGCATGTATACCCCACAATGACTAAGGACAGGTCGAGGGGGCAATTAGAGAAGAGGGAGCTGAGGAGAGACTATCGGGGACTGACTTGAAAGGAGATATGAGGTGAAGAGACAAGGGAGGAAGGGGGTGAGGCCAGCTAACGGGGCAGGGACAGAAGGGACACAGGGCTGCTAGGCAGCAGGGAAACGTATAAGAAAAGGCCAGCCTGTACACCAGGAAGGAGGAAAGTTCCCTGATCACCACAGTTCTTCCTATCATTCCCCTCAGCGTGTGACCCACCTCCTCCACTCAGAGGCTCCGTCCCGCCTGGTACCTGTGTGAAGTGAAGGGGAGTAGTCTTTCCCATCACATACTGGCCTCTCAGGTGACCCCACTGCCCATACACAGGCACAGTGACATAAAGCCAAATATGAGAGGGAGGCTGCACAGGTCCACCTGGAGCATAGGCAGGGTCGCAATTGTGATGCCTGTGACCCCTGACGCTATGCCAGTGCCTTTAAGGTAAGCACAGCCTGTACACAAGCCTTCTGTTTTTCATTTAGACATGGTTGCAGTGAATCAGGTTACTGTTGCATAAAGTTATTTTACTGCCAGTGAGTTGTTATTCTGAGAGCACCAGTTGCTGCTCCAGGTTTCCTCAATTCCTCTCACTGTAATTGCTACCATGCAATAATGGCAAGAAAGGGAACAAACAGTACAGTCAGAAAGTTTTAGCCCCACCCAGAAGCACATGCAAGGATCTTGCAGAACCAAGGCTTTTGTAGGTTGCATGCAAATCCTGTTAAGAAATTAAGGGCTCTCCAATTATAAAAGTCACAATATTTGCTGGATTGTATTAGCGATTCAGTGATTGATTTCACACATTGCCTTTTATATCGATTTAAAATATATGTGCACCCAGTAAAATAAACCTTATGTTAGCTTTTACATGTTATTATTTTCAAATTCGTGTTTAATACTTTTTTCTGCTCATTTTATTGAAATAGTACCTGGTCATCCTGCCACAATGGTTGTTGGTCAGGCAGTTCCTGCTATAGGGTGACAATGCTGCGTCCCTGCCTTCCACTTTTTCACCTTTACTGTAAAGGCTTTCAATTGAGACAGCAAATGGCTGTTCATCATACATTTTGCAAGCATGGTCCACTGTTGTCACCATCAGAAATCCTGCACTGAGAAAAGATGTAAAGCCAGCACTGCAGTGCATGCAGTTAGACGGGAAGGGGCTGCAAAAAGCCTGCAGGAAATCAACAGCACTTAGAAACAATAAAGTATACAAATATGTAAAGTAGTGTTTTATTTAAAAAATACATACAGTGGGGCAAAAAAGTATTTAGTCAGCCACCAATTGTGCAAGTTCTCCCACTTAAAAAGATGAGAGAGGCCTGTAATTGGCATCATAGGTAGACCTCAACTATGAGAGACAAAATGAGAAAAACAATCCAGACAATCACATTGGCTGATATGGAAAGAATTTATTTGCAAATTATGGTGGAAAATAAGTATTTGGTCACCTACAAACAAGCAAGATTTCTGGCTCTCACAGACCTGTACCTTCTTCTTTAAGAGGCTCCTCTGTCCTGCACTCATTACCTGTATCAATGGCACCTGTTTGAACTTGTTATCAGTATAAAAGACACCTGTCCACAACCTCAAACAGTCACACTCCAAACTCCACTATGGTGAAGACCAAAGAGCTGTCGAAGGACACCAGAAACAAAATTGTAGACCTGAACCAGGCTGGAAAGACTGAATCTGCAATAGGCAATCAGCTTGGTGTGAACAAATCAACTGTGGGAGCAATAATTAGAAAATGGAAGACATACAAGACCACTGATAATCTCCCTCGATCTGGGGCTCCACGCAAGATCTCACCCCGTGGGGTCAAAATGATCACAAGAACGGTCAGCAAAAATCCCAGGACCACACGGGGGGACCTAGTGAATGACCTGCAGAGAGCTGGGACCAACGTAACAAAGGCTACCATCAGTAACACACTACGCCGCCAGGGATCCTGCAGTGCCAGATGTGTCCCCCTGCTTAAGCCAGTACATGTCAGGGCCCATCTGAAGTTTGCTAGAGAGCATTTGGATGATCCAGAAGAGGATTGGGAGAATGTCATATGGTCAGATGAAACCAAAATAGAACTGTTTGGTAGAAACACAACTCGTCGTGTTTGGAAGAGAGAGAATGCTGAGTTGTATCCAAAGAACCCCATACCTACTGTGAAGCATGGGGGTGGCAACATCATACTTTGGGGCTGTTTCTCCGCAAAGGGACCAGGATGACTGATCCATGTACAGGACAGAATGAATGGGGCCATGTATCATGAGATTTTGAGTGCAAACCTCCTTCCATCACCAAGGGCATTGAAGATGAAACGTGGCTGGGTCTTCCAACATGACAATGATCCCAAACATACCGCCCGGGCAACGAAGGAGTGGCTTCATAAGAAGCATTTCAAGGTCCTGGAGTGGCCTAGCCAGTCTCCAGATCTCAACCCCGTAGAAAACCTTTGGAGGGAGTTGAAAGTCCGTGTTGCCCAGCGACAGCCCCAAAACATCACAAACATCACTACTCTAGAGGAGATCTGCATGGAGGAATGGGCCAACATACCAGCAATAGTGTGTGCCAACCTTGTGAAGACTTACAGGAAACGTTTGACCTCTGTCATTGCCAACAAAGGATATATAACAAAGTATTGAGATGAACTTTTGATATTGACCAAATACTTATTTTCCACCATAATTTGCAAATAAATTCTTTCCAAATCAGCCAATGTGATTGTCTGGATTTTTTTTTCTCATTTTGTCTCTCATAGTTGAGGTCTACCTATGATGCCCATTACAGGCCTCTCTCATCTTTTTAAGTGGAAGAACTTGCACAATTGGTGGCTGACTAAATACGTTTTTGCCCCACTGTACATGTCATCCAGATAAGGTTAAAGTAGTTGTAAAGGCTGAAGATTTTTTGCCTTCATGCATTCTATGCATGAAGATAAAAAAACCCTCAGTGTGCAGCTTCTCCCTCAGCCCCCTAATACTTACCTGAGCCTGATCCCAATCCAGCAATGTGCATGAGAGCCAAGGCTCTCCCGCTTGCTCTGGCGGTACTGAGCATGGGGGAGGGGCCAGAAGCACCTGCTGGGGACCCAAGAAGAGGAGGATCGAGGCTGCTCTGTGCAAAACTGTTGCACAGAGAAGAAAAGTATAACATTTTTATTATTGTAAAGAAATAAAACCCTTTTTAACTACTTTAATATCTACTTTAACCACTTTCCCCCCGCCCTATAGCAGAAATACTGCTACAGGGTGGCAGGACTGTGCAAAATCACATGTGTATATATATATATATATATATATATATATATATATATATATATATGTGTGTAATTTTGCATTTCCGAGCCCTACCCGCATCACTTTTGGCGGCCTCAGCTGTAGATCACCAGGTCACGGCCGGTGATTCCCTGCTGGCACCCGGCGATCGCTGAGTATCACTGATGGGGGAGAGACCTGTATGTAAACAATACAGATCTCTTCCTGTCAGCTTTAGCACAATGCTTTGTATTGCTCTGCATAGCACAGCAATACAAAGCAATGTGCTGACACAGTAAACCACACACACAGTACACAGTAAAACAGCACACAGTTAACCCTTTGATTGCCCCAGATGTTAACCCCTTCCTGCCCAGTGTCATTAGTACAGTGTCAGTGCTTTTTATTAGCACTGATCACTGTATTAGTGTCACTAGGGATGTCAGTGACAGATAGTCAGTTCCCCTCAGCAGTCTTCCAGTCCCACTATAAGTCGCTGATCGCCACCATTACTAGTATGAAAAAAAATTCTAGTATATATACCGTCATTTGCAGATGCTATAACTTTCACGTGAACTAATTAATTTACATGTATTGGGATTTTGTTTTAGTAAAGACATGTAGCAGAATACATTTTGGCCTAAATTTATGAAAAAATTTGATTTTTAAAATTTTTTTTTACTGGACATGTATGTTGTTTGTTTTCTCAAAATTGTCAGTCTTTTTTCTTTATAGCACAAAAAATAAAAACCGCACAGGCGATCAAATACCACCAAAAGAAAGCTCCATTTGTGGGAAAAAAGGATATGAATTTAATTTGGGTGCAGTGTTGCATGACTGTGCAATTTTCAGTTAAAGTAATGCAGCACCATATCACGAAAAATGGCCTGGTCAGGAAGGGTGGTAAATCCTCTGGAGGGCAAGTGGTTAATGATACCTTATGACAACATTCTACTCTGTGTATTGATCATACTCAGTGTTGGATCTCTACTCATTTAGAAGTGAAGTTTTGTGATTTGGTCCTATTTGCAACATCTCACAAGTTTGATAATGTTATTTCAGACTGAATTGTAGGTTCAGAAAGCCAAATTCAAAACAAGATTTTAGCTTTTTTTAGCAGTTCAGTTTCAAAAAGGCTTATGGGAGCTTTATAAATGCCTTAGGTCCAATCATAAAAAAAGTTCCTTGAGACTCCTCTCAAAGTTCCATACTCTTCACTGTGGTTGAGGAAGAATCAAGGTAGGGAGGGATTGCTGTGCTTGTAGGGAAAGGGTGTAGTGGGGATTGAACGGAGGCTTTCACATCAGGAATTTACTTTAGGATGCTATTACTGTTGGCAAAGGATGTTGGGCAGGAGGGCCACCCATGAAGTGAATTTTGGCCAGTTCATTAGGAACCAAACAAAATCTGTATAGTTTATGGCCAGCTTTACAGAGACAACTACAAATGAACAGGGTGATTACTGGTGAAAATTGATTTTGAAGCAAAACAATTTAACTGAAAATGCTCTCACTCATTGAGCTGGTCAGAAAAAAATAAATCTACTTTTTTAATGTTTAAAGGATATGTGTTTTTGAGGGTGGCTTATTTATGGTAGTTTATTTTATTTAGTATTTTTGTATTTTTCTCATCTTAGTGTGTTTGATCATTATTTGTGTACTGTCAATTTATGTTTTTAATTTACAATTTTTTTTTGCTGTCTGCATTTTCTTTCTGTGAAAAAAGAAATAAAATAATGAGACTAGGGAGAGGCCTGTTTCTGGCACAAGAACAAATCCAGGCTAGTTTAAAGGAGTTTTAATAACCTTCAGGAACCATCTTAATTTTACCTTACCTAATGACTTCAATGTATTGTGCAGAAATATTATGATTTTCATCAAAATGTTGCAGAAATGAAAACTTTCAAATTCACTCATACAATGCTTAACTTATTTTCTTTATCATACATGACGGGGCACAGAGCAGCCAAATAAATCCTCACTTGATGGGATATGCGCCATCCCACCTCATCCCTTTAAAATCAAACACATATTAATTACACAGGTTCTGTGGCTGATTAAGGTGGTAATAAAACTGACTTAATGCTTTATATGCATTAAATTAGCCCCAGAACCTGTGTAATTAATATGTGTTTGGTTTTAAAGGGATGAGGTGGCAACCCTAGCGCCATCTACAGGTGCTTGGACACTGGAAAAAAAAGACAAGAAGTCCTCCCCTATATAACCCCTCGTAAGCAGGAATTACCCCAGATTTTTCACCAGTGCCTGAAGGAGATAGTCATTGATGTGCAGCTCTCTGCATAATGCTACCAGATTCTCTATGGTTCCAGCAGGTATCAGGAGATTGGTGTTGTCTGGATCCAATCCTACAGCTGTGATGCTAACATGGATGGTGCCTGGGCCCCATTATGTTGGGATTGGAACAAACATGCAGGGATTACCTGTAATACAACCATTTGGCATTGGACCCGGTGTATACAGAACCGTGTTCAGTAATGACTGACCAAGATGTTTCCAATAGGGTCACCAGTCCCTTCTAATAAGACTAAGTGTGGCCGCCATTTTGTGGAAGTCCAGCAGACATTTTCCAAACCACTTCAATGCTAAAAACTGTGTCAGCCATTTTGTTGTAGTTCACAACCCATATTTACCGCCATGGCCATTTTCCAGATAATTCTTAATAGGAATTGATTGTAACCCATAATACAAATACACAAAAGCAAAGAAACAAACAAACAAACAAACAGATCTTGGCAGCTGGCAGCAAAAGAAAACCTCTACGGCCATTTAATAGATTACAATCCTTAAAGAGACCCTATATTAAGAATCAAATCTTACAATTATTCACAACAATAAGTGGGTACATTATCATAACTATTTCTATGTCTGTACTATAAACACTATTGTTTGAAATATTTATAACAACATTTTAGATATTTTAGTCTCAGCTGATAAGAAACAGACTGATGTAATCCTAAACCCCTTGCTGGCAAAAATGAAAATAAAAGTACAGTTACTAATCCAATTAAAAACACAGTAAACTCATTTAAAAAAGACAAAAAAACATATATTATAGACACAGGGTCACTTTTCTATAATCTCTATCTCATATCGATAAAACAATTGATTTTCAGATCCACACTGAGGCCAAAAGGTACACCAGTCTATTTTATCATTCAGACGTAGTACACGGCAGCCTCTCCAGCAGCAGCAGCAGGTGTTATGAAAGCACACCTACAGAGAGGCAGAACTGTCAGCTGGGTTAAGTGTTCTAGACCAAGATATTGTTTGTTTTGTGCACAGTATCCTCTCAGCTGATACATGGATGTCACTATGCATAAGTCCTAATATGGTAAGATCAGCAGGACAAATGCTTTCCAAAAGCATTGGTCCGAGAGGTGGGAACACAGAAGAGGAACCTCTGTCAGATCAGAAGGTCTCTAGATGTAGCCCCACTGCTGCAGTGTTTCCCTAAGGGTCTAGAAGTTTCAGGTAGTTCTGAACTTTTACCCTTATCAGGTTTCCTGTTACCCCCAGGGCACTAACATGTATTATTAAGGAGGATTGCCAACCACTTTGGCAGGCCAAAGGTAGAAGCATTCTCTTTTTTCCCCTCCCCCTTCTCTTTTCTTTTGCAGGAGGAGTGGGTGGGCATTGAGGAAGAGGCAAATGATGGAGGGTCAGAGGTTGGTGAGTTGATAGATTCTTCTGCTGAAGTCTCACAAAATAGTCCATTCTGTTTGATATTGCTTTGGCTGCATCTGTGGACATACACTCACTGGCCATTTTATTAGGTACACCGTACTAATACCAGATTGGACCCCCTTTTGCCTTCAGAACTGCAGTAATTCTTTGTGGCATATATTCACCAAATTGTTGGACACATTCCTCAGATTTTGGTCCATATTGACATAATAACATCACGCAGTTGCTGCAGATTTGTCAGCTGCACATCCATGACGCAAATCTCCCGTTCCACCACATCTCAAAGGTGCTCGATTGGATTGAGATCTGGTGACTGTAGAGGACATTGGAGTATAGTGAACTCATTGTCATGTTCAAGAAACCAGTTTGAGATGATTGGAGCTTTGTGGCATGATGCATTATCCTGCTGGAAGTAGCCATCAGAAGATGGGTACACTGTAGTCATTAAAGGATGGACATGGTCAGCAACAATACTCAGGTAGGCCATGGCGTTTAAATGATCCTCAATTGGTACCAAGGGGACCAAAGTGTGCCAATAAAATATCACCCACACCATTACACCAAAACCAGTCTGAACCATTGATACAAGACAGGATTTCATGTTGTTTATGTCACATTCTGAACCTACCATCTGAATCTTGCAGCTGAAATTGAGACTCATCAGACCAGGCAACATGTTTCCAATCTTTTATTGTCCAGTTTTGGTGAGCCTCTGCGAATTGTAGCCTCTGTTTCCAGTTCTTAGCTTACAGGAGAGGCACCCAGTATGGTCTTCTGCTGCTGTAGCCCATCTGCTTCAAGGTTTGACATGTTGTGTGTTCAGAACTGGTATTCTGCATACCTTGGTTGTAATGAGTGGTGATTTGAGTTACTGTTGCCTTTCTATCATCTTGAACCAATCTGCCCATTCTCCTCTGACCTCTGATATCCACCAGGCATTTTCATACACACAACTGCTGCACACTGGATATTTTCTCCTTTTTGGATCATTTTCTGTAAACCCTAGAGATTATTGTGCATTTTTTAAATACTCAGACCAGCCCCAACAACTAAGCCACGTTCAAAGTCACTTAAATTTTCTTTCTTCCCTATTCTGATGATCTGTTTGAATTTTACCAAGTTATCTTCACCATGTCTAGATGCCTAAATGCTACCATGTGATTGGATGATTAGCAATTTGTGTTACCAAGCAATTGAACAGATGTACCTAATAAGGAGGTCTGTGAGTGTAAGTTTCAGCTATGGTATCACGGTGCTTCCCATGAGGTTCCCAGTCATTCTCTGTATACCCTCTGTATACCCTCATCTTGTAGGGGGTAGTATATGTGGATTGGGCTCATCTTAACAGGGTGTTCACTACATCAAAAAGAAGTTTGTTCAGATATACCTTATGGGGTAGCATGCGGCAAACTCTTATGTCCTGTGGGTGATGCCCAAGTCCTAAATGTCTAGCTGATAAATGGCTGGAAACACTGCCCAAGGCATCCTTTTTTTTGGTCATGGCTGCTATGCAAGTTGGGCTCCGTAAGCAGTAAGGCTGACCTGGGTGAAGGTTTAGCAGATTTTCCCAGGCTCTGGTGTTTTGCTGTGGATGTTTGTAAATTCCATTCAGCAAATGTTGCACCTAAGACTTTTGCGTATACGTTTAAGCAGAGGTTTTTGGTAAAAATGCTGGTCTGTAGAATTACCCTGCAAAGAAAGTTTTGGGCCAAATTTAGATCAGGATATCCAGATGTTATCAGGAGGAAATACATTTCTTTTGCCTCTCTGTAAGAAGGGTAAACATGCTTTTCAATAGGCAGCGTGTTCTACTCCTTTGTCCAGGATACAGTCTTTTAGTCGCTTACAGGCTTTGCCATTCAGGGAGGCAGCAATGATTAACAGATTTGTTAATTTGTTTGGTTTGTCCAAACTGATTCATTTTAAAATTTAAATCAATGAAATTTTATTAGGTCATAAAATAAGGAATAAAATAAAATCTGAATATTTGAACAATGACATAATGTAGGGTGGAGGATCTCATTCAATAAAAGTCAGCTTGCTGTTGCGCCCCACTCACATCCAATAAAAGAAACTTACCCCATGATGGGAAGCTCAGCTGCTGGTCAACTGATTTGGCAGTGATGTAGAATTTCTGACATTTTGATAGTTTTACACATTGCACCTGAAAACTCTACTTAGTGGACATATGCATTACACAGGCCAACAAACATTTTTGTGCTTTGCATGTTAGACCTGTTTCTTGGAATATTTGACCTGCTGATTCCAAAAATGGCACCAGTTTTTCCCTATCATCTCTAGTTTTTCAGGTACAGAATAAATGCCATCTACAGTACCACTCTTCACAAACTAGGAAACAGAAGAACAAGTTGATTAGCAAGATGTTTTCAAAAATGGACTAAAAATTATATCAATTCAACCATATCTAAGAAACTAGAGCTGATGCAGTCTAGTCAATGCAATTTTCTGAATCAGTGCTCTAAGTAATCCAAGAACAGGTATACAGAAGCAAGGCACCAAGAAAAAAGATTTTTTTGTTGGGCTAAGTTATTATACAGTATCTGTGGGAGCAGCTATACATCACAATTATGGATTAATGCAACAACCATCTGTGCCACCACTGAGTTCAGTTCAATTTATATAAACCTAAGTATTTACAGGGATTTTCCAAAATGAATGGAATTCTCTTATTTGCTTCTATGTACCATACCATCACACAATGCTGGACTTTGAAGGTGTCACAAATACCATAATCACATATAAAAGTATGTCAGTTCATTTAATTACAAATTAAAAACAACAGTACTTCCACTATGCAATACAGTATTCAGATATGATATCAATACATGTAACGCTGCACATAAATACTACTCTATCCAGCTATTGTATTCTGAGGAGAACAATACGTTGTCTTTCCAGAATATCCTGATGGTCAAAATAGGTAGTAGGAGGATAGTAATTTCTTTGACGTATTTCCCAGAACAGGTCTGCTTCCTCAGCAGTATGGGGAATATTTATAATTGGGCATAATGCATCATATTAGCCCAATATTATTTACATGATGGTATCACACCATAACACAGCGATTCCACGTCACACATATACACAATTCTATTGCATTATGTCATAAAAATTTCACTTACATAAATCTAGTATAGTTCTGAGCCTGGGCAAGCTATACTTCATGGAAGACTGAGGGGGGATAAAACAGACTTTTCACAACCAAGCCACCACATCACTGAGAGCAAACTAGCCTGAGAGATAGTAAATCCATATTGTAATCCCTGTTTATCAGTATTACATAAAAAATTCAATGTTTATCTCATATTCCCTTGTATCACTTCACCAAGATGGCAATCTGTAAGTAGAACAAAGAGGGGGATATCATGTCCATTTATACAATATGGGCATAAATGTCAATATATTCATATTGCAGTTGGTATCCTATATCCTAAGATCTACTATAAAAGGGTTGGTTCATTCAGGTTGGTGTCTGCTCATGATATAATGCATTGATCTCCATCAGTTGTTTTAGGTGGGAGGGAGAGTAAACAAGTTCTCTCTGAAATCAATGATGTTAAAATGACACTATAATGTGTAATTGATAGCCCCTGCGTGGGTGTGTTTTGTTGCTCCTGTCCTAAACTGTTTATAAATTAATAAAAACATTGAAATACAAAATTACACTATAATTTGGTTTAAATAAAACAAAACATATATTCAAGTACTGTATATATTCTTAAGTTAAAAAAGTACTTTTTTTTGGTCTCAGCATCTTCTAATTTCCCTTTTTTTTGCTATTGTGATCTGAGATCCTGTTAAGAGATGTAAGAATGTAGCCACCCTTGTCATGCTTGCTCCCAAGATGGAGAAAGGACTATGGACTATGGGATCTGTAAGGTGTATAGAGCAGTAGGCAGATACAAGACAAAATTATATGGTGAAGGATTTCCGTTTAAACTTCGCTTTTGAAAGTGTAACATCAGCTTTTACATTTAGTGGTAGTGGTTGTATCACTTTGTTGGAAAACATTTAATATACATAGCGAATGTTGATTTAAATTCTCCACTACATCACTTACTTGCCCAAATTGGCAAATTGTCCTCTCATATTGTACATTTCAATATTTCAGTGGAGTCTTGAAATCTGCTCCACAGATCACGATTCTGCTATTGGGATGCAATTTTCCCTCATTACTGTAATTACTTAAAATGTTTGGCTTTTTAAGCATATTCTAAAGCTTGTTACCGAATCCTGTTATAATTACTAACGCCAGAGGTACATTTTTGAATAGCTTTACATCCACAAGATGCATTTTCTAATAGACCTGTTAGTGACTGTGCAGTAGCGGATCGCTCTAAATTAACAATCTCATGCAAATTAGGTAAGGGGGAACTAATATAAATTGGGTTAATTACTATAGCTCAAGTTTAGCTCAACAGCTCTTAATTCTAACTTTCAAAGGCTACACAAACCAATTTTGTGCTCTTAGAATATAATGAGCAGTCTTTACTGTGTAATCAGTTCTCCCAGTGTTTCCAGTAGCTGTCTAATACAGTGAGCCTTTGAAGTCTGCAAAGATCTAACATAATTGAAGGAATGTCGAACTGCTTGACTTGATGGAGGGGAGGAAAAAAAATAAAAGAATGAAACATTAATCAGACGAGTGCATCTCAATTAAACCAATTAAAATTATCACAGACAGTACTGAATATAGCAATAGGTAGGTTTAGCGATTGAATACATTATGAAGTTTCACCTGGTCTTTCTAAGATATAAATACCCTGGAAAGGTTTGAAGAATTTCACCCTGAAGGTCAGATAAAATATCTTTTAAATTAGCTGTTACCTTTCTAATATAACATGTTCCATCTCCATGAATGTAAAGTGCCATAATGTGAAGAGCTTCATTAAACAGTGATGCTTTACTGGGAGGGTTGTTAATGTTAATAGGAGGTATTTCTAATACCACTATCATAGACTGCATGCCATTTAATCATTTGGTGCCAAACCTTTGCTAGTTCCTTAAACATTTTCAAAAACAGCATATGGTGCTGAGACACACCATGTATGAGAAGCAGAAAAGATTCTGGTTAATAATGTTATATATTATTATTATTTTATTGTAGAGCTTATGCAGCATTGGTTTTTCATAGGAAGTACATAATGCATTAGGTGTCCACAAGTACTAAGTACATGCTGAGAGCTTACCAAGAGCAGCATCAAAGGAAGCTTACAAAGAACCCATCAGATTACTATTTGAGAGCTGCCACTGCTTGCTCTGTGGCTCTTATTGTTATTTTGCTTATGTATCCAGTAAATTACTAACCTGGAAAGTATATGCAATTCCAGAATCCTAACATAAGTAGTGAAGCAAGAATCAAGATGACAGCCATGGAGCTTATATCTTCATAAACCAAATTGGAACTCTATTGTTTCTATGCTGACAGGTAGCTCCTGAACAAGAAGTTGGGGATAATAACTCTAAATCTATAGGTAAAGAAATACCAGTAAGCAGTCACCACCATTCTTGTTCATTGGTAAAGATGGTGAATTGGAAAACCATGTGTGATGAATTAGGCTTCTGTACGGTGTCTGAAGACTTGGTAATTTGCTGTACTGGACAGGCAGCCAATCTATTTATGCCCAGTGTTACACTTTGCAAAATACACAATGCACTATATAAATAATGCTAGTACTCATGCTCTGCCTATTCACAGAAAAAAGAGCTAATAACTGTTCATTGAATTGGATTTAGAATCCACAAGGAAATGTAAACCAAGAACTGTTATTAGAAGTTGGACATATTTAAACACAAGATCTATTTTATCTTGCTTTCAGGTATGTTGACCTTTTCATTTTTTATTGACTGTGTTCCCCCTTAAAAATGAGTAAAATTCTGTTTGCCTTGTTTGGTTGGGCCTATTCACAGAGCAGAGAGCAGAAATTATAATAAAAATACAATGGGTGATGAAAACATTCATCTAGCTTGCCAAATCCTGGCTGATAACAAATACCAAATACAATGGGGTTGGCTAGGAGGTGATTTGGAAAGGTTTGCCTTTTGGTGCTACTACATTCAAGAGCCCCTTTCATGGTAGATTCCCCTGGGCTAAAGAGAGTATACAATGCAAATTATGGTTATTTCAGAGCCATAAAGGATGCTGATGATGGAAACCTTACCACAGCTAAACGTTGTGTTCATGACTCTGAATGGGGAGCAGTTTCTGTTCTAATGGATGTTTACATGGTTAATTATCTCCTCTCAGGGCCACCAGTCCAACATATCATACAAACACTGCCTCAGTGGCTAAATGCACTCAGCCCAGTCTCTCCCTTGGTTTATTCACTTTGTGAACCTTAACAATTGCTAATTGAACAACTCTATTTCTTAAGGGAAAAGTCCAAGCATATATACTTTACATAGTTACACTGATCCAGCCTGGAAAATTGTAACTGTATATGCCATACCTGTCTGATGCCCCTGATAAATGGAAATCACTGAAGTAGACACCACTATTCCTGTGATCTCCACTTTCTTCCAGGTCCTGTGCTAAGCTGTTGTCCTGATGCACTATGAACACATTTTCTGAATAAATGCAACATTCTCTGATTGGACAAACTGGGGAGCATGATGTCACTACTCTGCCTTTCCACCTATCCACCTCATCAAGCAGGGAACCTGGAAGCAGGTGGAGATCACTGAGGTAGCAGGGTCTAGTGATTTTCAACTTCAAGGGGCATTGGCCAGGTATGGTATATGCATTGCTGCATTGGTCCAAGCTGTAACTATGTAAAAATATAACACACACAACACAGCGCAAGGACTTTGAGAGTATATATGGTGTCCTAATAAACAGCTCAGATGATGGTGCTGATGTCTTTATAAATTACTTGGCTGTAAGTGCAAATTATGGACTAATTCAAATGCCACACGTAATGCTCAACTACACATCCAAGCAATAAACACTCTTATGGTGGTGTTGAATTAATGTACCAGAATCTCATATAAAATCCAATGGATACTTTATCGAGTCAATAGGGGTTAAAAACAACGTCCACAGTGAGTAATAAATATATATCATAAATGGTGCTTACACTGGTTTCTGTGGTGTGCAGTGGATAAAAAGCATTTCCAGACCACTGAGGGACCCTTTTCTAAGGCACACTTTTACAAACAACCTGACCAGCGAGTATAATGTGTCAAGATCTGTGCTCCCTGGAAAGTAAGAGTGAAGTAAGCTGCAGCATTCAAGCCAGCGGGGATGCTAGAGCTGCTTCATCAGACTGGAAGTGCATCACTGCTAGCAGGAAGTCCTCAAGCGGCCATATTACCATAGTGCCAGTAAGCATACAGGGTCTCCAAGATGACATGTTTCGAGGTCTTGCCTCTCTGTCAAATCTGTTTTGTGTGTTACCTTTTGACTTCTTGTAACTTCAATTGAATTTCTACAGCAGTAAGACTATTGGGACTACTTCACTCACTACTGGCCAGTAAGGTTTAGTGCCTTGTTATATTGTTTGTGTTGTTTTTTATGTTAAAATATAACATGCCTCAAATTTGTCTTTAAGTAATCAACCCTGAGTATGTAGAATGTCACAGTAAAGTAAAACAAAAATCACAACAACCACAATAACAGTAATTTTTTTTTACTTTATTGTAAATGGTACACTGGACTATGATTATGACTAAGCAGATCAACCAGCCTGCAGTGCACAGATGAGTAAGATATACATTTTATCTTTCTACTTGACATATACACCAAGTCCTTATAATTACTAATAATTTGTAACAAGTGTTAATTGATAAACAGCTCCCTGTGGTAGCTTAATTAAAGCTGTACAATTGCCAGGCGATTTACAGCTGGGATTGATCTCAATTAGTCAACAAAATCTGTGTAGTCTGTTCAAAGAGGAATAAGGAAATTTAGTCTACCGAGGCTTTGGGGATTTTGTCTTGCAGCCTGTACAGCTCACTTTTGAAACAAGTTAAATAAAATTACAAGTATACCAGTTTTGTTTGCAAGCGATTACTCAACTTCACATCACGCCTTCTTTTACAGGCTTCACATTGTAGGCTTTCATTTGCACTGTCTCTTTTTATTGTCAAGTCACAGAACAATAGAGTAGATCTCTTTTATTTTTATATATTTTTTTTATTTCATTTTTGTTTATTGGAGTCAGAATGAAGCAACGGAAATGAAATTTCATGAGGCTGTGTAGGATTTTAAAGATAACATTTTGAAAGCCTTAAAGCACAAAAATGCAAAACAGTCGGTAAATGACACTTTTGATCTTCCAATGATCTGTTTAAAACCTGTCAGTACGCATCCCTAATTATAAAATAGCACAAGAGAGATGGCAGAAGCCGGGGTTGGAAACTGGGAAGCATACTGATCAAGACGATCATCAGGCACGCTAAAGAACAATTCACCAGCCTTTTATCAATTAGACAGATAGTAAGGCAGAAAAGTACAGATTCCCCACTTGCCCAAGAGAAACAGAAGTGTCATTTGTGTTAAAATGAGATCACAGACTGGATACAAACAGCTGCCAAAGCAGTCATTAAGTTGTTTGCAAATAAATAATGGATTTTTGTAGCATCTGAAAATACTGTTACAAACAAGTGAGAAGGCCATTTTCTCCGTAAGTATGATTTTAAGGTTTTCACTGAATTGGTAAAATGTCACAGCACAGGATGCCATATGAAAATCTACGGTCTAAACACAACTGTTTCAAAGTCTGCTTTGTGTATGTGTTGTGCTTTCGCTTGTTACGAAGATAAAAGAGCATCAGTGGCCATGTACTATTTTTAAAGATTTTCTCTAGCAAGATACGTGTAATGTCATAGGAACGGGAGAAGCGGAGACAGCAATTGCTAGTGGATCCAAAGGGGCTGGTTTACTAAGGGCAAATAGATTGTTCACTTTTCAAGGGAATTTTTATTTAGCAAGGTCATGTTCCCTTAGCTTAGATAATCACATGGAGCTCTGGTTATTGCAGCCATCCAATAATGTGCAAGTAAAACCCCATTTACTAAGCTAAGGGGCCATTTAAAACATCCTCGATAGATCTTTATTATAGCAGGCTACAAGGTTGCCATGTTTGGTATATTGTATAAGTCATTTGTTAATTAGACTTTGTTGTTAAAAGTGATGTATAGTGCATTTGTATGTACTTTTTATTAAGTTATGGATTATACTATGGCGTGTGGGCCAACTAGCTACAACAAACTACAATATCACAGACAGCTTTAAACAAACTGGGGAGCATGATGTCACTAAAGGACAAGTATGGCCAAAGCTATTTTGGCCCTACTTCCCCTTTGGGTCACAGGAGTGCACTTAATTCTGCACTCCTGTGACTCGTCAGGAGCAGACTTTAGCCTACTGTTGGCTGATATCACTCAGCCAGCCCAGACTCTGGAGGGATCCCGACTTTAATGTTGGGATCCACCCAGATGCCTGACCGGTAGCTGGCTCAGCCTCTCAGTGCAAAATTTTGTCACTGGAAAAATGCCACCATCTTGTGATGCTGCACATATCTCCACTTGTCTACAAATCAGTTTCTTTGTGCCTGCAGAGTACCCTGGATCATATGATTTCCCATGCTTTCCATAGAGCCTTCTATTAAAGCTGCAATTAAGCCCTTCCACTCCTGTTGCAAAACAGTCTTTGACTGTCCAATGCCACTGGACTTCTGGGCCTGGATGTTTGAGCAGTAGGGAGTTGGGCTTGGCTCCAGGTTTGGTGAGACTTAAAGTACACCTGTCAAGTATAGTGGTTGCCATTACAGACCTCCTTGGGAAAATGTTAGCCTGGCCTAAACACCATTGAATCAATGAATGATGTCAATGAGTGTCAGAAATACATGAAAATTTCTCACCTCTATATCTCTTCCAGGTTAGTAATATAGAAAACAATACATCAGCATGAAAGCCAGTTAAAGAATATTCTCAAAAGGAAAGGTCTGAAGTGGCAGCCTAGATAATTATCTCATGACAGGTGTACTTTAATTTCAGCCATGTAGGTCTCAGCCCTATGTATGCAGTTAAGATCTAGGGGTCCTAAATGCAAATAAGGAAACTGGTCTGAAGGCAAATGCACGTGCTTGCAAGTGCTAGTAATATGAAACATTTAGACTTCAATACTTTGATGGAAATTACAAATTTGTTTTTATTGCTTTTTTTAGGTATGATCATTTTTACCTTGATAGATTTTTAGGAGTGGAACAGCATTCTACAATAAACATAGGGAATCCAAAGCCTTTTGAATTGCTCCTAATATTATGTAGAAACAGAAAAAGGGCGCACCGACCTAGTGCATTATCGTTTAAAATAATTTATTGAAGAAACAAAATAGGTATCATACTCACAATGGACATAATAACACAGGCATGTCAAACTGAACAAGATGTATGATCCAAACAACATCTGAGTCCATACCATGGAACCCTGGATGACCAACTGGCTAACCTGTTTCGAGGACACAACCTCTTCCTCAGAGGTTGGTTGGCTCTGAGGAAGAGGTTGTGTCCTCGAAACGCATTATTTTAAATGATAATGCACTAGGTCGGTGCGCCTTTTTTCTGTTTCTCCATTTGTATCCAGTGTATTTGGACCACCACGGTCTGTTGAGGGCAGCAAGCAATGCATACTCCAGAAAATTCCAGAACATTCCTATTGGGTCTACTGAGTCCTTTCCTAGCGCAGGAGTAAAGTGTTTGTTGTGTTGGATTTTCCTAATATTATGTGATGCTACTGCTGATTGAAACTGATGAGAAAGGAAGGTGGTGACATAACAATAAAGATAATTCCTACTTTCCTTCCAAAAACAGAGCACCCAAGTAATTTGTTTCTGTTTGTTTATTCACCTCAAACAATGTAAGTAGAATAGTAGCATGTTTAATATACTGATTGAATGTAACTGTGCAAGACATGGAAGTGGATCACATAAAAAATTGACACTGTGTGTTAGAGACAAACTTGTCATTACTGTACATAAATCACTGTGGACAACAAGCATTACAGGAAAGCCATGATAACAGAGAGAATACTTCAAAAACATGGTGAACTCATAAGCAAACCTGATTGTCAGGGATGATTTACTAACCATTAAGATTGTACCTAAGTAGACACAGATGACTGACCTCTGAGGGCATACCATTATGGAAAAGTTGTGTTGATTGATGTGCAGTGGATTCTCAGATCTTCGGTGATAAATGTATAAATGTCAAATCAAATGAAATGAATCCAAGACATATCAGTTTGAGGATCATTGAGGGATCATTGAATGCTACTAATTGTAATATAAACTAATCCATAGCGAATCTAATGGTAACATGCTGTAGGTACCATTCTATATTAGTTATGGGTGAAAAACAAACAAATGACCTTGTGCACTTGTGCACTTTAGTTATGTTAGGTATAAATTAATCAGAGTGGTTGACATTTTTATATTGCTTGGATTTATGCAGATAGACAATGGAGGTCTCATGCTGCTTTTGAGCCAAGTCTGGTCTTTCTGATGTGTCCTTGCACTTTTAAGGAGGAATGGGCTACACTCGCAAGGCATACCTGCTCTCATTGAATCATATACCATATGGATTGCGCTCTTCGAACTCACATAAATAAATTATTAAAATTCTAATATGAAAGTGCCTTACTCCAACATAAAATAGATAAATCAACAATTGATACACTCATATACATGAAATTGTAACACAAATAAAGTACCTGATACCGACATAAACTATGTGAAAATCTCAAAAAAATATATGAACATAACTAATTATGCAAAAAAAAAAAAAAATCTAAATTTTAAATCATAGTGCACTGTGCCAAATATCCATGTCAAAATTGTGCAAGAAAAAAGACAGTCGGAAAATAAGTGCCGGATTACCAAATAGGCAGAGTAGGCACCGGCTTATGGGCCCCACACCATTTAGGGGCCCAGTGACAACAAAATAAAATTGATTTGATCTTTTAAGAAAATTACAATGAAGCTTTCTTAAATTGTTTACAAAAGATAGAAAAAATTAATCAACTCAAGGAAAGAGAAAGTTTACAATAAAGACTCTATAGAGAAAATACTGTATTAATATAATGTACCCTATAACAACTTAAAGTACATACACCAGAAATATCACATTCACATTACAGTTTGTTAGAAACTCATCTTCTTTCTGCTGTTAGTTTGAAAAACATATTGTCACGATCAAAGGGTAAGGTCACTTGGGACTGCAGCTCAAGATCTAGTGGCCAGTGTAAACAAGCAAACAGTTGCGCCTGGGTACCTGGTTTACCGGAGAAAAGGGCCCCAGGCTCAGGTCAGGGCGGCCCTTCATGGTATTTTTTAACTGGGGCCCTGAAGGTTCTAGTTATGCCTTTGTCTCACATTCTACTACTAATTTTAAAAGCATTTGGAGTTACTAGTTACATTTGCCACTCAAAACTAGAATTCTGCTTTAGTATTTGGGTAAAGATCCACATAATCTAAGACTTTCATAATCTGGTCCTAGTGATCTGCTTCAAACGAACAGGTTGGGTCACAGTTCAGATTATTTTATGCACATACGCAGAGGAGATAAAAAAAAAATCTATGAAGTCTCCATTTGAGATGTAATTGAAAGGTGACTGTTTACTACACAGCACCTGTCTTAAACTTCAGTAACTAAAAACATGTGTCTAGAACCAACCTTTAACTAAGTGTATTTAAGTTTAGCTTAAGTGTACATTTATAGACTTTTTACGAACAAAGGAGAAGGAAGATATATGCTGGTTGCTTTACAGAATTACTACATAATTTTTTGCTGAATGTCAGTATAATTTTTTTTCAAATCACAATATCCAAGTTAAACATTGGCCAACTGTCTGTTATCTTCTTTAAATGGATGCTTTTTCATACAAAAACTAATTCAGAAGCACATTGTTAACAAAGCAATATGAAGCAAATTTCACATTTTTTTGAAAATCATGTCCAAGTAGGAAACCCTTTTAGTGAAGTGCCAGGCTGCAAATACACAGTATTGAGCTACTTTTGACTCTTCAACTCTCTAACAACGGACATGTGAATACAAGAGTTGAAACTGAACTCAAAGCACACGACGCAACCATTTTAGTAGCTAGTGACCTTAATTACACCAGCAAATCTTATGTGGGTATACTGGACATTGGATTCCTTCCCCACAGGTCTTCCTAGGTTCCTAGAAATGCCCTGTTTTCATCTCTGTATCATACTAAACTGATTCTTATTCTAAGCAGTTATATCACATGCCTCTAATGTGACCCTATTGACCTTCTATAAGTCTATCTACATGTGCTATGGCTGTTGAGGGAGCAGGGTTTAATGTATAAATAAAATTGTCAAAATATATATACAGGTATATATGGTGAGGTAAGAAAAAAAAAATATATACAGTTGTGGCCAAAATTATTCAACCCCCACTGAAATTGAGTGTTTTGGCCAGTTTGACATTGCTTTTGATCATTCAGTCATCTTGCTTACATTTACATTAAAGAGGCACTTGTAGGTCAGACAAATATAACATAACAGTTATAATGAAATAACCACAAATGTCTTTTCTGTGCTCACAGCATTATCAGTTTTATTCAACCCCCAAGTGACATTCAATCTTAGTACTTAGTACAGCATCCTTTTACAGTTATAACAGCTTTTAAACGTGAAGCATAGCTTGACACAAGTGTCTTGCAGCGATCTACGGGTATCTTCGCCCATTCTTCATGGGCAAAGGCCTCCAGTTCAGTCACATTCTTAGGCTTGCGCACTGCAACTGCTTTCTTTAAGTCCCACCAGAGGTTCTCAATCGGATTTAAGTCTGGTGACTGCGATGGCCACTCCAAAATGTTCCAGCCTTTCCTCTGCAACCATGCTCTAGTGGACTTGGAGGTATGCTTGGGATCATTGTCCTGTTGAAAGGTCCAACGTCTCCCAAGCCTCAGGTGTGTGACGGACTGCATCACGTTTCCATCCAATATCTCCTGGTACTGAAGAGAATTCATGGTACCTTGCACACGCTGAAGCTTCCCTGTACCTGCAGAAGCAAAACAGCCCCAAAGCATGATTGACCCTCCACCATGCTTCACAGTAGGCAAGGTGTTCTTTTCATCATAGGCCTTGTTCTTCCTCCTCCAAACATAGCGTTGATCCATGGGCCCAAACAGTTCTAATTTTGTTTCATCAGTCCACAGAACACTATCCCACAACTTTTCTGGTTTGTCCACATGGCTTTTGGCATACTGCAGTCGACTCTTCTTATTCTTTGGAGACAGCAAGGGGGTACGCCTGGGAGTTCTGGCACGGAGGCCTTCATTACGCAGTGTGCGTCTTATTGTCTGGGCTGAAACTTCTGTACCCACATCTGACAAATCTTTTCTCAGTTCCTCAGCAGTCACACGGGGACTTCTCTCCACTCTACGCTTCAGGTAGCGCACAGCAGTCGAAGTCAGCATCTTCTTTCTGCCACGACCAGGTAGCGTTTCAACAGTGCCCTTTGCCTTGAATTTGCGAATGATGCTTCCTAAGGTGTCTCTTGGTATGTTTAACATCTTTGCAATCTTCTTATAGCCATTGCCCTTCCTGTGAAGAGAAATCACCTCTTCTCTTGTCTTCCTGGACCATTCTCTTGCCTTCACCATGTTTGTAACCACACCAGTAAATGTCTAGAAGGAGCTGAGTATCACAGTCATTTTAAAGCTGCCTAATTGGTGCTTATTATGCTTGATTGCTGCTCGGTGACATCCACAGGTGTTTTCAATACCTGATGGAAAGCACCTGTATGAACCTCTGTTCTTCAGAGTGGTAGTCTTTAAGGGGTTGAATAATTGTGGCAATGAAGAAACCACATAAGAACCATTTACTACTGTATTACATAAACAATTGATGTCATTTTAGTTGCATTTGGGTAGTTACAACGTCCTTGTAGGATTTGATTCTGAATACAATTCCAAATGTACACTATAGTCCCTAAACCCCTTTACAGCATTGGGGGTTGAATAATTTTGGCCACAACTGTACACTAGAAGGTCACCACCCTAAGTGAGAGTATGCAAAAACGAGGAGAAGAGAAAGCAGGGAAATCTAGGGTGACTTATTGATGTATACATAAATAAAACAAATAAAAAATACAGATTTAAATGTATAAAATACATCACAATTTTTATTCAAACAGAATATAAAAACAAGCTATAATACATAGATCATAATGCATAAGTTACACTTGTTGGTGAAAAAGTTTGCTTTTTGTGATAACAACTGCTTCTTCAGACTTTTACACTCAAGTATGACAAATATTCATAACATCTAAAGACATTGTAAAGACTATCAGGTAAAAATCACCCCCGTCCAGGAGCGGACTGACCATTTGGAAACTCGGGCACTGCCCGAGGGCCAGGGGTCAGTAGGGGGCCCCATGAGATGCCCCTGGTACCTTTTTCATAGGCTTTTTTGAGTTTGGGCAAGGACACAGGGTCCCCATGATCCCCAAATGCCTGGGGGCCCTATGAGTTGTCAGTCCGTCCCCGCCCCCGTCCGAACCAAGGGGAGGTATGCAACAGAGACCACAGATGGGTAATCATAGGCACATATCAACAATTCCAAAGCGCCAGTGTATGAATAGTACAAACTTAGTAATATGGCTAAAACCCGTAGATAGATAATAGGGACCAAATGTGTTATATCAAGCAACCATGTCTCTACTCAAGATGGAAGACTGAGGTATATATCCCTGGTAAATTAACACAACAGAGAGGCAGGCCTCAATCGGAATAGGGGACAGATATGTGGTTTAAAATATACACACAAACAGTAGAAGGTCACCACCTTAAGTGGGAGTATGCACGAGGAGAAGAGAAAACAGGGAAATCTAGGGTGATCTATCGGTGTATACATAAACAAAACAAATCAATAATACAGATTAAAATGTATAAAATAAATCCTAATTTTTATTCAAACAAAGATCATAATGTATAAGTTACACTTGTTGGTGAAAAATTACGCGTTTTGCGGTAACAACAGCTTCTTCAGACTTTTACGCTCAAGTGTGACAAATATTCATAGCATCTAAAGACATTGTAGACTCTCAGGATATATTCACCCCTGTCTGAACTAAGGGGAGGCATGCAACAGAGATCACAGATGGGTAATCATAGGCATGAATAGTATAAACTTAGTAATATGACTAAAATCGGTAGATAGAAAATAGGAAGCATCCAATTTGGATGCTTCCTATTTGCTATTTACCAGTTTTAGCCATGTTACTAAGTTTATACTATTCGTGCCTATGATTACCCATCTGTGGTCTCTGTTGCATGCCTCCTCTTGGTTCCAACGGGGGTGATTATATCCTGAGAGTCTTTACAATGTCTTTAGTGTTGGGGATGCAACAGCATGTACTATATACAGTATTGTGTGTTAATATCACTTGACCAGAAGATGGCACTGTACACTAAGGTTACCAGTTGTGCATATCTGTAAAACTTGTTGGTTCATTTTCTTTTCTCTCTCTCTTTATAACCAAGATGTCTGCTGTTACAGTCTGCTGAAATGTTTTGTATGTTTGCAACTTAAGCCACACAAGTAAACCAAGTTCTGCCTCATCACAAGCTACTAGTGTCTTCTCTAACACATAACCAACAGGTTATGGGCCCAGCTCCAGACACTGGAAAAAGGAAAACTACAAGCAAGTAAGTGCTGCATTTACAATCCTACCAAATCCTGTATGAGGAAACAAGAGCTGTATCCAATTCACTGAAAGATGGCAAGTGCTTCAGATATGAAGTTTACAATAGCAAAGCTCAACAATACCAACTACCAGCTATGGAAGTTTAAGCTTGAAATGCTGTTATCCAAAGATGACTTGTGGCAAGTACTAGATACACACAGACCCAATGACAACCCGGAACAATGGGACAGAAAAAACAGGCAACCAAAAGCAGTCATAAGCCTGTTAGTGGAGGACGATCAACTGATTCATATAAGGAAAGAAAACACAGCTAAAGGTATGTGGACTGCATTACAAAAACTGCCTGAACGTGCAGACCTAAACAGTAAACTATATCTGCTGCGCAAACTGTATAAGATGAGGTTGGAAAAGGGGCAGGAAATGGGTGAATATGCAAATGCTATGCTAGAAATTGTGGACCAGCTGGGTGCAATAGGAGAAGAAATGAAAGACAATCATGTAGTAGCACTACTGCTATGCAGCCTTCCAGAATCATACAGTGCCCTTATAAATGCTCTAGAAACTAGACCAGAAACTGAACTGATGCTAGAATATGTTAAGGGGAAATTAATTGATGAATACAGCAGAAGAAAGGAAAATTTGCATAGTGAAGAGAACGAGAGACCAGAGGCAGTTCTGAAGGTGCATGAAGGCATAAGACAAAGTAAAGAAACCAGGGTATGTTTTTGCTGCAAAAAGGCCGGTCACCTGAAAAAGAACTGCTCAATCTGGAAAGCTGAGCAGCGAAAGCGGGAGCTACCCACAAGAGAAAGAGCTAAAGCGGTCATGAAAGAAAATGAAAGTGCATCATGGAGTGGTACTTTTAAAGTGACTCAGAATAGTACCTCACACGGATGGTACATTGATTCAGGGGCAACAAGTCACATGAAAAGCGACAAGACATTCTTCACAGAAATTGATTTTAGTGTAAAAGATCAAGTCTTCCTACCAAATGGGAAAAGTATTACAGCGAAAGGTAATGGTCAGGGATTTCTGAACTGCAAAACGCCATCAGGGGGCAAGCAGAGCATCCTTGTAAAGAATGTTCTATATGTTCCAAGCCTAGAAGGAAGCCTCCTATCAGTTAAAACCCTTGCAAGCAATGGACTCACTGTCCAGTTCAGAGGTAATGAATGCACAATTCAAAATGGAAAGCAAATTCTAGCAAGAGGAAAGTTAAATGAACATCTGTACAAAATCGTCACTGAAAGTGAGAAGGCTAATGCGGCAACTCATAACCCACATGACAAGTGCATCCACCTGTGGCATAGAAGATTGGGGCATCAAAACCCAGAAGCTATAAAGGACTTTGCAAAGAGAGGTCTATCAGAAGACATGAAAATATTGCCTTGCCACACACTCAGCAAGTGCCCGTGTTGCATCAAAGCAAAGGCCACCCAAACCTCTCTTCCACAGACCAGTCAGAGAAAAACCATTAAACCCATGGAACTGATACACAGTGATGTGTGCGGACCAATGAAAACCATCACACCTGGCGGGAACAGATATTTACTGACTTTCATCGACGATTATTCCAGGTACACAATAACGTATCTAATGAAGCACAAAAGTGAGACATTAGAAAAACTTCAAGAGTTTGTAGCTATGACAAGCAACAAGTTTCAAAGGAAACCTGGAATAATACGCACTGACAATGGAGGGGAATATATGAATAAAGAGATGGAATCATACCTAAAGAAACAAGGTATTATACACCAAACAACTGTACCATACACTCCTGAGCAAAACAGCGTAGCGGAAAGAAAGAATCGTACTCTTGTAGAAATGACCAGATGTATGATTTCGGACGCTGCCTTACCTAACAAATACTGGGGAGAAGCAATAATGACTGCAACATACCTACAAAACAGGCTCCCATCAAAAGCTATTAAGAGTACACCATATGAAATGTGGAATGGATCAAAACCTAACGTAGGACACATCAGAGTGTTTGGCTGTAAAGCATATGCCCACATTCCAAGTCAGAAACGCTCCAAGTTGGAGAACAAAGCCATAGAAGGCATTCTGGTAGGCTACAGTGAGCAGAGTAAGGGATATAGAATCCTTTGTCCAAAGACCAACAAGGTCACAGTAAGCCGCAGTGTTTATTTTGATGAAAGTGAAGCACCAGATAATACAATTCTTGAAAAATGTGGAGAGGATTTATGCGCTGAATCGGCAGGAGACACTGACCCATGCGAAGCAGGACAAGAAGCCATTTGGATTTGCCAACTTCTACTAGACATGGGACTGAATATGTCACAACCCACACCCATCTTTGAAGACAATCAGGGATGCATAAAGCTTACACACTCTGAGAAGATTAACCCAAGAACCAAGCACATTGATGTAAGATATCATCTGCTCAGAGACATGCAAGAACAAGGGGTTATCGACATCCAGTACTGCCCATCAGAGGAGATGACTGCAGATGCACTCACCAAACCTTTGCCAAGGGAACGTCATTGTTTTCTACAAAAGAGACTAAATGTCATATAATTATGCACATGCCGTTGAGAAGGGGTGTTGGGGATGCAAAAGCATGTACTATATACAGTAATGTGTGTTAATATCACTTGACCAGTAGATGGCACTGTACACTAAGGTTACCAGTTGTGCATATCTGTAAAACTTGTTGGTTCTTTTTCTTTTTTCTCTCTCTTTATAACCAAGGTGTCTGCTGTTACAGTCTGCTGAAATGTTTTGTATGTTTGCAACTTAAGCCACACAAGTAAACCAAGTTCTGCCTCATCACAAGCTACTAGTGTCTTCTCTAACACATAACCAACATTTAGATGCTATGAATATTTGTCACACAGCATAAAAGTCTGCAGAAGCGGTTGTTACCGCGAAACGCGTAATTTTTCACCAACAAGTGTAACTTATACATTATGGTCTTTGTATTATAACTTGTTTTTATATTCTGTTTCAATACAAATTATGATTGATTTTATACATTTAAATCTGTATTATTGATTTGTTTTATTTATGTATACACCGATAGGTCACCCTAAATTTCCCTGTTTTCTCTTCTCGTATTTTTAATGTATAAATACCCTTTGGGGTTGATCTTTGAAATTACTAGGAAGCCAACAGGTTTATACAATGCCCAAACTGTAAAAACAATTTTGGTTGGACTTACCCTTTAAACAACAATTAAAAAAAAGACACAGAGAATGGCTAGTACTCAACACATATGTGGTTAGTACTATTGCTTTTCAACTCTCTTTATAAATTAGAAAAGGAATGCTGTCTGAATAGGGTTTGTATGGGCTCCCCATTTGCATGAGGGTTTCTTCCCATAGTTCAAAAGCATACAGATGGGTAACTGCTTCCTTCCAAGAGGAGTGTGTATAAGTGTGGGAGGGACATCAGACCGTCTAATCCTTTGGAGGCAGGGTCGAATGTGAATGGCTCTATGTAATCTAAATAACATGTGGGTCCTAAGAAGGGAAATCAATCAAATAATACATATAAAAGCATAAAAAACAATACTAGAAAGTTATCTGATTTCTCCAGAAGGGTTATAAATATATAAAAGTGGTGGTATGAACCATTAGATATTTACAGTTGTGTCCAAAATTATTCAACCCCCAATGCTGTAAAGGGGTTTAGGGACTATAGTGTACATTTGGAATTGTATTCAGAATCAAATCCTACAAGGACGTTGTAACTACCCAAATGCAACTAAAATGACATCAATTGTTTATGTAATACAGTAGTAAATGGTTCTTATGTGGTTTCTTCATTGCCACAATTATTCAACCCCTTAAAGACTACCACTCTGAAGAACAGAGGTTCATACAGGTGCTTTCCATCAGGTATTGAAAACACCTGTGGATGTCACCGAGCAGCAATCAAGCATAATAAGCACCAATTAGGCAGCTTTAAAATGACTGTGATACTCAGCTCCTTCTAGACATTTACTGGTGTGGTTACAAACATGGTGAAGGCAAGAGAATGGTCCAGGAAGACAAGAGAAGAGGTGATTTCTCTTCACAGGAAGGGCAATGGCTATAAGAAGATTGCAAAGATGTTAAACATACCAAGAGACACCTTAGGAAGCATCATTCGCAAATTCAAGGCAAAGGGCACTGTTGAAACGCTACCTGGTCGTGGCAGAAAGAAGATGCTGACTTCGACTGCTGTGCGCTACCTGAAGCGTAGAGTGGAGAGAAGTCCCCGTGTGACTGCTGAGGAACTGAGAAAAGATTTGTCAGATGTGGGTACAGAAGTTTCAGCCCAGACAATAAGACGCACACTGCGTAATGAAGGCCTCCGTGCCAGAACTCCCAGGCGTACCCCCTTGCTGTCTCCAAAGAATAAGAAGAGTCGACTGCAGTATGCCAAAAGCCATGTGGACAAACCACAAAAGTTGTGGGATAGTGTTCTGTGGACTGATGAAACAAAATTAGAACTGTTTGGGCCCATGGATCAACGCTATGTTTGGAGGAGGAAGAACAAGGCCTATGATGAAAAGAACACCTTGCCTACTGTGAAGCATGGTGGAGGGTCAATCATGCTTTGGGGCTGTTTTGCTTCTGCAGGTACAGGGAAGCTTCAGCGTGTGCAAGGTACCATGAATTCTCTTCAGTACCAGGAGATATTGGATGGAAACGTGATGCAGTCCGTCACACACCTGAGGCTTGGGAGACGTTGGACCTTTCAACAGGACAATGATCCCAAGCATACCTCCAAGTCCACTAGAGCATGGTTGCAGAGGAAAGGCTGGAACATTTTGGAGTGGCCATCGCAGTCACCAGACTTAAATCCGATTGAGAACCTCTGGTGGGACTTAAAGAAAGCAGTTGCAGTGCGCAAGCCTAAGAATGTGACTGAACTGGAGGCCTTTGCCCATGAAGAATGGGCGAAGATACCCGTAGATCGCTGCAAGACACTTGTGTCAAGCTATGCTTCACGTTTAAAAGCTGTTATAACTGTAAAAGGATGCTGTACTAAGTACTAAGATTGAATGTCACTTGGGGGTTGAATAAAACTGATAATGCTGTGAGCACAGAAAAGACATTTGTGGTTATTTCATTATAACTGTTATGTTATATTTGTCTGACCTACAAGTGCCTCTTTAATGTAAATGTAAGCAAGATGACTGAATGATCAAAAGCAATGTCAAACTGGCCAAAACACTCAATTTCAGTGGGGGTTGAATAATTTTGGACACAACTGTATATACCTCTTTGTTGCACCAAAGAAAAGTGTTTTTCCGAGTCTATTAGTCTGTGTGTTTATTTGATACTGCACAATTTTAAGCTTTAGCACTAAAAGCACTTTGCACTCAGTAAAAACACAGAAAAAAGATAAAGTATAACCAGTCCAAGAAGCCTGAAAAAGAATAACATTAACAGATTTCCCAGCTGGTATGTTTAACATGCAGGTCAAAAAATAATATGGGAATAAGATCCGCTATCGCAGTTTAAATTTATTTTTATCCTTAAAGAAAATTACTTCTGAGCAAAGAATGACTTAAGAACTCCAACAATGCCTTGATTCATTTAAAAATTGTGCTAAACAAATCCTTTCCCTCAAATCATATTTGTACAACACACAATGATTATTAAATAAATTGACATTTAAACCTATTACAGCCTAAACCCATCTTTTACGGAGTTATGCAAAGCATTAAGTTAACATTTACCGGGGCGTTTATTCACACATGGTAGAGAGATCAAATCTAAATCCTTTATTTCATATTCAGATCTTGTTGGGTCAGCAAAGAAAAAACAGCACTTTTTTTCAGATTAGAAAAAATCCTTGCTGAAATCCACAATATAATAATTAAATAATAGATTTTTTTTTTTATCAGTTCAGTGTTGAAGCTGATCCAGTGATCTTTTATTGAATACATGCACCTTTGCCCTGGAGGTCAGCTGTGTGTGTGATAAGGGGAGGTCACAGTTCAAAGTACAGACATGCAACCTTCATGTCTAATTCCCTGGTAGCCAATGGCCAACAAAGCTTATGGATGTGTTTGGTACTTTGTTGTTTTATGCAGGTGTGCTATTATATATACCATATATACAGTATTTGTGAACTAACCTGAGGATTTCAAGCCACACATGTAGTTAATAAAAAATATGAAGTATCAAACCTGTAAATGTATTAATGTAACTGTATATTCCTGCTTTATAATATAATATTTACAGCATTTGTTAATAATAGATGTTCTATAAACTGTTATTTACTATGCTATGAATTTATGTTATCATTTTTAAAATGAACATTTTTCTGAATATGTATATATTTGTTATTTTCAAATTTTATAGATGTTTAATAAAACTGTAACTACAGTTAAGGTAAACCTGTGGCCTCCTCTTAGCTTTAAGGTGGCCCCCGTTATTTTAACTTATATTCCTGCTTTATAATATAATATTTATTTGTTAATAATAGATGTAAACTGTTATTTACTATGCTATGAATTTATGTTATCATTTTTAAAATGAAAATTTCTCTGAATATGTATTTGTTATTTTCAGATTTTATAGATGCTTAATAAATTTGTAACTACATTTAAGGTGAACCTGTGGCCTCCTCCTAGATTTAAGGCGGCCCCCATGTCTGTAAAATGGTTACGTCCAGGTGCTTGTTTACAGCCTCATTTAAAGGCATGGTACACTTTCAAGTGCTTTTGTTGTTTTAACTAGGTGTTGGTGCAGTTATATTCCCTGTGTCATTTTTCTATGTCCATGTATTTCTTCACCCAGCTTGTCCCTATTCACTAAAGGGAAAGGCAACAAGTTGTTCCTAGTCACACAATGTCCAGTCTTGCCATTTTCTCTGTGTTGCATCACAAATCTAGGAGCACTTATGTGATGAAAGACTGCATAGTAATTTCCCTGTTAATTGTTTAGCTTTTGGCTGTGTTAGATCTAATTACTATTTAGCTCTCACCTGCATCAGCACTGGACTGAGAGACCCAAGAATTATGGTATATTTATTTTTTCTACAGGAGGTGTCATATCTTAGAATGTAGACAGAGGTTGTGCATTAACGTGTGCAGTGCCATGCTGCATGCCTCCAGTTTGAACACAAGCTGGAACGTTTGACACAGGAATTTGATAATTTACTGTACTTCAGGCATACAGATTAATATATAACACCACAAAATTACGCGATCAATTGACAGCTAATGCAGGTGCAGGTAGGAAGGTTTATAATAACTTTAATCTTCACAGTTTAATTTGGTGGCAAATATGGAGTTATAGAGAGTTACAGGGGTGCAGGAAGATAAGGAATTGACCACTGAGGCTGTGATGGATAACATCATTCTCAATTTAAACAAAGTATTTAAGCAGACACCTGAAGGTACCAGAGTTACCTTAGATGCTAGAGTGAGTCCATAGGTTCACTTTGATTGTATACACTAATAAATAATATTAAATACTAATAGCTAATAAAGAATGTATGCTATGCTATGCAGAAAAAGGCTTTGTACTGCCAAATTGACAGCTAATGCAGGTGCAGGTAGGAAGGTTTATAATAATTTTAATCTTCACAGTTTAATTTGGTGGCAAATATGGAGTTATAGAGAGTTACAGGGGTGCAGGAAGATAAAGAATTGACCACTGAGGCTGTGGTGGATAACATCATTCTCAATTTAAACAAAGTATTTAAGCAGACACTTGAAGGTTCCAGAGTTACCTTAGATGCTAGAGTGATTCCATAGGTTCACTTTGATTGTATACACTAATAAATAATATTAAATACTAATAGCTAATAAAGAATGTATCCTATGCTATGCAGAAAAAGGCTTTGTACTGCCAAATTAAACAAAAATTGGAGATTGTATTAAATTTTGTGCAACAGAATATGACAGTTTAAATAAAATGTGGATATATAAAGCTGAGCTTGGTGCTAAAAAAAAATGCCTTAAATTATAGCCACACTCAAAAGCATAAAATACAAATGCCCAATAAAACATATATCAAAATATTGTTGTGCTTTTGTGTCAAATCAAAAAAGTGAAAACCATAACTCCATGTATACATATCTGTGAATAGATCACTAAAGTGCTGCGTTATTCACAAACATAATGTCAGTAAATCATAATAAAACCCAGGAAATCAATAATCAGTGTCTATACATAAATCGCCAAACTAAATGTGACCCAAAAAGTCCATACAGAGTCTCTCTCAGTGTTTGAAATATTCAAAACATGTGCTTCTATGGATAACCATGTCCACAATATCCATCAGGATAAATAACCAAGTCACAGATGTGCCCACCACTGCAGAACACCGCCTCCTACCAAATAGCTAGACCCCAAATCATACAAGGTCTAACATAGTGTAGAGCTGCATATACAGTATCTTGCTTCATTGCTTTCTCAGCATGAGGAATATATGTCACACATCTCCAGTATATTCCACCCCTTTCTCTCTTCTTTTGATCCACTGGCAGGCTTGGTCAAAAAGATGAGACTCCAAATAGTGTAATACCACCAATAATTTTAACAGATAATTAAAATTATACATACAAATACCTATCACTGCAAGCATGTAATAAAAAGGCTACTGGTGCTGACTCCAGTCAGGCATTGGTGATGTCAGCAAAACTCTGCCCAGTCCCGACGTATGTTTCCTCTTAACAGATGTTGTCAAGGGGATCAGCTGATTGTGCTGACATATGTGCTAGATTTAAATACACATAAGCCAATAAAAAAGAGCTGTATCTTCACTCAGACTAGCATATTTTCCCTACAAATGTATGTCAAATAAAGCAAATGCACTGATATAAATATAAGTGATAATCATTATAATTTGTCATATAATTATACATATTTTATAACATTTGACACCCCTAGTAATTAAAATACAACAACCTAATCACATTCAAAAGCACCTAATTTTATAGTAATTAAATCTAAAATCAATGCAACAGTTTATATGAAGATATATGCTCTGTTTACAATAAAAAGTATAATAAAAATATATTTTAAATTAAACTACTATTATAATAAAAGTATGCCTAATACACATACTTATTATATCACTAAGGTATATATCAATGTACTGCTAATAAACCCCTATACTAATATCTGGGACTCTTTAACTTCTCCTCTAAAGTAATTCACTCATGTCTTAGGATTCAGTTTTAGGTGTTATTAATAAAAAAATAATATCCTTGTCATGAATGGACTCGCCAATAGTGGTGGGACTCACCTGCCTTGTGGGTTGCAGTACCAGGGCTAGCCAGCGGGTGCTCTCAGCAACCAGAGGCTCATTCCTGCAATCAGCCAAAGGCTGATTGCAGGAGGTGCATATAAGGAATGACCAGGCCTGGGATCTGGGCCTTGGTGTATGTTGCCCATGAGCCCCTGTATCTTGTTCCTGATTCCTGTTACCTGTGTTCCTGTAGTGCGTTCCTTGTTGCCGACCCTGCCTGTTCTGATCCATGCTCACATTCTCCTGCTCTGACCCCCGGCTCGTCCCTGACCATCCTTCTGCCTGATCCTCTGTACCGTGCTGCCCGTGAGTTACTGAACCCGGCGTGTGACCTGACTACCCTTGTCTGCTGCTTGTACCGTGCCTGTCCCCACCGTTACTGACCCGGCTAGACTGACCACGCCTGCTCCTGACTGTCATCCATCCATCCATCCCGCTCGGACCTGGACCTGCCTGCACTCTCTACCACAGCCGGACGCACCCAGGGGTCGCGACCTGGTTCCAGTCTGCACCAAGTCCATCCCCACCATCAGGGGCCCTGGTGAATAGCAGGCTGGGACTTAGACCCTGCGCCCTGAGGAAATCCATGCTGTGGGCTTGGCCTGCCTGACCACTCCACCTCTCCAGCCCTGACTGCACTGTGTACCTATTGGTTTGTTTTGTTCGCACTGTGTACCTATTGGTTTGTTTTGTTTGCACTGTGTACCTCCACACACCTCTGGTCATACCTGGAGTCCTGACAATCCCATTCTATATTATGACCATGGGGTGCATCAGATTTTAAGTCAATGATCCACCTGGTTTCTAACTGAGAAATCCTTATGTAAAAGGAATGAACAGGAGAATAGAATATGCAGTCCACATAGTCCTGTCCCAGGTGGAGGGTAATCAGTCTAAAATACCAGGGCAAGCTGTGGTAGAGTGAAGCAGAACTCTAAAGTAGAAAAAACAGAGCAAGATACACAGCGCCTCTAAGTGTAGACTGTGTGACAGCTTTAATGTTTAAAAAAGTAAGTGTAACAACTCACATCTTCAAAATGACAAACAGGCTCATATGGGTAAGTGTGCAGTACGCCTTGTCGCCAGATGGTCAATCCGCAGTAGGAGTAAGTGTCGGACGATCAGTGGGAGCGCTGAAGGGAGAAGGAGCGCTGGTAGTAAAACCTGGCAAATTCTCTGATGTGTCCGGAGCGGTGGTGTCTGATGTCATAGGGATGTGATGCGTTTCTGAGCATATGCGGGATCTGATGCTCCTTCTTCAAGCATAGGGAGGGCACTAGTAAGGGGGAGCCTTATATGGAATGGGGGAGGGTGATGGCCAGGACCAGAGTCAGGGAAGAGAAGGCATGAAGGCAGCAGTATGCAAAGAGACAACGTAACTATGTATCTCTAGGTGTCGCAGGTTATAACATGATTGCTGTTGCTTTTGTACATGATTTTTGTGACTACATTGTTATAACCTGCGACACCTAGAGATACATAGTTCCGTTGTCTCTCTGTGTACTGCTGCCTTCATGTCTTCTCTTCCCTGACTCTGGTCCTGTCCATCACTCTCCCCCATTCCATATAAGGTTCCCCCTTACTAGTGCTTGAAGAAGGAGCGCGCCAGTCCCCATTGGATCCCGCGCATGCTCAGAAACGTGTCGCATCCCTATTACATCAGATGCCGACGCCGACACTCCGGACACTCCAGGGAAGTTGCCAGGCTTTACTACCAGCGCTCCTTCTCCCTCCAACGCTCCGACTGATCGGCTGGCACTTACTCCTACTCCTGGCACAATCTGGTGACAAGGCGTACTGCACACTTACCGATATGAGCCTGTTTGTCATTTTGAAGATGTGAGTTGTTAAACTTACTTTTTTAAACATTAAAGCTGTTACACAGTCTACACTTAGAGGCGCTGTGTGTCTCTTGCTCTGTTTTTTCTAACTGAGAAATCCCCCTAATTTTATTTCCTGCTCTACAGTTTGGTTCATACTTATCTATAACCATCACCTTAAGGCATGAATGGTACCTACTGTGATATAACTCAAAATGCTTGTATAAACTATGATATTGATATCCCTTTTTAATATTATCTACTGTATGTGTTCAACAACTCTAACATAAAAACTACATTTTATCCTTCCTACATGTTTTCTAGATGAACAACATAACATATATACCACATATGTTGTTGAACAGGTAACAAAATGTTTACTACTGTATCTCTTACTTCTTACTTCAGATGTAAGCTCCTTTGTTGGTAATCAATTATTCTTAACCAATTTACATACTTTACATTTTTTACAGGGAAAAAACCTACTAGATTTCCAAACATAAATGCTCTCTGGGGTCTCTGAACCACACTGGCTAACAAAATGTCCTAAAGTGGTAGCCTTCCTATATTCTGTAATAGGAGGTTTTTCAGGGATCTTATTACCTATAATCTTATCCTTCTTAATTATGTTCCAATGTTTATTTAGTATTTTTCTAACCATGTGGTGTTGTATGAAAAAAGTTTGTAAAAGCTCATTTAAATTTATTGTCACTTTGTTTATTAGGGACTGTATTCAAAAGAATATTCCTCTCTAAATGTGAAAACTCTGTTATTTAACTGAAAGCTTTGTTCTTTATAGCCGTTCACTATAAATATTTTTTTTTAACATTTCTGCTTCTTGGTGAAAGTCCGAGATGTTCGAACAATTTCTGCATAAACGCATGAACTGACTTTTTGTTATACATCATAACCATGATGGATGATGGCAATTACTAGTTGGAATGTATCTAGTTTTGTCAGTTTTTTTTAATGAAAGTTATGGTGACTAATGACCATTTTCTTTATTTAATCCCCAGACAGTTCTCATTTAGAGAAGCCATAAAGGCGCATGCAGAATCCTCTGTTCCATGCCATATTAGAAGGGTGTTGTCTATAAATCTTTCCAGATGCCTATTTCAACTGGATTTTTATCACAGATAGCTTCCTCATCCCAATGTGCCATAAAAAGATTGGCTACACTGGGAGCGAATTTACCTCCAATAGCTACTCCCATTTTCTGGTGATAATACTGCTCATTATGCCCAAAAAAAAGTTGTGTTTGAGACAAAAATCTAGGAGATCTAAAATTAGGAAAACTCATACAAATGAGCGCAGAGAGGCCACTCCAGGTGGAAACATGTGAACAGTTAATCATGAGCTCACCACTGCTGCCTTGTTAATTATTTGCATGATGAAGAGAACTGGAAAAAAAAGACGCTGTGGAAAATGCTCTCAGACAAGCACCTTAGTGAAGGTGCATCTTTATTGGGTGAGACAAAGTAGCAAATATAATAAAATTGACCAGCCTGAAGTGGACAGTGTGACTCCAATGGACGGCCCATCCGCTCTGAGGGGAGCTGAGATCAAAGAATGCTCCTGTCGGCTTCAAATCACGTGGTGTCAGCGTCTCAAGAGACTTGACAAAGCGCAACTGCACAAAACATGTCGAAACTGCGCGAAGCTAAGGTGCTTGTCTGAGAGCATTTTCCACAGTGCCTTTTTTTTCCAGAGATCTAAAATTAACCTTCTCTGTTTATCACCTATAGTAGCATCCTTAGTCAAGTAATATTCCACTGCTTCCATTCCCTTTGCATCTGCTTCTTTCTGGTAACTAGACCCTGCGGCTAATTTTTGTTCAAGTATCGTCGTATTGTGCTCCTTAAAAACAACCACACCATCTTTTTCCAGAGCAGGCTTTATTTCTACTGAGGTTATTTGTGGGTTTTTCTTTGTTACCTGAACAATTCTTCTGGCAGTTGTGGCTGCAATCTTTCTTGGTCTACCTGAACTTGGCTTGGTATCTAGAGATCCCTGACCTTTCCACTTCTTAATAAGCGACTGAACAGAACTAACTGGCATATTCAATTCATATCTTTTTCCATCTTAATAAAGTAAATATCCATTACCTTGTTGAGCAGGTCTTTGGACAGTTCTTTTCTGCTCCTCATGGCTCAGTATCTAGCCTGCTCAGTGCATCCACGTGAGAGCTAACAAACTCATTGACTATTTATACACAGACACTACTGCAATTTGAAAAGCCACAGATGTGGTAAAGTAACCTTTAATTGCCATTTTAACTGTGTGTGTCACCTTGTGTGTCTATACCAAGGGCAAACATTCCAGGGTATGTAAACTTTTGATCAGGGTCATTTGGCTGATTTTTGTTATCATTATGATTTAAAAAGGAGCCAAACAACTGTGTGATAATAAATTGCTTCATAGGATCACTGTCCTTAAATAAAATACAGTTTTTAGCACAATCAGTCATATTTTCAATATCAATGCCAAACTTTCATGTTTTTTTGTTAGGGCATGCAAACTTTTGAGCACAACTGCACTTTTTTGTCCTGAATTTCTCCTGTTAAAATGGAAGTGCACCTCCTGGTATGTAAGGGTACCTAGGCACAAGAGTGTCTTATAGCTCTATATCTGCTTCTGGACTCTATTGTGCCCAGTTAAAAATGTGCAATTACACAAACTTTTTTAATCAGCCAATGTACAGCATAGAGTCAATCAGTATTAATTTTTTTAAATCTTGTAAAACATCAGGGAATATAATATTTTCATGCACTAAATGCTGTTGTGCAAGGGATTTTATAAGGGTAATATAAAGACATATTCCAATACTGCTAGCTGCATGTAATATATATATATATATATATATTCTTTTTACATTAAAGTGATTAAAAATACTTTGTTTCTTTTTCTTAAATAAAAAACAGGTTTAAACTTACACAGATAGTCCCTGAACCTCCTATTCTTGAGTCCCCTGCCAGCGATCCTGGCTCCTCCCCTCCACTGAGTGCCCCATAGAAAGCCACTGATGCCTAAACAATTTATACCTTGATGCGAAGAATGCATTGAGGCAAAAAAATGTTTAGGCTGTATAACCACTTTAAAAAAAGAAATGGGGCTTTTTGCATTTAACTAGATTTTCTTTATAAAATGGGATAACATTTGGAGCAAATAAGAATGGGAAAGAAAACTAGACAAGCATGAAATACTAATTAATGCTCATCTAATATGCGCCGCGTAAAACAACCCAGGGGTCCTCCAGCATCAATTATATCACTTAACACTGAGTTTTCAGTTTAAGGTGTTAGATGCCATTAAACTATGAACTCAAAGATTAAACCCCCTCTTTAGGTTTCGACCTGCTTTTAGTCGCTACCCTTCAAAAATAATGGATTGGTTTGTTAGACATAGAGAAAGATTATGGTGAGAAGGGATAAAAGGAATTAAAAAAAAAACCTCCACCGAACTAGTACATGGAACAGCAGATCTTTCATATAATATTAGGTATTCATGTGTCTCTTTCATCACATATACCAACAAGTAGGATTAATCCTTATTATACACTGCAATGATGATGGCTAAAGTGGTATTAAACCCAAAGCCAAAAATGTAATATATTGCATCTTACCAATCATTAGGTGTGATGTCTGCTTTAGGTTTCTTTTTTAGGCTTTTTTCCCTCTGTTTTCACCTGGCGATCTGTTCAGTACCACACCTACTGTATTAGATTGCCCCCCCCCCCCACTCTGGATAAAGGAGCACAAGGGCACCTTTGGAAAGCAACATTGTCGGTTTTGGGGGAGGGGAGTGTTAGATGTACTTGCAGATTTGGATACACTAACAAAATGAAGCCAAACTCCAGCTAACACTGCAGTTACACAAGCAGTTACACCAAACACACATTCACTGGTCCCTCTCTTCTCTGTCAGGCAGCACCCACCATGGAGTTTCCCAACCCGCATGCTGGAAAGTGGATCCTGGGAAACATGGAGAGGAGTCACACAGGGGTATCTTGGAGGTGAATGTACCAGGGGTGTGTGGAAGTGATTGGATGAGTGTACAGCCAGTGGATCACTTCCTCCTGACAGCTAACAGTCGGTTTGTAAAATTTATATGCATTTTTGGCTACTGTAGCAGACATACAAAGCTGGTAGTGAAAGGGTTAAGGACCCTTTTTCCTGATGTTTCCCTTTTGTTGTTCAAGATATAGAGTTTGTATAGTATAAGTTCATAGGAATAGATAATGTAGCTCTAATCTTTTTCATTATTTAATTGCATTTAGTTTATACTAAGCTCACTTACTCTTTAACTCTTCCTTGACCAGAGTTTTTGGAAGCTTAGCTACTCAGACCAAGTTTAGCAGCATCAATATAGGTTCATTAACTTGACAATAACTCTATGACTGATTTTTCAGTTTGACATTATGTGTTTTTAAAAGTGCATATTGCAGTCACAAAGAAGTTAACCATTTTAGTCCCAGGTGCCCTTCGAAAAATCACTGGGATCACACTTGTTTGTATGGCATCAGTGGCTGTGGTGTAAGGCCCCATTCACACTTGCAAGTGAAGTCAATAGTGATTACATGAAGAAGATCCAGAGGAGGTTCCTAATGATTAGCGATTCTAATTATAGCTGCTCATATGTAATCGCTGAAGCAGAGATTACCTATGAATGATAGGCCCTGGATGCAGACTGTCTGCACCCAGGGTTGATAATTTCCAGGTAATCATTCCATGAGCATTTGCATTTCAACTGGTGCGATTAGCTGCAGGAGCTGTCAGCCTCCTATTGCTTTCAAAGGGGCTTCTGTCCCCAGTTAATCGTTACCCCCAGTTTACATATATGCGGTTGTGCGGGCCGTGTTTTGCACAGGCACGAGAGCCCATTCATTTGAATGGACTCCCGTGCCTGTGACACCCAGGGAAGAAGTCCCTTCACTTCTTTGGAAAATGCAGCCCGCACGGGAACCTCAGTTCCCAGTACGTTTGCTTTTTCCAGTGCAGGCAGCGTGCTATTATAACTAATGGCACCCTCCCGCGGGTCCGCATTTCTCTGTGCGGGTGGTGCGGCTGCACAGAACTTTGTGCGGATCCACAGCGGCACCATCTGCACAGATGTGAACCTAGGGTAAGCGATCCCTCGCTGGGTCTCTTGCGTGTAATATCTAATGGCCCCATTTGCAAGTGTGAATGGGGCCTAGAAAGCAAAAAAAAATATTAATAGTGTTTTTCTCTTTTCGTTAACCTGTAGGTCCCAAAATTATGTTGGACACATAACATTTGAGTTGTCTACATGTGCATCATTTACATTCAGGTTCATTTTTGTCTGCATAGACCCAGCTTGATGTAATCTTTTAATGTTACACAATTTATGAAACACATTATTTTCTCTTGTGTGTGTTGGAAAGTAATGTGAAACAGCATAAATACGTTTTCTTACAATGCAAAGTGAAATTGAATGTTGAACTTTACCATTTTGCTACATTATATACGAGTTGCATTTAAATGTTATATGCTTGTAGTGAGAAGCTTTGCCAATGATATATTGGGGCAAATATATGGGGGGAAATCAAATAAAAGTTGTGTTTTGAAAACTTACAGAAAAGTAAATTTATTAAAACCTAGGAAATAAAAATATAGTAATCCAAATTTTCTATCGATTCAAAGTCCCCTTGCCCCCCTTCCCACAAAAAAGAGTTTTAGTTTAGGAGGGTAGACCACAAGGCTAAACATTTTGCATTTTGAGTGAGGAGGATGAGAATCTCTGTAAGGTTTTCATTGCTGTCAGTGCTGGTGAGAGATGTTCTCTCTATTTGTCCTGGTGGCCATTGTCATCTGAGCAGAAAGTGATGGGAAATCCAAACTTTTACAGTTATCCATGGGATAGAAGATGAGGAGAATTTTTCCAATGGGGGCACCTATTCAGATGACAACTGTCTAGGAGGGGATTTCCCCTGACTTTGTATCTCACTTCCTGTTGTCTCCAAATCATAATGATAGTAAATCTCTCCAATTGGATTCAGACTACAAAAAGAAATAGAAAACAAGTTGAAAAATCTTACAGGGATTTTAAACATTCCCTACTCTATCAAACTCTAAAAAAAACAGTTGTTTAAATTGAATACACCCTGATTTTATAGTGTCATTAGTTAAAGCGGCAGTAAACCGTCAAAAAATAAAAGAATAAGAATCTTCTCTCTGCAAGAGCATAAAGTGCTAGTGTGCATAGCATACTAGCACATTATCAAGGACTTACCTGAAAAAGAAGCCCTGTAGCAGAGTGCTGCTTCGGCTCCTTGGAGCTTCCACCTTCACCCGGTCTACCTTCTGGGTTTGTGGACTGTGCCAGCATGACTGGCTGAGCTGCGATGATGTCACTCCTGCATATGTGTGTGGGAGCTTCAGACGTGACATGGCTCTCTCAATGAACGGCAAGGCGTCTATTGAGAGTGCAGTGTGCATACGCTGGTGATATCACCAGCATTGCTAAAGTAAATATCTCCTCAACGGTACATGTTTAGGAGATATTTACTGTACCTACAGGTAAGCCTTATTATAGGCTTACCTGTATGTAAAACATAAAAAAAAAAGACTTTACTACCACTTTAAAGCACAACTTCACTACATATGAGCACTATAAATCAAAAAAGCTATTTGATTCATTTTCAATATTCAAAGCAAACTCCCCCATCCATCCATGTCTTCTAACATTTCTGGCCATGGCCATCTTGAGAAGGGCAGATGATTCATGCAGCATTTACTTCCTGGAATCCATCTGCCCCTAGCTCAGATATGCAGATAGGAGGGTGCTCTCAGCTGGAAAAGCTCCTTCTCTCTTGAAGACTCCTGGGATGTATGATGTATTCAGTGTTGATTGAGAGAGTGAAGTTCCACTTTAAAGTTGGATTGTAAGGGAATGCCAGGCCGGCCCCCAGGAAGCTTCATAAGAATTATGCAAACGTCCTCTGCTGTGGCCTTGTGGAACTCAAGATGTCTATACATACACTGATGTAGCAGTTCAAACCAAGTGTTAAGTTTTCAGATCTTTAATGGCCATAGTTACATAGTTACAGAACTAGAGAAGCAGACCACATATACTGATAGTTACAGTCACCATATCATATAACTTAACCGACTGTCACGCATATACAGAGATATTAGTTGGAAGCCAGAGTAGCTGTTTGCCAATACCTTAATACACTGCTCAAAAAAAATGAAAGGAACACTTTGAAAACACATCAGACCTCAATAGGGAAAAATATCATGCTGGATATCTATACTGATATGGATTGGGTAATGTGTTAGCAGGTGCGGACTGACAACTCATGGGGCTCCCGGGCAATAGGGGATCATGGGGCCCCTGTGTCCTTGCTCAAACTCAAAAAAGCCTATGAAAAAGGTACCAGGGGCATCTTATGGGGCCCCTACTGACCCCGGGCCCTCGGGCAGTGCCCGAGTTTTCAAATGGTCAGTCCGCCCCTGTGTGTTAGGAATGTAAGGATGCCCCACCGCTTGATGGAAATGAAAATTATTAACCTACAGAGAACTGAATTCAAAGACACCTTGAAAATTAAAGTGAAAAAATTATGAAGCAGGCTAGTCTATTTTTCAATAGTTTATATGGCCCACACGTGCTTTAATGCATGCCTGACAACATCAGGGCATGCTCCTAATGAGACGACAGATGTATCCTGGGGTATTTCCTCCCAGATGTGGATCAGGGCATCACTGAGCTCTTGGACAGTCTAAAGTGCAACCTAGCCATGTTGGATGGACCGAAACATGGTATTCCAGAGGTGTTCTATTGGATTTAGGTCAGGTGAGCATGGGAGCCATTTAATGATATCAATTCCTTCATCCTCCAGGAACTGCCTGCATACTCTCACCACATGAGGCTGGGTATTGACGTGCACCAGGAGGAACCCATGACCCCCTTCACCAGCGTAGGGTCTGACAATGGGTCCAAGGATTTCATCCTGATACCTAATGGCAGTCAGGGTTCCATTGTCTAGCCTGTGCCTCCCTCCATGGATATGCCTCCATAGACCATCACAAAAACATGTTGAACGATATAACAGGTAGCATAACGTTCTTCACAGTTTCTCCAGTCTCTTTCACGTCTGTCATGTGTGCTCAGGGTCAACCTGCTCTCATCTCTGAAAAGCACAGGGGTGCCAGTGGCAGGCCTGCCAATTCTGGCATTCAATGGCAACACAGATGAGTAGGGAACAAATGTCAGTGTCCTCCACCTGTAAAACCATTCCTGTTTTGGGGGTCATCTCATTGTTGCCCATCTAGTGCACCTGTTGTTAATTTCATTAACACCAAAGCAGCTGAAACTGATTAACAACCCCCCGCTACTTAACTGACAAGATCAATATCCCAGGAGTTGAATTGACTTGATGCTATACTCTGATTAAAAGTGTTTTTTTAATTTTTTGGAGCAGTGTAGATTAGGTCTTCAAAAGCCAGATGTATCATGACAATAGTGGTATATAGGAAGCTGCAAAGGGTTAATAGCAGACTGTGATGTCAACCTGCCATTTGGCAGGGCTAGCTAGTATGGCAGGACTGTATGAAAAATTGGAAAGAAGATATAATTACAAACTCAAGGCAAATTACAGCTCACAAACATTTCAAATGGAGTTTTGGCTAGAGTTCTGATTTAGAGGCCTCTAAATGGATGATGACAGTTCGGTAGATATGACATAACACAAATATTTAATACAATACAGTGATTAGAAAGACATTCAAATAAAATAATATATATACACAATGAAATATACTAGTATCCACATCACATGACCCCAGAAATCAAACTTTACCTCTTGCCATGACTTTTTTTCAATACTGTTTAGTCTTTATTTTTAGGTTGGACCCTGTATGGACATCCGATAGCTGCAGAAATCTTAGTCTCCTGGGCTTTGTCTTATTGCATCCTTTGTTCATTTTTCACTGCATTGCACCTGGTTACTATATGTCCTCTTCACTTAAGGATAGAAGGAAAAACATTCCAAGATATATGTGCTTAAATGTGGACCTTCCCTTGAGAGGTCAGAGTCATAACAATACAACTATAAATAGAGGACCCAGAGGAAGCCATTTGAAGCACATTTTTGCTACATGAATTTTCCATTCAAGGGTTTTGATAATGGCAAAGCCATTGTCCTGTGCTGAGCAGACATCTAGGCAAAGACAGGGATACATAATCTGGCAGACAGCTCATCATTCTTGAAAGGAACCTCTATTAGCATATGAGAGACACATTAATTTTATGAATGATACACGAGAAGCTAAGCAAAGAGAAAAACAAATGGAGTCACATGGATGTCATGGTTGTTTTTGTCTCATATGGTATTTTGCTCATCTTTACATATACTGAAAATTTAGATATTGTAAGTTATCAGAAAGAAAAAAAAGACAGTTTATGTGAAAGAAAAAAATCTTTGCTTAGTGAGATGCAGTTTACTTTGTTGGATAGCTTGTTTTGCTTTTATCAGTTAGTAAACTTTTATTGCAATTCATTCTTAATAAAAGTCAATAACTGTGGACCTGCTGCATTTCTTAAAGGTGAACTTTGGTCAAACAGCTAAATACACAGTTGAAATACAGCTAAAAAAGCTGTTTTAACTGTCAACGGATCTGTTTTTTGTCCTGAAATTTATGCAGCCACGTCAGGGAAGATAGTTGGGTTGGTGACCACACTTTTCTTGATCATCTCCCTGCTCCCAGCCTGCAAATGAATAACAAAGGCTCAGCAATACACTAATTAGGTTATCATTTTCCTGTCAGCATACTAAACTGGCCATAGCTGGATCAATACCTGCAAAACCAGCCAAATTTTGATCCATCCAATGATCGACTTCTGATGAACTGGAAAGTTAGAAAATGTTTGTTTGATCAGTGCTGCAGCCAATCAGTGTATTCTGAAATTGGAGGATTACCCGCTGTCAGAATACAAAAGTGCAGTGGGGAGGATTCTTCTGTCCACCTCTAATATGTGGATGGGGGAATCTGTTTGTATTTCTATCAGCTTGCTGGCTGATCAAAAAAAAAAAAAAGACCCATCTATGGACAGCCTAACTCTACAATAAATATGCATGCATATTAACAGATTTGGATTTCCTAAGTGGTATTATTACCTGTGATAATATTGTTGGATTCAGCAAAGACAGAAAGGTCTTTAACAATTAGAAACTGAAAGCCGTATTTAATGCCCAGGATTTATTGGCATGCCAGTCTGCCACCTGATTCACAAAACTTTTTTTTTTCTATAAGAAAACTCTGGTGTTATGATTGGTTTAGTCTTTTACCTGCCAGAAGCATGTGAATAGCTAGACAATTTAACATGGCTTCTATTACAAAAGAAAATAAACCAAAATACATTAATAATACATAATAATTAAAGGACATGTTTAATTCCAAAATACATAGTAGCTTTTTGTACGTTTTCTTTCAGTTTTATTCTATTATGGTCAGAAATAAACCTTTAAAATGTATATTTTAATTAGGCAGGCAGAAATGAAATATTACATATTAATATTTAGCCACTTTTAATGTTTCTAAGACCTTTCTTTTTTCTATTAACAAGGACTGTTTATAGAGCTAGATAGCTCAAGCAGAAACGTATCTGAAGTATTCAGAACAGAGATTTATCCCATCACTCCCCCTTCTTGGCTGTCTTTTTCAGATGGCTCCATCCACAGTTTTATTGTGATATAGAGTCTGGGTATAAAAATCTCATAATGAATCTGGTGTCATGATATCCCTTGTATTAAATGTTTATTTGTAAAACAGAGATTTGCTGTATATATAGTATAAAAAAACATATAATCTTAAAATTTTTTTAATTTACCCCAAATGATTAGGCTTTCTCTTTAATTGTGTAAAATTAGATTTTACCCCCACCAAATCCTAGTGGGGAACATGCATGTGGGATTCATTAAGCCTAATTACCTTATGTGTTAAAAGTTTTTAAAAGTGTCTAAAGATTTTATTATGTGCAATAAATAGCAATGCAGCTTTTAAAACCACTTGCCTACCGCCCTATAGCAGATATACTGCTCTGTGCAAAATCACATATGTGATTTTGCAGTTCCCCTTACCTGCGCTGCCATTGATTGCAGTGAGTCCTGGCTGGCGATTCTTGTCTGGCACTCGTTGATTGCTGCTAAAGCTGAGAGAGGAGAGATCTGTGTGTAAACAACACAGATCTCTCTCGTGGTAGCATGGACATGCTGCTTTCTCTCTCTGAGAAATCAGCATGTCTCCCTATTAAAACAGCACACAGTGTAAGTACAACACAACACGCAGTTACCCTTTGATCGCCCCAGATGTTAACCCCTTTCTGTCCAGTGTCATTTGTACAGTGTCAGTGTCACTAGAGATGGCCGCTAGTTAGTTCCCACCCAGTGTAAGAATGCCTGCCGCAGTCCTGTAGTCCCTATATATATATTTATTTTGATCGCTGCTAAAAAAGAAAAAAAATATTCCAGTATGTACACTGCCATTTGTAGACGCTATAACTTTCACATAAAACAATTAATTTACACGTATTGGGATTTTTTTTTAAGCAAAGACATGTAACAGAATACATTTTGGCTTAAATTTATGAGGAATTTTTATTTTTAAAATTTTTTTGCTCGATATGTTTTATAGCAAAAATCAAAAATAGTCAAAAATAGTTTTTTTTTCAAAATTGACAGTCTTTTTTTTGTTTATAGCACAAAAAATAAAAAACGCAGAGATGATCAAATACCACCAAAAGAAAGCTCTATTTGTGGGAAAAAATGACATAAACTTCATTTATGTACTGCATTGCATGAGCACGCAATTTTCAGTTAAAGTAAAGCAGCGCCTTATCGCAAAAAAATGGCCTGGTCAGGAAGCGGGATAAATCCTCTGGAGGGCAAGTGGTTAATTACTTGTGTAATCCATTTTTAAACCCTGCCAGATCTTATCCTTGGTGGAGGTGTATAGATAGTGATCCCTTAAAATCTGTTACTATTACAAATTATGTGTTTTTGTAAAACATTTTATCGAAAGTGCATTTGTACATAAAACCAGGTAAAAGGTAAAGGTGGCAAGTGAATAGCAAAATTGCTCTTGTTTAACTAATGCAGCCTCCACATCCAAGGACCAGTAAGTTGCAATATATTACACTTTAGAGACACTTGAAGGCAGCAATTTTAATATTCTACTTTCTTCTTTGGCTTTCTCTCCATACAGTGTCACTTTTTATGTTCCTGGTTCTTTGGCTGCCCATGGTATACCCTTCAGCAAACATTTTCTGTAATGTTTTTCTTTATTAGATTATCTCTTTTTGGATTTTCTCCTGACATTTAAGTTAATATTACATTCTTTTTGACAGCCTTCTAATATCATCTCTTTCCTTTATCTCCTTTACCTGTTACAGTGTTGTGTAGGGCTTTTAAATTGTCATGTAGCAGATAAACCATGACATTTTCTAGCTTTGAGCCAAGTGGGACAGTCTTTGCTAGTCTTTATTCAGGAGCAGGTCATAATTTGTGTTTGCCAGTGGCCAGATTCCCAATGCAATTGGTGCAACCTCATATAAAACACAGTCCTCCTCATCTCTCAGCCTGCAGTTACTCAAGGAGGCCAAAAGGGTTGGGATAGTCCAGTGTTTCTCAACTCCAGTCCTCATGGACCCCCAACAGGTCATGTTTTCAGGATTTCCATTATTTTGCACAGGTGATTTGATCAGTTTCACTGCCTTAGTAATTACCACAGCTGTTTCATCTGAGGGAAATCCTGAAAACATGACCTGTTGGGGGTCCATGAGGACTGGAGTTGAGAAACACTGGGATAGCCTAAACTGGAACAGGAGTACATTATACATAATATTTCAGTAATTATTGCAATTATTGACAGTAATTCAATAATTGCAACTGAATAAATGCAAAGTTATTTAACCACTTCAAGTCCGGACACTTTCACCCCCTTCCTGTCCAGGCCAATTTTCAGCTTTCAGTGCTATCACACTTTGAATGACAATTGCGACATGCAACACTGTACCCATTTGAATTTTTTTGAGACAGATAAAACTTTATTTTGGGGGTATTTATTCACTACTGGGATTTTTATTTTTTTGCTATATAAATGAAAATGTCCAAAAAAAAGGTGTTTTTCTTGTAAAATTTTGCAAATAAATAATCTTTCATCATAAATCTTGGCCAAAATGTATTCATGTATCTAAAAAATATCCTAAATTTGTTTATAACCAAAAATTATAATTTTTTCAAAATATTTTTTACATTTTTATTTTTTTTTATATTATTATTTATGTTTTTTTTTCTTAACATACCTTCACCTAGTGACACTGTACTACTTGTGGGGGGTGATGAAGATTTTTTTTTCTTCTTTTACACTGATTGCTTTTACACCCATAAAAGCCGTAAAAGCAATCATTTCTCCTTCTCTCTGGCTGCATCCTTGCAGCCATTGAGAAATACTGTGAGAACTGTGATTGGTCACAACTTGTCACATGGCACAAGGCTGTAGTGAATAGCCTTGCACCATGCGACCTCTGTGATCATTCACAGATTTCACACGTAGTAAGCAATGATGTCAGGAAGTGGCATCTTGTTTACTACTGCTCCTGTGATCACTGATTGGCCAATCAGTGATCACATGAATCGGGACCTCACACAGAGGTCCCTTACAGCTATCGGGAGCACGCACAGGCAGTGAATGCGGAGGCCATTTATAAACAGCCACCCACTCCTGCACTGCCCCCTTCCAGCCATTTATGTACATGGGCTGGACGGGAAGTGGTTAAAAAAGGTGTAGCCATTTTGGATGGGCTGATGCTTTAGCACAACATTATTTAAAGAACTGTAACCAGTGTTGGACCTAGTTCATGCCAATGAAAATAAGAGTGAGGGCCCACCCTGAAGTGTGTAATGTGAAGTGGGAGTGGATTGTTATGAGCAGACATGCTGGTAGGTTAATTGGCTCCTGTCTAAGTTGACCCTAATATGTGTATGTATGAATGTGAGTTAGGGACCTTAGATTGTACGCCCCTTGAGGGTCAGTCACTGATGTGAATGTACAATATATATATATATATATATATATATATATATATATGTGTGTAAAGCGCTGCGTAAATGGACAGTGCTATATAAGTACCTGAAATAAATAAATAAATAAAGTTCACATTGTTTTGTAGGTAAAAAAATGTGCATTTATAATTTTTTTTCTAAGGAGCCTGCAGAGTTTGCACCTACGATCTGCTGATAATGGATATATTACCAGGCACCTGCATACTCTCTGGATAGTTGTCTGCCTGTACCTCATAAGCAGATATTTGAGAGCAAAAAGATCACTACAAGAGCTCTCACCAGCACCCTTGTATTTCATTGAGAACTACAAGCTGTCAGCCACATTGGCTGATGATACTTGTAGTCTATCCATTCACATGAAACTGTCAATGAATGACACAGCCATGTGGGCTGTTTTCAAATTGTGACAGTGGGTGTGGGTGTGGGGAGAGGATCCTCGGCTGTCACAGGGAGGGGGGACTGGGAGGAGAAGGTGTAGATACTGGAACACATATTGCACCCTAAAAAATGGGTGGAACATGTAACATACTCCAAAGGTGAACTTAGCCTTTAACTAGTTCACCGCTTTAGACATTTCTGGTCAGTCCAAAGAGTGAACCGGTGAAAACAAGTTCACAGCTACAGTAGCTGCTGTAAGTCTGTTTTACATTTTATCAGTGGGTTTAGGGCTTTAATGTATAAGGGCTCTATGTAGCTCTGAAACTGCCCAATCACTTGGCCTAATTTACCTCTGTAGTTGGTGGCAGTAAAAAAAATAAGTAAAAAAAATAAAATGATAATAAAATAAAATAAAAATTATGAAAAAAAAAATAACATTATCTCCGTTTCACTGTGCAAACGCAGGACAGGGTGTTATGAAGCATATCCCTGTGCAGACATGAATGCAGACATGAATGTGCACAAAATGCTTTAGAAGGGGCCATATGTACTGACGTCATGCCGCCAAATCCTTGTCAGGCTGGCGGCTGTCTTTGTAAATCCGGACGCAAATATTTTTTATTTCAAGTGGATTTTATCTATTGTCTGAATCAATTACTTTATTAAACTACTACACTATGTACTCTACTATGGGCTCTGTGTGGTGAGCTATTCCCCATAGGGCTTACTGCAAGCTAACGCTTCTATCCATTGGCGAAAGAAGTCTGAAGAGGTCCTGTTTTGGCTGGAAGTTTCCGTTTTTAAGCTGAATATTTCTTATGTTCTTTTGAGTGCTTAAGGGTGGAGGAGTTGCACTGAAGATCACCTACATTTGTTTAGATGCACAATAATTGTGAAATATTTATAACAAAGAATATCTGATTTAATAATTTATTTGGACTTTATGAACTAATATAATTTTGCACTGGCACTTTTTTGCACTAATAGTGATGTATTAATTTGTTTTTTTATATTTATTTATTTTATTCATTGACTGCTGCTATGGTGGATTATTATTTATTTATATTATATTATTGATTGCTTGGTGGGATGCAGTAATAGTGGATTATTTAATTCAATATAGCACATTTGCAGCTATATAAATTTTTCACACATGATTTTTCCAGTGCTGCACTTTTTGTTTATATTTATAGCAGCACAGTGTGTCTACATATACAGTATATACACAATGATTGCGCCACACATGTTATATATCATTGCAAACTTAAAAGTGAGAGCAATAATTCTATGGCCATCATTTACAGGTTACTCTAAACTGGTGAACTGCAAAGACATTAAAATCGCTTCCTATTCATAATTTTGTATACAGTACCTTAATATTTTGCCATTTCATGGTCACATGGAGGTTTGAGGCTCAACACACTTGGTATCTATGTACTCTACACTACCTCATCTTTTATTATTTATAAAAAATGTGGATTAAATTGTGTTTGTGTGCACTAACTTTCATTCTAGTGCATTGCTCCCTGAAAAAATAGATTAGATAAACAGTTTCCCAAAAACAGTATAACATAATTGTTGCAACTACCATCTTTTCATTCTATGAGGCTTCTGATTTTAGAAAATATATATATTATTCTGGGGATTTTACAGTAGGTAATTTAATAGCCCAAAGTGTTACTTGTATGTTAAATAGAGATAGTTTATCTGGTGGCTTTTGCTCCTCTTCATTGGAAGTGGGAGTTAGAATGTAGCTGGATGCAGGGGAGCTGGATCTGAATACAAAGGAAGGACTAACAGGGATGAAGATGCAACAGGAAAGTAGGCATAGCAAACTGTGGGAACCCATGTATTGCCACTTTGTGGTCAAACACTTACTGACAAGGTTCTCGCTTATGTACTTTTAGTTGGAAAAACATATTTTGAGTAGTCATTTTCAGGAGTCTTTCCTTTGTGTTGCTGCACAACAGGTTCTGGATTTTGGCTGGTCCTGAATACTTCCAATGGAAGTGGAGTTAATGCTACAGAAGAGCCTATCTCAGCATTTACATCTAAAGAAGGGTCCTCTTGCACTCTGTGGGGGGCCATTCTCTGCTTTCAGTGATATAGGATTTGGCAAAAGAGAATTTTCCAGTCTACATAAACTTTTATAACTAGTTGGATGAGACAATAAAAATCTAATTTTCATATTTCTTCTTAGGACCAAATCACACGTTTACAATATTTTTTTTTTACATAAATATGTGAAAATGGTCTGCTTGTTGCAGTGCTATTAATTTTGAATGGCAAACTAACACACTTGGCAATGCAGCTTTAACATACGTGCATTACTAGTGTGCATTTTGGTGCACTGTTTCTTAAATATGCTGCAGGTTCCTTTCTTTGTTGTTCTGATGCATTCAATTGAATAGGCTGCTTCAGTGCATTGCTTGTAAGTGTGCAAAATAGTGCTTGTTAAACAGCAAAGTGTGAATGGACCCTTATGATTTCTATGTACATAAATGGGCTTATTGAATTTCATGTCAAATAAAATGCTAAATCAAAGAACCATAGCAGAAATCCAAGAACCACAGCAGAAATCCAAGAACCATAGCAAACAATGTAATTTCATCTTTACTGGTCTAGTTTCAATAAGCTGAAAATAGATTACATTTTTTCAAAGGAATTGTCACGTATACAAGATTTTTAATACATTTCGATGGTAGTTGGTTGATGTAACCCCAAGTTTGCCTAATTTTCTATGTCCCAATCAAAACGCTCTAGTTACTCCCATGTTCAACTTCAATGAAATTTAACTTTCTGTTATTGAGCATTCCAATAAAAATAATAGTGAAAGGAAAAATCTGTTGGGGAATGAACTAAGTATACATCACTAAATTAAAGAATAACCGTCTGTTCACATTCACAATGTAGCTGGATGTTTTGCAACAAAACTAATTACAGTATCTTATGCACATTGTAATTAGTATGTAAAATATGACAACCATCTGATATTAAAAATGGTTAAATTATTCAAAAGCATTCATTAAAAGAAAAAAAAACCAAGCCATAGGCTGAGTTTAAACTACTGTCACGAAATAACCAACATTGACAATATTGTAGAGTGTGTCCCACGCTGGTGATTTAATGAAGCCGCGCAGTTAAATGGTTTTCTGAATTTTAAAGCATCTTGCTGTCCCATTGTACAAGTTGTGCCTCTCAGCAAGACCTGTCCCCTCCTTTACCCTGGCTTTTATCTGACTTTGCTTAAAGTCTACAGTGAAGCTGAGATTTTTTTTCCACCTGTCCCTGTCTTACTGTGACAGTGAAAGATGATTGCCTTCTGGTGAAGCCCTTTTCCCCTTCCTCTGCACCCAAGATCCATGTTCATTGCACATCAAACAGCTGTACCATACCCTGATGGTTTAAATCTTTAAACAGAGAATAAGAGCCTAAGTACATCCAGTGAGACCCCTCACATCCTATACTCTTGTCACTGTATGTTCATGGCACAATTACCAGGAGAGGGGGCTGAACTGTGAATCAAGTACTGTGTGTCGTCTCTGTGGACTGCATGCTGATGCTCTGATCAGGACTCCAGCAAAATTCTGTTTGAAATGAGAATAGACTAATTTTCATCACACTCGTTTCTCAGCTATCCCAAGTGGGTGAACATGCCAAGGGTCATCATTAAAAAAAAAAAGCTGCCTTCAAAAGAGTCCATATCTTTTTTTTATGGAAAGCACACCATTGTTGTTGCCATTTAAGCAAGAAAAATATGATGTGCACTTAATTGTTAAACTCTTTCACAGAGCAAAAATATCTTTATTGAAGAGAAAGAACATGGTAAAAAAAAATCACAAGAACTGGAGGATCAAAGGACAATAGTGTTATCTTTCAAGTTGCTCAAAATTCTATATACTGAAAAGAGAAAACGTGGGTCATGAATGAAAAAGAGTTTAAACATTCTGTATAGTTTACGTGGGTTTGGGAGGAAGATTAAAATACGTCCAGGGGTAAAAAAATGATGAGCTTTTCTGTTCTATTTTTTTTTAAAATAGATTGTACAGTTGAACAATAGACAGATAAAATTGTTCTGTAATATTAAAGAAGCTCTATGGTCAAAACATACATTTTCATTTTATAATGTTTATTTTTGACAATCCAGTATACGCTTACTTGAAAAAACGCCTTTCATTTCATAATGGGTCATTTTGACAATCCAGTATGAGCTTGTTTGAAAAAACTCCTATCATGTTGTCTCCTAGCCATCTCTTTCCACAACTGTCTGAATTCCTTGCATGCTTTGCAACCTCTCCTTCTGTTTACTTTTCATATTTCTTCTTAGGAAGCAGCGAGAAAGTGTTGTTGGACTTTATAAATGAGTAAATATGAGGTTGTGCTTAAGTGTTTCTCTCTTCCCTTCCCTTTTCTGTTTGTGCAAAAAAGTTTCATATACAGTATGTATTTTCTGATATATAACTATCTGTGGGACTCCCCTTGGACTATTGCCTCTATGATTGTTTCCTTTGAACCTCTCTGCAACCTGTGATGGCATAGCCAGTTTACCTACTTTTATCTGTTTACAGGTATGTATGATATATATGATGTTGAGAATGGTGTCCCCCCTCTTTTCTTTTCCCCTCTCTTGATATTGCACAGTGTTGTGCCCATATGGTTTTATTTGCCATTATTTTTCCTCTGAATATGTATGCAAACTGGAAAACCGTTGTACTCATTACCATTTGTTTGATTTATAAATATGCATATGGATTTTTTGGTTATAGAGGAGATGCTGTATGTAATTCATAAATGTCCTTGAAGACACTCCTGAAGGAGCGGACCAACAGCAAAATGTGTAGACTGATTAGGACCGTTGTCTGTGAAAAAGTTTTTAATTACACTATTGTGTGAATTTTGTTTAACCTTGCTATTAATAAATGTTGCTTTTTGTAATCAAATTAATTGTTTACCCAATTGATAGTCATCCTTGAATTCCCTGGTTTTTCTATTATTTATTCAAGTGATTTCTGTACTGACACCTCCTCCTGAAACTCTGAAACATGCTCTGTGAAATGTGTGACACAGCAGTGCCTACCCACAGGGCATACTGAATACATGTTACAGAATTCAGGGAAGTAAATGTGTGGGAGTCTTCATAAAGTAAGTTTACAAATTTCAAGATCATTCAAATTTATAGGAATAGGATAGAAATGATTGAAATAGAATGTGAAAATAAATATATATGATTTTAAATTTTGACTATATATATGCTTTCATGGTATCTTACTGTTAATCACTGTTACTTTTTCTATAATTCAATATTTGTAAAATAATTTTAGAAAATTGCAGAGTTGAGGCCAGTATTAGGTAAATCAGTGTTTCTCAGCCTTTTTTCAGTGAAGGCACTCTTTAAAATTCTGCACAATCTTGAGACACCCATTACAAAATGTAAAAATTAAACACATAGTTATATAGAATGCAGCAACATTTGGACATGTAGGACACCCAAAGTTAGAGATGATTTATTCTTTAAAAGCAAATACACTTATGCACACTGGTACTGACTAGTATTCCATTGTTTCTTTTCTCCCTCAGTTTTTCTCTCACTCAGCTAGTGTGACCCTAGTGCTTATGAAGAGGGGCAGGAAAGGAGCAAGCAAGGATGCTGTGCCCGATGTCCTTCTTATCAACCGATGATATCATTGGTTGTTATGTCATCGGCTGCTAGAAAGTTGTAATGGTGCACAATGAAAACCTGTGGTTTTGTGTAACTAAAAGGCAGGCTTGATCCACCTGCAGGCTTGTATACAATTTTTGGGCAAATTTTAGGCATTTTGTCAAGGCACCCTGGTTGAAAAAGGCTAAGGTAAACACATACAGTAGATGTCTCACTAAGGAAAGCAAGTTGTAGGAAGTGTTTATTCTTCATCTAAGAATTAGAGTGCTTGCTTCATTGCTGTTCATTACTTGAAATTGTTGAGCTGTATTTGTGCACCTGTGAACTATAGACATATTTTGAGTAGATCTCTTTTTATTTTTTATTTGCATATTTAAAGTGGTTGTAAAATCAAGACATTTTATAACCTAATGCATTTCTTGCATAAAGGTACAAAATGTCCCAGTAGTAGTATCACCCCCTCACCTGTCTAAATATTTACCTACTGCGTCTTTACTCGATCCAGTGCTGTGTCTGTAGCAGCTCGCTCCACTCTCTCTAGATTCCAAGGACAGAAAGGCAACAGCGGGAGCCATTGGCTCCTGCTGCTATCAATCAGCTCTTTGAGAAGGGAGTGAGGGATGGGGCTGTGCCGATCTGTGTGTGTCTATGGAAACACACAGCCTGGGGCAGAAGAGAGCCTGCACATATGCCCCCGTAGCAAGTGGTTTGCTATGGTGGCAGACACATAAGAGGAGGAGCCAAGAGTGATGGCAGGGTACCCTAGAAGAGGATGTTCAGAGTAGGTAAGTATAATATGTTTGTTATTTAAAAAAAATGTTTTAGCCTTTACAACCATTTTGTGAATTGATCAAATCAGTAATCATTATTTATAGACAAAAACTTTGTACCCAGTGTATACAGAACCCCATACTGTGCCTTACAATATGTTGATATTCTATTTTGGATTAAAACGTGACCTTTAATGAATAGTATAAGATACAGAAAATTAAAAATAGCATATTAGTATGAGTAATAACATTTTCTGAATAATACTGAGATGAGTGGTGGTGTGAAATATGTAATGTACATCACAGCTTACAGAGTTTGGCAGTCTGGAGTGTTCTATGTACAGTAAGATGTACAGAGTGATGTAGTTCATGGTATGTAACACATACACTATTCAGGGCTTGAAATTTCCGCTCACCTGCTCATCAAATGTGAGGGGAAATCCCTTTGTGGCGAGTACAGATGGATTGGGTGGCTTGCAATGCGAACCCCAGGCCCCGAGGATCGATTTGCGTTCCAAGCCTTGTTGTGAAGCCGACTTCCGGTTTCCAACTTCCGGTTTCTTCTTCACCACCACGGGGGACACGAGGAGAGGCCCGCTCTCCACCGCCTTGGGGGACATGAGGAGAGGCCTGTTCTCCACAACCTTGGGGGACACAAGGCCCGCTCTCCACTGCCTTGGGGGACACAAAGCCCGCTCTACACCGCCTTGGGGGACACGAGGCCCGCTCTACATCGCATTGGGGGACACTAGGAGAGGCCCGCTCTAAACCGCCTTGGGGGACACGAGGAGAGGCCTGCTTTACACCGGCATGGGGGACACGTGAAGAAGAGACCTGCCAATGGTGCACATCACTACACCCACCAGCTTAAGGTAAATTACATTTTTTGTGCAACATGTTTACAATAACTATTATTATTATGTTTTTTGGCATCAAAATAAGCACTTTTTCTTATGCTATACTTCTGTAAACTAAACTTACATATTTTAAAACAGACTTTAGTTTCTAAAGTCTTTTTTTAAAGATGTAGGAGATGGTTGCAGGCAGGGCTGGGGGCGCAGTTGGGGGACAGACCGGAGGGTGGGGTTGGAGGCGGACCTGGGCAAGGGTGGGTGGGGCAACAAGTGGAGAGTAAGGTTTGTGCCTGGCTAGTAGGTCTAGACTCAAAATTTTAAGCCCTGCACTATAAACAGCATATGGAAAGAAATGGTCCATTTAGCCCAAAGCTACTCTGAAAATGTTATCGATAGGCAACTCCTATCCTCATATTGATTAGTGGTTCCAAATTAATAATAACTACTGCAGTTGGGAACAGACACAAAAAGACACACTCAGCATCTTTCCAAATAACTGTTCTGTTTATTCAGCATAATTGAATGTCTTTTATACATGATTATGTAGGTATCACATTATTTTACAATTATATTTTTATGGTAACAAAGGGCGTTACATAAGAAGGCTAATTTTACAAGTTGGTTTTACAACTTCCCCTCTGTTGATCAATATTTTACATTTTTATCACGAACACCTACTATGACCTTTAACCTGGAACTTCTTTACAATTAGGCAGACCTAGTCCTGACCTAGGAAGCAAACTGCACTTGGGAGAAAATAATAGCTGAGAGCAGCTATATTATTACAAAATTACCTTTTATTGTGACTAAAACTGAAAAAATATTTACAGAGTAATTAGCTACACAGTCTTGTGGCCAGAATGACCTTGTAGCCTACTTGTGGAAAAAAAAAGTTCTTGAGTATCCCATCTATCTAGGCTCTGCTAAGTATTAAATATAACCACCTCATGTTAATCTAAAGTAACCCCATATTACAAATATTCCCAATAACTCATATTCTATTTCCAACCAAAGGTTTGTTTAAACCAATTAAAAATTAAAACAAAAAATAATAATTAAAAAAATGCATATACCATTAATAAAATTATTAACATCATATCAGAAATTAATATTTGAGTGATAATCTCAACATCACACCCTAATTTCTATTACACAGGTACAGGTACATCTCTTTAAAGTAGGACGCTTTACCTGATTTCCCTTTTTTTAAATACACCATTTCCGCTAGCAAAGGATGTTTCATTTGTGTTATTTCAAAATGACTGTGATCACATCAGATTAACCACTTCCATACCGGGCACTTTTACCCCTTCCTGCCCGGGCCATTTTTCAGGTTTCAGCGCTCTCACACTTTGAATGACAATTGCGCGGTCATACAACATTGTGCCCAAACTATAAATGTATCATTTTCTACACACAACTAGAGCTTTCTTTTGGTCATATTTAATCACTGCCGGGGTTTTTATTTTTTGGTAAATTAACAAAAAAAAGACCAAAAAGTTTGAAAAAAAAACACGTTTTTCTTTGTTTCTGTTATAAAAGTTTGCAAATAAATAATTGTTCTTCATAAATTTAGGCCAAGATGTATTCTGCTACATGTCTTTGGTGAAAATAACCCAAATTATAATGTATTTTTTAGTTTGTAGGAAAGTTATAGAGTTCACAAACTATGGGATAGATCTGAATATTGATCAATCCTGAAGTACTGACAGCCAATCTAATTACTTGAGGTCCAAGAATGTCAGAACAGTACAGATATCCCCCAAATTACCCCTATTTGCAAAGTAGACAGTACGACGTACTTCATAAGAGGCATGGCGAGTTTTTTGAAGTTGTATTTTTTTTGTCATAATTTTTCGGAAAATTAAAAAATTAAAAAAATTATTTTCACAATTTTTTTTTCATACTGTCACCAGTGTAGTACAGCATCATCATATAACTGACATGGCGGTGATCAGGGACACTGACTGGTGACAGTATGAAAAAAAAAATATATATATTTTTTTAAATTTTTTTTTTACATTTTTTAATTATTTTAAATTTTTTATTACATTTTTTAACTTTTTTTAAGATTTTTTTTTCATATTTCACTATGACCAAAGTAGTACAATGTTACCATAGTAACATTGTACTACTTTGGAGAAGTGATCAGTATTTGTTTTTTTTTTTACACAATTTGCTTATAGCAAAGAATGACTTTGCTGTAAGCAAGCATTTACCTGAATGACATCGATTCATTCAGGGTTTTTTTTTTGTGTGCTTATCTGTGATTTGGCCACAGCTAATCACATGACATGTGCATGTGATCGCTGTGACCATTCACAGCTAGACACTAGTATACAATGGATGGCATGAATGAAGCCATCCATTGTATACAACTGTCATGTGACCTGCTTGGTCACAGCAGGTCACATGGTACCGGCAATGGGGGCCGGTACTCAGATCTGTCATCGGCCGTGTCCGAGGTACACGGCCAGTGACAGATAGCACCGCTGCGCGGCTCTGCAGGGGAGGCTCTGCAAGCGCACAAACTGCGCATGCCTGGGAGTATGCCATATGGCGTCCACCCGGAAATCTAAAGCATTTTTCCGGCCACCAAACGGCTATTGGCTGGGCGGCCAATGGTTAATTACACTGGCACATAATGTTATTAAACTCGTAGTCATATCATGGATGACCTTGCCAGTGTTATCATGTCTCATCCAGCACATTTTTTTCATGGGAAAGTTAAAGGGAAGGGGCAAATCTGCACAGAGCTACAGGACACACAAAAAATGTAGGACTAAAAGCCCTAGCACACCCATTCACACGCATACACAGTTATCTATCTAAAATTGCTTATGTTTTTCTCATTTTTACACAATACTTGCACATCATTCTCGTGCTTTCTTTTAACTCTCTTGAAAATTTCCCTGCTTAAGTTAGTTTTCCTCCCTAAATTCTGCTTTCCTTATTTTGCTCTCTGATATCCCTTGCATCCCATGTACTGTAATCCTGTACTTAACTTACTCCAGCGCTTATGATCAGATAGGAAGCCATAGTGCTCATCCCATCTTCCTTCTCTGATAACATATAAAGTATTCTGTTTGGGCCAGGGTCACAAATTATGTTATTTATACAATTCGAATTTGTTTAGGCTTTTTCCCATATTTTAGAATTTACTAGTTGTGATGCCTGACCCTAAATTCATTCCACAACTTAACATCATAATTTTTCCATATGTCGAGTGTTGCATTGTCTGTCACACTTCATCCATCCTTCTCAAAAAGATAGCTGTTTCTCTTTTTCTCTAAATGTTTACTCTGCATGATTCTTAGTCCCTGTAGCCTTGGTAACCCTGTTACCAGGGGCGGACTGACAAATCATGGGGCCCCTGGGCAATAGGGGATCATGGGACTCCTGTGTCCTTGTCCAAACTCAAAAAAGCCTATGAAAAAGGTACCAGGGGCATCTTATAGGCCCCCTACTGACCCCGGGCCCTCGGGCAGTGCCCGAGTTTCCAAATGGTCAGTTCGCCCCTGCCTGTTACCCATTGTGGATCTCTGTCCTCTTTAACCATTAAAGTATACGCAGAACCACACCTTCATATTCTGTAGAGCTCCACTTGTGCTGGGCATTTTTGAGGGTCTCTTACCCTTCATTCCCTTACTTTATTTATTGCACACAATGACTGGCCAGTCTTCTCTCTTCTCCACATGTGCCTATACCTTCTTGCCTCTAGATCTACTATTACAGCAGATGTCTGCTTAATATAACCTGTTAACAGCACTATTCTTCCTTTTCTTATCTATAACACTCCAATGGACAGTAGTCAACAGGGGCGGACTGACCATTTGGAAATTTGGGCAGTGCCCGAGGGCCCAGGGTCAGTAGGGGGCCCCATGAGATGCCCCTGGTACCTTTTTCATAGGCTTTTTTCAGTTTGGGCAAGGACTCAGGGGCCCCATGATTCCCTATTGCCCGGGGGCCCCATGAGTTGTCAGTCCACCCCTGGTAGTCAATGACAACATAACAATCACCAATCAATACATTTCGATTAAGGGAAGTAAAACAGGTACCCTTTGTCCCAAAAATGACTATTGATCAAGGAAGTCTGATAACTCAAATGTAGGCAAAGGGCTTACCTTAGTCGGCTGTTTATCAGAAATTCCCAGATCATCTCAGGCTCCTCATTTCAGATTCTCAGGGTCACCTGTAAATCCCCTCCTAGGCACCTGTTCTGGAAATTTTATCAATAGGCAACTCTTATCCTTATATTAATTAGTGGTTCCAAATTAATAATAACTACTGCAGTAGGTAACAAACACAATATCTTAAAAAAAAGTTGCAAAATTCTGTAAAAAACTGTGTACTATTTTGTATGCTTTGCCTATGTATTGCACACTGCACTCATTGTGCACGTGGCACTAATAATGTTTTCATTACATGTTTGCATTATTTCAAATCCTGATTAGAAATTACCTGCCTATGTAACGTCCTTTGTTACCATAAAAGTACAATTGTAATATTATTGTGATACCTACATAATCATATGTATAAAAGACTTTCAATTGCCACGTATAAACAGAACAGTTATTTGGAAAGATGCTGAGTGTATCTTTTTGTGTCTGTTCCCTAGTGCTATTGAATTTGATTATGAAAAAATACTCTACTGTTGGTGGTTGGTTAGAGTAAAATAAGCCCCAGAAATGGTGCTCAGTGGGAGTAAGAAAGACCAAAGGGTTGGTGGTCCATGCGAGTCAAAAAGCCATGGTTACAGTGTTCAGTGGGATTAAAAAATTCACCAGTATTGGTAATCAGTGGGAAGTAGAATGCCCCACTAACAAATCTCAAAGAGAGTAACAAATGGCACACTATTTGTGACCATTGGGCTTTTAAAATACTGTGGTTTTGGAGATCATTTCAAAGATGAATGTGCCTGCATTTGTGGACAGCAAGAGAGGTGGTTAAAATGTGGGAGCATTCACTTTTTTTTACTTTTTAGTTTTATAGTGTATGAAAGGGTTGGACCCTCCATTGGGGAGATTTACCCCTCTTCGTAGTAAGGAGATCATTTTTACCTAGACAGAAAGTTTGGAGGTGTACACAATTTTAAAGCTGTCATGACAGCAAGGGTGAGGATAAATCCAATGGGGACAAATGTTTGTGTGACAACTGTACAAGATGAGAATTTCTCTCAATTTGGGGAGATTTTCTTTCATATCTGTTGCTTCTTTAGAATATTAAGTGTGGGAAAATCTACACAGTGGGGATACATGCAGCAAAAAAAGAAAAAAAAACTCAGTAAATGTTTGGACCCCTCCCTACTTTGTCGTAAGCTTAAAAACAGGTTGCCTTTACACATGCTTTAAAATGAAAATACAATTTGCAGTATATGGATGTGTTTATTATGTTTAAAGCTAAACATTTTCAAATTGCTGTTTTTTTGCCAAGCCCATTCTTTATGTTTACATTCAGTCTTATGTGAGCCCACACAGGTTTTATAAACCAATAAACATAATAGAATGTTTGTCATACTCTACAAATATCCATTGTTACCCTTATCTGTTAATTCTAGGGTTTTGGTAATGTTAAGACATACAAACCACTTCTACTCGCATATTTTTGTATTTGTGAACAATCTTTGCTTTCCCACAATTTGGTACTGTCCTATGGCCTTTCCTTAAATTAAGTAACATTGCCATAGCAACCAACAGATTGGTGAGGAAATACCCCAGTATTTCTTGCAGACGGCAATAATATGGGGGGCATTCAAGTCAAACTGGGATTTTTGAGTTTATATAATAAAATAACAAATTTCAAGGAGTGGAAACTGCTTATATTTTGACATACTTCCCTGCTACATTTATACACTTATCCCAGCGTTTAACTAATACCTGGATAGAAATATTTGTCAATATGCCTGAACCATCCTAGGACAGCCTGCTTCACTTCGTCATGATTGTGTTCACCGTTCCCACAGAAAGATTTGTCTCTTGTGCAATTTCATGACAGATTATGCGTCAATTATCCAGGATCAGGCATTCCACGCACTGAATGTTCACAGGAATTACTGCTTTGGGCTGGGAACCACCAGGGCCGGGATCGTCACTGAGGGATGTATAACCATCTTTGTAACATTTACACAATTCACATGTCTTACTGCAGCTCAGCATCTCATCACTGTACTGTGTTTGAAGCCTTCTGTGGATATCCAGGGGTTTTACGCCATCTTTCACAAGAAACTTCATCACCACACGCTGTTCCATGCACACACCAACACTGTTGTCTGCCATCTTGATTAACAATTTCTGGACATGTATTTCGCCTATCAGTAGTAAGACACACTTGCAAACTACTATTGCGTGTAGTACCACCACACTAACATCCGTTTTTATACCTTTAAAATTCAAAGTCCTGGTTTAGGGCCTGTGTTGATGAACATTGGGCTTGTGTTGATGATATCAGTTTGAGATCAATCTACAACATTTTTGAGAACATTCAGAATTAGTTGATAAATGGGTTTAAACCTGCATTTAATCTCCTTCTGAGCTGTATTTGACCTGCTTCAAGTGGATTTTACATTTCCATAGACTTGTATGGCAATGCAAAATGTTTTAAGCAAATAAAAGCTTGCTGAGATAGGCACTAAAAGCTAAGCATTCATTCACTCCATTGGTATTGGGCTGAATTCTGAAGTCACAAGGGAATGACTGTTTTGAGTATCCAAAACAGCATACATCTTAACTGCTTTCATTGGTTGCCTATCAGTAAACATTTTGACAAGACATATTTTTACACACGTTTTTTTCCCCCATGGTTTTTGCTGTCATACAGCAGTTTACTGCACTTTTGATGTGTCTGTTGCAGGTGATTATTCACTGCTCTCCCTGCCTCCCCAAGTAGGATGATCTGCAGAAGAAAAGTTGTGACAAAGTGGATGAAGGGCTAGGACAAGGGTATCGCTCCTGCATTATATGTCTTTGATTACAGTCTTACAGTCCTTGTAAGATGTTCTGTAGGAGAACAGCACTTAAAGAAAATTCCAAATTGTTTTAAGAGTTTCGTGTGTTTCTTCAGGGGTTTGTTATAGAACCGAATGCATTTTTGAGAGGATATTGTTTCTTAAAAATTGAGCATTGATAATTGGGATTTTCTATCTCTGGCCGTGTCTGTCAGAGTTTGTTTCAGAACTGAATAACGTTTGTCTATTCAGGGTTCATGTCAGGCCTTGGTAGCATAGCTGTTTTTTTCACAATCACATGAACCCTGGAGTCTCTGAATTTAATGTGAAGGTATTTGTCCTTGGGAAAGGTTGGACTCTCAGTGCTATGCTCACTATGCACAAAACTAATTTTGTGTATTGTAATTATTGGTTTCTACAATGTTCCTTATGAAATCACAGAAATAGAAGAATGGTGGAAAGGAAACTTGTTTTTTCTTCTTGTACTTTGAACCCATAGATGACCACGTCTCTCACTATATACTGTATGGCAGCTTTAAAACTATAGGATTCAAACCACAAGTTGCGTCTAGATGTCTGATGCTTGGTAGGTGTGGATGTGCCCTAGCATGTTGTAATTTAAGCAAAAAATCAGTCATATCCTTACCAGATATCTTGAAAAAGTCTTGCAACTCTTTGAACAGAGCATCTTCTATAGCTTCTGGACTGCTGTAGCTCTGAACTGGGCACTCCCAAGCAGCAGGGAGATCTAAAGCTGTGTTTCCAACATGAATAGGCCTGGCCATTTTATCAGCACGTCAACTTCTTCCCTAAGTAGGATATTCAGTTCATTGATGACAGCCCTAATGTGAAATGTCCACACTCTGTATTTTTTAGGCTGGTCACCAAACTTTACAAGCTCAGCTCTTGTAAGATGATGCTATACCACGAATCTGGCAAAGTGACATGTCAGAGCAGCATGGCTTAGAGTAGTATGGAGAAGCGAGTATCAGCTTAGCCAAAGTTGCTGCTTCCTTGCTGTCTTTCTAAAGGACTCCAACTCTGCTTCTGCTTTGACCTCCATTACCTGTGCCTCAGTGACTTGTACCTTAATGGTTTCTTCCTTCTTTATGCCGTGAGTTTGTGCTTTTGCTGCCTCTTCATCTGCATCAGCCCTTACAAGTGTGGAACACTTTTAAGCTGGAAGATCTTGAAGATCTCTTGTTTTCTGTGTTTGATCGATGTCGAATGATGAAATGTAGCTTTATGTAATTGTACTGTGTTATGTAATTGTATTGTTATCTACCTGTGACATGGCTTATAAGAATGTAATGTATCTTTCTTTGTTAAGTGCAGTAAAATGATTTAACGCTTGCAGAGATTCTTCTGGATTGAGACTCAATAGAAGAGATGAGTATTTTCTGACAGTCTTTTATAGCATTCATAAGCTATAAAGATATTTTTTTAAGCTACATGGGGTAAGCCCTATTTGCGAATTACTTAAAGTGGTTGTAAACCTCCCAAAAAATCAAAATTGAAATGACCAGTCTACTTCACACAGCATAACAGCAGAAGTCATCTGTCCCCAGTCTGGCCAGGAAAGGAGCAGTCAGTCATCTGAAATCTTCTCTGCTTTCCTACAGTGAAAATAACAGACACTTGAAGAAAATTTGTGTCGCCACACCCCCTCTCCTGTGACTGACAGAATAATTAGGAGTCTCATGCATGAACATGAGACAAGGGGGCATGTGTCCCTCAGCCATCCACACAGATCTCTCCCAAAATAGCCTCAGCTCCAGCCTGGGGAAACTGTGGAAACAGTTAACCCCATAAACACTGGGCAGCATTTGAGGCACAGGAGACTGAGGACTTTCATAGGCTGGATGGAGCTGAGCAACTGTTTGGAATTACTTAGTGGGACCCTGCCGACACTGTGTGCTTATCTCTACTATCAGAGGAGGTGGAGGGGGGTTCATGCGAGCCATCGATTGATTTGGGTGCAGTCAGCACGCTGCATTTTTAGAATGCGATTATTGCCAGCTGCTAAAGCCACTAGCAGTAATCACTGCATTCTCCAAGTGGAAGAACACTATAGCTCTGCGGGAGCTATTCCCCACCAACACTGTCTGTGTTGATGGGGGAATCAAGTGACTTTCTTTCCTGCAACCCATGGTTGCAGGAAAGAAAATCGCATAATCTATGGCGTACCTTAGAGTTTACTTTTCCTTCTCATAATGCAAGTCTGAGTCATTTGACACTAGACTCACTGCAAACAAAGCTCTCCCTTTGTGGTTGATATCTCAATAGTCATTAAGCAGGAAACAGTGTTATTGTAGTGATCTATGGGAACTTCTTCTGGTGGCTGGCGAATCTATCAAATTCTATTTCAATGCTAGAACAAAAATATGAAAGAGCAAGGCTCAGGAGGCATTGGAGTTGAACATAGCTGCAAGAGAGTTAGGAGCTGACACAGCTTATGACATTGACTACTAGCTGCACTGCATACATTATATTATTGGCTATTACCACGGTTTTAATTTAAATGCAAGAGATAGTATATTTTCCAGTGGTGCATATTTTAAACTATTATTGCAGTGGTTGTTTGATTTTAAACGTGACTTTCAAATTTGCATACTTTTTATTTAAAGGATAAGTTTACCTCCGGGAACATATTACATGTTTCACCCATTTTTAGGGTGGAACATGCAACATGTTCCCAGTGCTGCAGCAGCTACCTGCTGCCTTCCCCCTTCCTGTGATAGAAGTACGGGGAGAAGTTCCCCATTCTTGCTGTCAGATTTAAAAACAGTGCGGCTGTGCAGGGCTGTGAATGAATGAACTACAAGTCCCAACAGCCTTAGCAGCTGTCGGCTTGTAGTTCTCAACAAACTTCCATGGTGCTGTGGAGCACCATGGTAGTTCATTGACTCTTCCTATCCCATATGGGTAAGCAGATATACTGACAGGTCTGCAGGAGACCTGCAAGATGATTAAATATTTTGACTATCTTTTGAAACCAGAGATTCTCATCTTTTAGTGCCAGTTCACACCCTAAAAATGCACCCTGGATTATTTCCCTATGTGTTTCTGTTTACAGTTCACACCACATTTGTTCCTGGTGTGCTTTTGATGAGTTTTGCTGTGTTCCAGTACAGTTCTGTGCAGAACAAATGCAGCATGTTTTACTTTTTTTTGCACTGGAAATGCACTGGAACTGACTGCACTAGTATGAACCAGGGCCACTGGAATACATGGAAAACATTGAGCATGCATTTTTGATGCAGAAAAAAACCCCACACTGGACTGCGTCTGGTGTGACCTAGCTTTTAAACTCAGCCTTGTTCATCTCTGTGATCAGCCGGTCAGTCGGGACTCCTGGTGGGAAGGAAGATCCCGGTAAAGCTGCAGAAGGTGGAGGGGGGGGGACGTCCCCTCCCACTGCTTGTAACAGCAATCCAGTGACTAGTTAGCTGATCTTATTGCTATTACAGGAGAGCTGACCATCAGCTCTAAAAAAACAGTACCGGGATAATGCCTGCAACTGCCCATTTTAACCCTGTAAATGCAGCACCACTATGCCCCAAATACATGTATTGCACATGGTTGTAGGTCAGTCGCAGCTTCGCCTCATTTGCTTGAATAGGTCATATTTGGCTGTGGTTCTGCTCACAAATGCGATGCAGGGCAACATTTTCGGCGTTGTTGGGACGGAAATCATCACAGCCATGGCATGTGTAAACCCCAATCTGGCTGCTAAGGAAGGATGGTTGGGGTGGGGGATGTAAAATCACTGCCTAACCATGTGTTTTTACCACCCTCCAACTGCAAGTTTAAATAAACCTAAAGGAAATGCACACTTGGAGTGGGCGCATTTATATTGCCTTATACTGATAGCGGAGCAAGTAAATTCTTCAAAAGTTGCCTACTTCAGACAGTCTAAGCACCCATGAACATGGACATTTTTTAGCAGGTACAGTATATTCAACTGATAAAATAGAGTTATCTCACTCAGTTTGTTAATACAGTATATGAAGTATTCCAAATGGTGCCCATTATCACTGTTTCCTCTATATATCTATTAAAACAAAACCGTTTCCAAAGTTAGCATTTTGTATTGGTAATGCAACACATAAAGTATCGATGTATTTAATGTTTATTCATATTTTTTCTCATTGGGTCACATTATTCACGGTCAAATCTAGGTTTCAGGTTATCACACCATGGTAACATTTAGGTTACAAGTTTGAAACAAGAACACGTGTTTGTATGTTGTCTACTGTAAATTAACCGCTTAAGGACCGCCCTATAACAGATATACTGCTACAGGGCGGCACCTGTGCGCAGAATCACGTATATATGTCATTTTGCATTTCTGGGTAGAGGCCACGCCGCCATTTGCTACCGCGGATCACTGGGTCCCATCTGGTAATTGCCCGCCGGCGCCTGGTGATTATCGGCTATCACTGAAGGGGAGGAAGATTGTTTTGTTTACAAACAATCTTCCTCCCTGTCAGCTCAAGCACACTGCTCGGGATGGCTGTGTATAGTACAGCCATCCCAATCAGTGTACTTACAGTGAAGAACACACCCCTAGTAAAACACTCCCAGCACACAGTTAACCCCTTGATTGTCCCTCACGTTAACCCCTTTCTGCCCAGTGCCATTACAACAGTGTCAGTGATTTTTTTAGCACTGATCACTGTATTGGTGTCACTGGAGTGTCAGTGACACCAAGTTAGTTCCCCCCCAGTGTCAGAATGTCCGCTGCAGTCCTGTAGTCCTGCTAAAATTATGGTCGCTGATCGCCGCCATTACTAGAATAAAAAAAAATCCCATTATCTACACTGCCATTTGTAAACGCTACAACTTTCATGTAAACCAATTAATTTACACATATAGCGCTGCATGTCATTCTGTTTGTTTCAATTAATTTACACGTATTGGGACTTTTTTTAGCAAAGACATGTCACAGAATACATTTTAGCCTAAATTTATTACAAAATTAGATTTTTTTAATTTTTTTACTGGACATGTTTAATAGCAAAAAGTCCAAAATATTGTTTTTTTCTCAAAATTTTAGGTCTTTTTTGCTTATAGCACAAAAAATAAAAAATGCACAGTTTATCAAATACCACCGAAAGAAATCCCAATTCGTGGGAAAAAAAGGACGTAAATTTCATTTGGGTGCAGCGTTGCATGACTGCGCAATCGTCAGTTAAAGTAACACAGTGCTGTACTGCAAAACATAACCTGGTCATGAAGGGGGGTAAATCCTCAGGAGGGCAAGTGGTTAAAGTGTTGTGCCAACAAAATGTTTTTTTTTTTGTTTCCGGTAGGGTGGGGAAGGAAAAAACATCTGTAAGTTTTTTTTATTGTTGACTGTATTCCCACAGGGGAGATTCCCCCATGCTTTTAACTGTGTCACCACCAATTCCTTTGAATTCCGATGAATATTATGTACTTTTCTATTAAGCCAATGAATGAACTTGGCTCTTTTTCATGGTTTCCTCTCATTTTTTCTTCTTTTTAAACAACTCAGTTTCCACACATCATTTGACTATTCAGATACTATGCTGTATATTCCTGTGACTTTCCATGCTAGCTATAGATTTTTTTCATTTAAACCAAAGTCAGATGTTTACTGTTGTTTATGTACCAGCAGGCAAGAGTCACCATCTCAATTTGTTGTAGTCTTCTTTCTCATTTGGAGAGAAAGGGCTGGGAAATTTGAAATTGTACAGTTGTCACCAGATATATAATAAGACAGTACAGCTATTTCTCTTGTTCTGGGCCCAGGACCCATCTGTTCCAAAGGGGGGCCCAAGGACCTGCTAAGCAGAAGGACCGGCTGTACTGCATGATCACTGACACTGATCCTCTTGTGGCTCCCACTGCAGTGCCACTGGCTTCTCCTCCTCTCTCTTCCTCTGGATGCACTGCAGGGGAATCGGTTCTAGCATTTGCATCCATTACTCTGATCACCCCCACCCCCCTGCTGTCTTGGCCCCCCTTCATGCCCCACCTTCACCTGCTGTCCGGGTCCCCCTTTGTGCCCTTTCACTTGCAGTGCTATGGGATTTCCTCTTCTCCCTCCTTCCCAGCAGCACCCACTGAGGGCACATGGAGGGGGGTCATTTCAGGATGGAGACTGGGGGGGGGGGCATAGTAAACGGTGTCGAAGCATGTAAATGGGAAGTCCCCTTCAATAGGACAGTTAAAAAAAAAGTTACAAAAAATAACATTCTAAAAAGTTATTTAAAAAAATGAAGGGATTGTTCACATGTGCTTTGTTCTCTGACGAGTAGTCAGCATTGCTACCCGCTTTTACCCTGCACTAGTGTATTTTTAGCAAAAATATAATTTAATATTTTCCCGGGGGGTGGTGGTGGTGTTGGGGGGCTCTCAGGTAGGCTGTACGGGGTCCAGTGATTTCTAACAGCAGTCCTGGTTGTCACTGGAACAAGAGGTGAGTTTAGGGGATCATTCTGTACTCTATCCAAAACTGTTAGAAGAAAAAGTTTTGGCTCAAGAAATGATTTGTTAACCTCCCTAGCTGTTTTCCTGATCCTGGCACGAGGTTAAATCTAGCTGTCAAAAGCGGTAGCCCCGAGCCATACTTGGGGTCACCGCAAAATACATACCTGGTCCTGCGATCCGTGTCCCGGGTCCTGCAGCCACCTCCAGCCATCCCCTCCAACCATTCCCTCTCCTTCCTGGCTATCTCACGCTGATCAGTGTGATCAGCGTGAGACAGCTGCGCTGTGCTGTTGGGGGCTGTTGGGGGCTTGCGGGAGGCGGGAGTTTTAAAAATAGACCTGTGTCAAAATAAAGTGTTACTCAAGTGCATACATAGTAACTTTACCTCAGATATATCCATAGTGCAGTTTTTCAGTTTCTGTGACTAAAAATAGGTTTGCACTCATGGCTTCCAAAAAGCGTCTCGCTAGCGCCAAAGCGGTTTATGATGAGCTAGCGAACAGCGACAGTGAGGAGCTACTTGAATTGAGCAACAGCAACTCATGTGGAGATTTGTCTTCAGACACCAAAAGTGAAGACAGCAGCGAATCTGAGATTGACATGAGTGATCTGCGCACGTGGTGCACTATTGATTGAGGTATGCCAGCACCACCAAGATTTACATTTACCGCGGACTGGTATGAAAGTCCACGTTGAAGGTGACAACCCCGTACTTAGAATTGTTTCTGACTAATGAGGTTATTGAAATAATCGTGACTGAGGCAAATAGGTATGCAGAGCAACAATTAGCTGCTCCATATAGCAGGTTTTAACGAAGCAGAAAGTGGGAACCTGTCACCAAAGAGGACATTTGGCTGTTTCTGGGCCTAATTATTCTGCAAGGAGTGGTGGGGAAACCACTGCAGAAGTGGTACTGGACCACCAACAAAATGCTTGCCATGCTGTTCTTTGGCACAGTCATGTCGGAGTACAGCTTTTCCCTTATTATGAAATTTTTGCACTTCGCAAACAATGAGGATTTTGACAAAACAACTCATCTGGCTCCCAAGCTAAAAGAAATTTGGGAAGTCTCACAAATAATTGTCAGAAATTTCCAGCAGAGCTATGTGCCAGAGAAAGACATTAGCATAGACGAAAGTCTAATGGCCTACAAAGGAAGGCTCAGCTGGATACAGTATACTGCATCCAAGAGAGCACAATTTGGCGTCAAATCCTACCTGCTGTGCAAATCCTCTACTGGCTACATAAGGAACACAGTTATATACACCGACAAAGGCACAAAATTTGATCCCAAGTACAGCAACTACGGAATGGCAACATCTTCTGTCCTGTCACTGATTGAGCCTCTGCTAAACCAAGGCTACTGTGTAACGACGGACAACTTCTACACCTCTCCAGAACTTTATGAGGTATTTCTGCAGCACAAAACGGATGCCTATGGAACCGTTCGGGCTAACTGGCGCAACCTGCCATCGATGTTTGGAAAAACCAAACTGAAGCCGGGAGAATTAGTTGCCTGGCAGAAAGGCAAAATGATTGCACTGAGATGGTGGGACAAGAAGAATGTGTGCCTAATGAGTACCATTCATAATGCCTCCACAGTGATGGCACAAACAAAAGGTGGGAAAAACATCCAGAAGCCGCAGGTTGTTATTGACTACAACAGCACCATGGGAGGTGTTGACAGAGCTGACCAAGCTATGACATTCTATCCGGCGACGAGAAAGCAGCAGAGGAAATACTACAAAAAGATTTTCCAGCATCTTCTGGAACAGTGCTTGTAGATTGCCTATATTCTGTTCTGCAAAAACAGTGACAAGCCTGTGGTTCATGCGGACTTTATCCGTAAAGTGGCGGAATCCATTTTCCTCAAACATCAAACACCATCAGTGTCTGTGGGTACATCTGGACAATGTGCTGTGGGAGATGTCAACCCAGAACGTCTGACTGGATGTCATTTTATGGACCACATCCCACCAACCCAAAAAAAGGCAGCACTTACACGGATGTGAGTGGTATGTTGCTCTCGGCGAGACGAGTGGAAAATAAAATCCTCACGGAAACGAGGTTCCATTGTGTTCATTGCGATGTCCGACTTTGTGCAGTCCCGTGTTTCAAAATATACCACACCCGTGATGTTTTCTAGAATATGCAGTGTCTATATAATATTGTTTGGACAGAGTTCCGTGTGTTTGATTTTATTACATTATTTAATTTATTATTATATTATATTTTTTTATTATAATTTATGATTTAATGTATTAAACTTTATTGCACCAAGGATGTCTACTAGACTCTTGTTTAAACAGATTTCAGTGAGTTATTCCTAAGAATTACAAGCCTACAATAAAACAACAACATATTTCCATTGAAAACAATGTACCGCTTTGAGCACAGAAATACTGACATAACCATATTGCTAGGTAGGTTAAAGACAACCAGACTGTTAACTTTGCAAGGGATTTTGCCCTTTACCTTACTCAATGAAGTGAAGCTCTGATGACTTTCATCATCCAATTATATGCAAGTAAAATGCAGTTTTTTTTATCTTCTTTGATCATGATTGGGTATTCTTTGCAAAGTAAACCTTCACCACATTCTGCTCTGGAGCAAATTCCTTTGCAAAGTGCATCTTCCTTTGCACAGTGAACAGCCTATTTGCCTTTAGTAAAGCAACCCCCTAGGTATACTTTATCATATATACTGTATACTTTATCAGCATGCTGTATACTGACAAAGCGTTTAGCAACATTGCGATTCATCTATGATTAACCTAACAGTCAGGCACAAACAAAACAAGAAATAAACTAAGAAAAGTTTGGTCTGTGAATGCGGGCCAATTGTATTCCTCAGCATATCACAGCTGAGCACCAGGAAATGTGCCTCCATCATGTAACAGTTGATTTCTTTACTGGGCTGGCAGTTAGCATGGTATAACAAATGGCTTAAGGGCAGACAAAAAATAGATCAAGATTTCAGTTCATAGGCTGTAAACTGAATGCTTCCCCACTGTAAGAAACGGTCACAGAAGTGTAATTTTCTCAGTTATTTTTTTAAATATAAATGTGAAAGAGAAGCTTGTTATGTTATCAATATATTATGTATTAAAAAAGTTTCTGTTTATAGTTCATAATTAAATATGAATATGAGGGCAGCCATATTTGCCTATTACCTATGTTGGCTCTGCTGCATTGTTCTACACAATGGTCTTGCTTCCCTACTCAGGAGACTGATTCCATTGGTTGTCTGCCAGATATCTCATCTCCTTCCTGGAGGCACTTGTCATAATGTGTATGTGTAGCCCTGTTTTGGGGGGGGGGTTATGTGAAATGGCCCACACCAAACAAGCTATGGCGCTAACCTGTATATGAGTAGGCAATCCTGAGCCTTCGCTATATGGAAGAGGGGGTTGTGATAATACAAATGGCAGTGCCTCCACCTAGAATAGGGATCCTGCAATTGAGGAGACTCACCCCTTTCTAGGAATGTAACAGGTAGACAACTTAAAGTAACTATACATAGCAGTATTAATGCACCCAGCTTATATTTCTAACATGAAAACATGTCACCACACCTGTATGAGATTAATGCAAAGTTTATATAAAGCAGCCACTTAAAACAGGATGCATAAGAATAACATTCAGGAATTACAATTTACCATAAATTGGGAGGTTGCAATTATACCCGGGTATATGTGCATGTAGTATACAGAATACCTCCAACCATGGGTTATAGCGCAGTCCGGTTGCAGGGGCCCCTGGAGAGGTGAGAGTCAATAAGATGCACGCTTCCACTTTAGATGCTGTGATGGCGTCCAAGTAACATGCAGATGATTGCACTACTTGTCTGAAGATCAGCGATGCATCACCTAAAAGGATAAAATGCCCTATCTATCCTTACTCTTAGTCCCTATCCCTAAACTGGGCTGTCACTGCAACCGGGCCTCTGTCTAAGTGGCCGTCGGATGCCTAACCTACCTCTAGCCTAATCTATCCAACGCTCCCTATGCTAATCCTAGCTAAAGAGAGATCCAGACCAATAAGGATGCTATAGCTTTAAGCAAAGAGGCTGCAAAGATACACTGCAATTAACAGAAAGTTCACCTGACAGTCTTATGCAGGTGAAAACACTGATCTATATATATATATACAACTATAAGGATTCTGCAGTGTGTAAATAGAATAATGATAATGAACCACAACTCTCTCTCTTACAGAGATATTAGGGTTCCTATACAGAAGTTGAAATATAACAGAGGCAGACCTAATCTGCTTCAGTAACAACTAGATAGATAACAGCCTTGTTAATCTGGATCATTACTCACAGAATCCCCATACAGTTCTCCCCAGATACATAGCACATGGCAGGCTGCTACCCTCTGCCTGATACTTCCTGGAAAAACAAACTATATAACATCCTGGGGTTTCTTGACCTCCTTGTAGGGGCAGGAAGCACACCTAGGGACTTGTCTGTAATGGGACCTCTATGGTAGTGGCTGTATATGAACATAAACAAACCACAACTAGTGTATAAAATAACAGTTCCCTACATATGTATGGGACAAATCCGCTCTCCTTGTCCCTTGCCCTGCTTCATTGCCACCACCAGGACCTGGATGGAGGGGGCAGAAGGGGCACATGCCCTGAATGCAGCATCTCTTTGTAGAGGAGGGCAGACTGGGAGCTTGCATCATTGGCAGGGCTTTTTTTGCCCGGGACATGGCGGTACTTGTGCTCACTGCTGTCATTTGTTCTAAAAACAGAAGCCGGCCACTAACTTATGTGACAATGCACTTTTCCTCACACAGAATTCTCCCCTCTGCAACATAACAGTCTAACCTCCTGGCAGCTGCTCCCCCCTGAACGGAGGACTGGGTAGGTAGCTAGGGGTGGGGTGATGTAACAATATTTTTTCCTTTCAATGACACCACTGACTGACTGGATTCTTTTCCTTCCAGTGACACCATTGACACAGGGTCATTTTTTGTTTTTAGTGACACTACCGACTCAGGGACATTCTTTATTTTCAGTTACACAACTGACGCAGGGACATTTTCTGTTTTAATGACACCACTGACACAGGGACCTTTTTTTGTTCCAGTCACAACACTGATGCAGGGACATTTTTTTTCCTTTCAGTGACACCACCAACTTAAAGACATTTTTCCCTCTGCCACTGTTCGCACAATATTTGTGAACCAGTTTTAAACTTTTCAGTTTGCTGCAGTGTACCACAAACATTGGTACTATATCATTCCATGCCACAAATACAACAAATGTTTTTGTGTGCCACTTTTGGCTTGGTCCCCTTCTTCACCCAATGAGGGTGGGGGAAGTTGGTGATAGGCAGGGGGTGGCTTGTGAGTTGGTGGGATGCCAGGGGAAGCAGTTTCCTGTCTTTGCCCTGGGAACTGGATGACCTTGTCCCGGCACTGGTCACCACTCACGTTTTCTGGGATTCTTCTTCCCCATTCACCAAAGGCAGTGTACAATGAGAAGAATAAAATTACTAAACTGTTAAATTATTTTTTTGGCAAAAGATACTGTACAGTATATACCAAGTCAATGTTAGCAAAAAAACTCTTACACACTAGCATGCTTTTTTTGGTTTCAGGAATAGAAATAAAAATATAGGAAGAGCTTCAGCTCTCATTAACCACTTGCCTACCAGGCAGTTATACCCCCTTCCTGACCAGGCCAATTTTCAGCTTTCAGCAACATTGTAGCCATATGACATTTTTATCATATTTTTTTTTACACAAATAGAACTTTCTTTTGGTGGTATTTACTTGCTGCTGGGTGTCTTTATTTTTTGTGCTATAAACAAAAAAAGAGCAAAAAATATGAAAAAAAGTTTTTCTTTGTTTCTATTATAAAATTTTACAAACAGGTAATTTTTCTCCTTCACTGATGTGCGTTGATGAGGCTGCACTGATAAGAAGCACTGATGGGCACTGATAGACAGCACTGATGAACACTGATAGGAAGCACTGATGGGCACTGATGGGCACTGATAAGCGGCACTGATGAGGTGGCACTGATAGGCGGCACTGATAGTTGGCACTGATGTGCACTGCTAGGCGGCACTGAAAGGCAGCACTGACTGGCGGTACTGCTGGGTGGCACTGCTGGGTGGCAATGGTGGGCTGCACTGATGGGCACTGGTGGTTGGCAGTGTGGGGCACTGATGGGCACAGGTGGGTGGCACTGCTGGGCACTTGTGGGCGTCACTGGTGGGTGGCACTGCTGGGCACTGATCATCAGTGCTCTGATGATCGGTGCTGATCCCTCCTCTGACAACTGCCAGTTCTCGGCAGTACATTCCTCACGCTGTGACAGGGCGATCCATCCTTTCACGAATGTTTGTAAAAGCAGTCTACATGCCTAGGTGCTTAAAATACAGTATACTTCCCTTTTAAATGGTTATGAATGATTCCAAAAGCTTCCTACCCTGCATTTTTGTTATACTGTATATTTCTTTGGTGCCTGTTGTTACAGGGTAAGATATCTGAACATTGTGTTGCCATCAGCATACCATAGTGACCCCTGTTGTCTGAACTCGTCAGTATCACATATAACAGATGATGTCAATTAGTACTTTAAATGCCTAGCCATCATGTTAAATTGCAGGTGTATTTAAAAAAACTGCAAATACAGCAAACAGCAAATACATCTGTTTACCAACCAAGAGTCGCAGTGAATTTGCTTAAAGTCATCAAACATTCTGCAGCCTCAGGGTATCCATGATTCAAGGCTATATAACATGAAAAATAAATGTTATTGACATGTGATCATGTGGACAGCAAAGTAAAAAGACAAACTACTGAGTAGATCATGCACAGTTTTGTTTGTTAAGCACAACACGACCTTCCCAACAAGACAAAAAAAACATTTACTTTATAAATAGTCTATTCCCTCTTTTGGATCCTAATTCTGTTGAAAGCCTTTGAAATAATTGATTTCAAGAATAAATGTTCATATTTTTCTAGCAGTCTTTGGATCTGCCAATAGCTGTCTACAACTAAAACTTCAAGCTTCACATATACTCAACATTCTACATTCTGGATCCAATAAAAAGTTTGCAAACAGAGGTGATCATCATAGAGTACATCATTTAATAAACTTCCATCCTGTAAGGAAGCATGTTTACTAATAGCTGATTATTTAAAGCTCAACTGAAAATGTGAAATTATCCCTTACAGAGGGGCTGTGATAGTACTGCAAGGATTAATAGCTTGTTTTGTCTAGGGGAGAGGAGAAACACTTTTACTTAACTGATCCTCTGCTCCCCCAGCAGATGGCATTCCCCCATGCTCTGCTGATGGACTGTTCCTTACTGTCACCATGTCCAATGCAGGGCTATTGACCCTGCAATGTTCTTGATGATGTCAGTGCCCTAGACCAGTGGTCTCCAAACTGGCCCTACACTTGCTTTTATCTGTCCCTTTGGGCACTATTTTATCTACTGATACCAACAATGGGGCATAATTCCCTCCACTGACACCAATTATGGGGCACTATTCCTCACAATGACACCAACAATGAAGTCTGGAGGACAGTAAACTGGCTCTTTGTTTAGAAAGTTTGGAGACCGTTGCCCTAGACCACTGGAGTATAGGGGAGAAGATGCTTCGGGACAGGTCTAGCAGTGAGGAGGTGCAGATTATCTGGTAAGAAAAAATGTTTTTACTGTTCCCTTAGACTTAAATAGGCACTTGTAGTGTGAGGGTGGATCTATTGTAGGATAACTGTGATCCCTGTTGCTTTTTGTTTTTTCTAGTGATGCAAATACTGTGCATTTTACAGTGGCACTATTAAAGTATATTTATTGCCTATTTGTTAACCTTCTAGAAACATAAGGAAGTTATTAAAACCTAAGGAATTTTTTGTCCGGAACTGGATGTTTTCCATTTTATTCCTGTTCTGCTGCCAACCCAAAATGTTGACTTTTTTTCTCTTCCACTTTCTTTTACCAGGCCCAATGACAATGGACACCAGCATAAACAGAGAAGATAAATTTCTCTAGTGAAGACACAGATTGCTATAGAAACTTGATAGGAATATGGCTTCAAAAAAATTTATCTAAAAATGTATCTAAACCCAAACATTTAAATTGGTTGTAAAGAATAAGGTTTTTTTTAACCTTAATGCATTCCCTGCATTAAGGGAAAAATCCTTTTAGGTGCAGCTTCCTCCAGCCCTTCTAAATACTTACAGGAGTCCGATTTTGATCCAGCGCTGTGCACAAGAGCAGTGAAGCTGCTCTCTCTGTCCCTCCTCACTGGACTCAGTGAGAGCAGTGGGAGCCATAGGCTTCTGCTGCTGTCAATCAAATCCAGTGACAAGGAAGAGGGGGCAAGACAGAGCTGCATTATGTGTGTCAATAGATACATACAGTGCGGCTCAGTAGCAAGCCTGCACAAGTAATTGCCCTAGCCATGAGCGCTGGTGGGGAACTCCAGAAGATTGGGGCTGCTCTGCGCAAAACCATTGCACAGAACAGGTAAGCATAGCATGTTAATTATTTTAAAACCAACTGTAAACCAAACCTGGTGCTGTATGTTCCTGTGATGTAAAAAAGTTTAATCATATTCTGATATTTCATATTTGGTGATCCTATGAATATGGTGTATACTCAGGCAATTCCTTTCCTGGGGTAACAATACCTCTGTGTGTTTCCAGTTACCCATTATATTAAAATTGTATTTATTATTTATTGTTAGAATTTACAGTCTTTGCTTGTTTTTAATAAAAGAGCTTATTCATAGATATGTTGTACATGGCTTTTGGATAAAGGGAATTTACAAAGCAAAGCAATTACATGATTCAGAATTAATAGATAATTGCACATCAATACAAGAATAATATAAATAATGTAAGTGAATCACATAAAATGTGTAATATCAATAACAAAAGTTCAATATAGTGCTCATGTAATGAAGTACTCCTCTTGATTGGACAACACCACAAAAAGTGCAAAAGGAAAGTGAAATGTTGAAAGAAAACTCTGGCTAGTGCTGAAGGAGAACCCACAAGTGCAATGAACCCTGCATTTAAACAGTGCTTCCTCAAAAGACAATATTGTGTCTAGTATGATATCTCCTCCAACTGATACACAGGATAAAAGGTTGCTGCCACAGATTGCTCAGAGGTGGAATATAAAAGAAAACACTTCCATAGTGTAAAACCACTTTATAAAATTTCTTAAGAAATAAAAAAGAAACTCACAATATAAAAGGCATCAACAGGCTTATCAAACAATGCAGAAACAAAACTCTCCAATGTGGTGGTCCTATGGCCAGCTGCAGGTATGATATTGATCCCTGTCCAATAGCGATCCACGTGTGTGATGATATCACCATCTGAAGCCCCAGCCGATGCGTTTCATCAGAGGTGACATCGTCTGGGGGACAGATGAGGGAAACCCATGTTCCACGTGAGCTTCCCTCACTTCAGGTGAATGCGCTTCCCTTGCAAAAGTGTGTGGGTGCCAATAACTTGTTAATGGCACCCCAAATGCATCTCACAAGCTCAGCATGTTTGCGCACATCAAATCGCATGGTAGCGCAGTACCATACAGTTTTGGGCAGTGTGTTCTGAAAAAATAGTGCTTCGAATGACTGAGCTGCCAAGTTGGACCGTATGTGAGAGCACGTGTTCTGGTGTGAACTGACCCTAAAGGGATACACACAAACCAATATACAACTATTTAATACTCCTAAAACTCTGTCACCAAAGTGCTATTCATGTATTCATGGAAAATTCAAAATATAGATGAGACTTTAATCGTACTATGCAATACACCCACTCAAAGTTTAAACCCAGACCTCTTTTTTTCCCAGTATAAATATCCAGAATATTTCTTATCTACATACACATATCTACATAGGAGTTTTTTAATACATTTTCAAAGTAATCCTCTTGCTATTGAGATTGGTGCACAGTTGGCAAAGACAGCCACACGATGCATGTTTTATTTTCACTTTGCATTTTTTGGCTTAAACAGATGAACTTTATAAATAGGGCACAACAATTAGCCAAGTAGCTGACAAAATGTGAAGTGATAGACTATTTTGTAATATAAGTATGTTGATCAGCATTGCATGCCAAAGTCATGAATGGGCAGCACTTAGCTGGTGCCCCTGTCATACCATTTTACCAGTTGCTTCACTCTTTATTAGGTGGATGTGGATCTAATATTATGGGAATTTGCCAAACTAGGATTTGCAGATAAATATTTAGATCCCTGAGAAATCTTTTCCAATATATCAAATACAAGAATAATGAATTAAAAATATATATTGTATTAGCAGTAATTAATGGGAAACAAGAGTGGTTTGAAATCAATTAATTGATTTTTTTATGATTGCCATTAAAAATTTATAATATGACACCATCGCAATCCGCAATGATTTTATATTTAGTTATTCCCTGTCTGCCAAGCAAAGTGATGCAGTTCTAGTTTGGGTTAATCCAAAATTGTATATTACAAATAAACATGTACTAATAGATTCATACATGATACCCATTTTGCAGGGCACTCTGAATTCTCAAACAAAATCACACTGCTGAAGCTTTTCCCTTTATAACTTTGGGGGAGATTTAATAAAACTGAAGAGTGAAAAATATAGTGCAGCTCTGCAAACCAATCAGCTTCCAGGTTTAATTGGCAAAGCTTCATTGAATAAGCTAAATAAGCTAAGTTATAAGTTGATTGGCTACTGTGCACAGCTGCAGTGAGGTGGATCCTACGGTCAATGCCCACTTCAATGGTAAGGTGTCCCTTATCCAGTTATTCGCTTTGTTGCCTTGTTGGGAGATGTGATGGTCAATAGAACCACTGTACGGATATGGTTTTGTTCCCCTGGGAGTCCCCTTGGGGTACATTCTATGCCCCTTTCTTTGGAGATCTGTGCTTGTGACTTTGTCATCAATCTCCATTTTCCCCACCCTAGGTGTTCCTCCACAGCTAGGTTATGAGAGTTATTAACTCTGCAGGGTGCCCAAACTTTTTCAGACGCCATTTTTTTGTTTTCTGTTATTTTGAAAGTGTAAATGATGGAAATAAAATCTAACTTTTGTTGACATATTATAAGAATGCCTAATCTGTAATTTGATGCCTTTTGGAGATTTTTCCATCTTTCCTTGGCTTCTTTATGCACATTAATACAAATTTTTAGCTGGGGTGCCCAAACTTTTGATCCCCACTGTATATATGTGTGTGTGTGTGTGTTTTTAGATGTTTCAAATAGATTTTTTTGTATCTTCATCAGTTTCCTATATGTACATTCCCTGAAGAAGCCATGCGGCAAAACATGTAGAAGACAAATGCAGGATTTCAACCACAATTATGTCAATGAGTATGCCAATTAAAAGAATATTTTTGTTTAAACATTGGATGTTTTTTTATCATGGATTTGTAATAAACACTATTATATTTTAATTCTTTATTATAAATAAATTATTCCCCTTTTTATAAGTGATTTCTTCAGATAGAACTTCAGAGGGCTAGGGGAGTAGAAACAGCAGCCCACTGCTCTTCCCAGTGAATGGTTGTGCAGGGTGGTTGTGTCAACACAAGTCTAATATATGGAGGAGAGCAGGCTGAGTTCCCAGCATTGTCAGAAAACTGACCACGTTGTGCTTTCAGGCCAAGTGTGATAAGTTTTTAATAGGAAAGCAGAGGGACTGGCAGGAACATCAGGGATTTCACACAAAGGGAGCAATACAAAGAGAACAGGATACTTGTTCCTAGAAGTACATGGTACAGCAGCTACATATCAGGAATATGAAATGTTGGGGTAATGTATTCTTTAAATAATAATATGCTATATCTCATATTTACCTGACTAACAAAATAAAAACATATATATTATTTATTTTTTTTATATCAGAAAATGATAATTATAGAAAATACGTATAAAGTCATTAAACCTTGTTGAAATGGTAAACATTTTCAATCCTGCAGTACAATGTTAACTCTGATATGTCAAGGTTGATGGATTGAGTGATTTTCTCTTCAAGGACTTAAACACCGTACAGAATATGGTAAAAACAGGAAGTACTGTATATAAGAACAGTATTGGAATTGGCAATGGCTTATAAATGCCATAGGCTTGAATAAACCAGTAGGCATTTAGTATGATTTTAAATATGTCCAGGGATACAGTTTCCAAGAATGAAATGGATTTCTTCAGTGTTAGAGCTAAATGTGAGAAAACCTGTATGCTAAGGAATTTCAGCTGGGTTCTGAATTACTTGTTGGGATAAGGTTCCCTCCCTGTTGAAAATAACAAATAACAAGACTCTTTAATTTTGCAAAGAAATGGGTGCAATACTACTTGCTTAAAAAAAATGTGGCTGTGGATCTCGTAATTCTGCAAACACCTGCCTATGTAATGAACAAATATATCGGTCTTCGTGTACATTACAAACCAGAACTATATATAGAAGCAGCATAGAATACTCTTAAATTAAAGCACACTTGTCATGGAAAAAATATGGGGGCTGACAATGTTGACCTCTTCTTTTGAGAATGCTAGTTGCCTGACTGTCATGCTGATGCTGCGACTTCAAATCTTTGAGTCACCGACATAGATCAAGTATAGATATAAGGAATGCTGATACAATTTTGACACTAATTTGCACCATTCGTGTTCCATATGAGTGACTCTATTGAACTTCAAACAGACACAGCCGGACAAATATAATTTTTAGAAGGATGGCAGCAAATTACAGTTTTCCTACTTTAGCCATCTCCCGTCCAGCGACGTACCAGTACGTCGCTGGACGGGAAGGGTGATATCTCGATCATAGTCTAATAGACCCCAGATCTCTGCATAGAGAGGACCTGTAATGGCCCATGCTATCACATGGGATGTTGTTCATTCATTGTGATAGCAAAGTTAAATAAAAAAAAGTTAAATATATAAAACAAACAAAAAAATTAAAAGTGTCCTGTCCCCTTGTGCTCACCCGCAAATGTGAATGCTTGTGTCGATTCCGCACACATCTGTAAACAGTGATCACACCACACATGTGAGGTATCTCTGAGAACCCCAGAGTGAAATCAATAATTCTACCTCCAGATCCCCTCTGTAACACTAAACTAGTAAACTAGTTTAGTTTTAAAGCACCGCCTATGGAGATTTGTAGGTACCATAGTTTGGCGCTGTTCTTTGGGTGTACGCAGTTTTAAAGCATGATATGTTTGGTATCTATTTACTTGGTGTAACACCATTTTTTATATTTTATCAAAAACCCTGGGTATTATATTGTGTTTTTGTGCATTAAAATTCATTAAAGTGCATTTTTTACAAAACCATTTGTCTTTGAAAAACTGTTCCGTAAACATTGTGTGACATAAAAATATGCAACACCCACCATTTTATTTTCTAGGGTCTCTGCTTAAAAAAATGTAATGTTTGGGGATTCTAATTAGTTTTCTTGCAAAAAAATTATGTTTTTACATATAGGAGAGGGATGTCAGAATTGACCTGGACTGGAAGTGGTAAAAAAAGGCTTTATTAGAGTACTTTCCAGCTATAGTCAAAAGAATTTTGCCAAACAAAACCCTAAGGACTGTGTTTACAGTGCCGGGACCATGGAAACAGGCAGAACAAGTAAGTGACATTCAGATTTTTGTCCAGTTCATTTTCTTATTTATATTAGGGGGTCATGCTATTTTGTGCATAGAGAGAACATCAGATATGTAAACATGTTAGGGACACGCATCTGGGTTTCCTAATATGATAAGGCTGATTTACTAAAGGTGTTGGTAATCTTCACTCAATAAGCGGTGTAAATATTCACTTCAATTATCCAATCATGTGAAAAGCAAATTATTGTTCACTTTGAATACTTAATCATGGGCAGATGCTTTTTACCTGATTGGATAATAATGCAAATATTCACACCATTTTTTAGTAAAGATTTTCAGCACCTTTAGTAAACCAGTACAGTTGCATTAGAGATATTGAGAAGGGATTCTGTTTTATATAAGGGCACCTGGGATATATGTATGGTATGTATAGGGCATACTTTGCAATTAGGCTTAGCAGTGAAGGTCACAGACTTTACATTTTAGATGGACCTGCAGGTACAATCCAACCACTGGTAGACATATTTTATTATTGATTTTTCCATAACTATATAAGCATGTTTATGACTATGGAGTGGATGTAGACATTCCTGGTCCTAGCTTATCCAGTGCTTGGAGACTCCAACTCAGTTGACTGTATCTGACCCAGAAAACAGCTGTTCAAATGGATCTTGTGGAGCAGAATACTGTCCTACTTATCTGATCAGTTGTAATGGTCAATTTTCTTGGCAACATATTCTAGATAATCACAGAAGTGTCTTAAACTGATTTTATTTTGTACAGGTTACTGTTATGCAATGATATACAGGTATATATATATATATATATATATACTGCTTTACTGATGTGAGGTTTTAGATCGATGACTGCCTGTGTTCACATCTGGCCATGTTCACATCTGAGCATTCTAGCATCGCCAACAAAATTGCATGATTCTGCCTGACTTTCTGTAACGCTGTGAAATTGGGGCAAAATGCATGAATTATGTTTTGGTGCCATTAACTGTTAATGGAAATCCAAATGTAGAAAAGAAATGGGAATTTTGTCACACAACAGAAAACACACAAAACGCTCAAAACCACACTTTCCAAAAACACACCAAAATCTAGGCTTTATTGTCAAAGCTTAATTGAACAAGCTGAAATTAGAAGCTGATTGAATACTATGCAGAGCTGCACCAGATTTTGTGTGCATCAGTTTCAGTAAATCTCCCCCAATGAGTACTGAAGCAGCAACTTGTATCCCTTCATTGGAAGCTCCTGTGTGGGTGACAATGCAGACATGCAAGTGGAGGACAGGGGCATGGTGTTTTAAGCCACCTCCTACAACAGGAGGTGGCTTAACAAGGATTTCGTGACAAAATCATCTGGTATTATTTTAATAAAAGCTGCAGTGTTAAAAAACTGATATGACTTACTGGGTTTACCAGGGGCGGACTGACAACTCATGGGGCCCTCGGGCAATAGGGGATCATAGGGCCCCTGTGTCTTTACCCAAACTCAAAAAAGCCTACGAAAAAGGTACCAGGGGCATCTCATGGGGCCCCCTACTGACCCCAGGCCCTCGGGCAGTGCCCGAGTTTCCAAATGGTCAGTCCACCCCTGGGGTTCACATATACTCATTCTGCAACTTTTGTTTAGTTTAGTACAGAATGGCGCATTTAAACAAAAATTAGATGTTTGGACAAAACTCAGACAAGATATTCTTTTAAATGCTACTGATTAATTTGCTTTAGGAATCCCTGCAGGTTTTACTGCTATCAAGTACTCCATTTAGAAGATTTTCTCTTACATACTGTCACAGTGCCAAAGGTTTCACCAGACAGAAAGTGAGAAATGAATGGGGGTTCTAACTTTTCCTTACTTTACTAAAAAATATAAATTTTGATGTTAAAGATTTTTCTCTTTTTTTTTGTCTAGTGAAACCATTGTCACCTGGACAGTAGGGGGAAGGAAAAACTCTTTAATGAATCCCTGGATTGCAGTAAAACCCAACAGGGGTTCTAATCCTTCCCTACTCTATCCAAATCAAACAATCAAAAAAGAAAATTATTTTAGTCAAGCATACACTTTAAAGTGAATGTATAGCCAAAGACTTGTATTTTTAGCTATTTCCTGTCCCCTGGGAGAGATTTTGTTTGCTTCCTGTCTCAGTGAGGCAAAAAGAAGTGAGTGGAAATCTATAACACAAAGGAAATTTCACTCTTAGACAACTGTCACCAGAACAGGTGTCCCCAACTGAAGAGTTCCCAGTACTGTACCTCTGGTCTTGGTGACAGTTGTAAAATTTTGGATTTGCTATTCCTTTCTGTCACAGTAACAATGGTCAATAGAACAAATAGAGAAGGTAAATCTACCCAAGGGGGACACAAACAGCAATACAACCTTTTGCCACTTTATCCAAAACAAAAAAAAAGGCCTTTGCATACACTTTAAAGTTGACCTTGCATTAAACTGCTTATTAGAGCCAGGCCTCCTTCCCTTGTAAAATAAAATGCACCTAATAGTACTTGAAAAATCTACCTGTAAGAAAAAAAGGTGGATTATATACTTACCTTAAACTCATTTTCCAAGAAAGCTTCTAGACAAGGGTGACATCACCCTCCATCCAGTGAGATCCTGGGGAATGCAGAGCAGCCCAAATCAAATACTAGATTTGAGTGTCTTCTTGCTTTTTTGTTTCACTCACCCTTCCTCATGAATATCATCAGAAGGACGATGATATCAAGCCCTCCAATGTGGAAGATGGTATACTGTATAATGTAACTTCTTTTCTGTACAGGTACAATTTTCAAGTACTCTTACTTAGTAATTTTACAGAGGGAGGGGACCCAGACCTAAAAAGTGGACCTTACATTTATGTGCAAAGTCTGCTTTAAGTAAATTTGTTACTTGAAATCATTTTCAAGGAATTGACTAATAAAGAACTGGCACTGAACATAAACCCATCACTTTAGTTTGCCAGTATATAGCTTTTTTTTTGTTTTGTACTGATCACCATATTGCAGGCCACCTACCAATCATCAAAAATCTAGCCATAAACTACCTGTCTTCAGAAAGAAAAAATATGCACACAAGACACACGGCAAGGGAGAAATGAAGACATTATTTCGCTGCTTGTTTCATGCACACCACAAAAAGAATTATTGAAAATAGTTGTCATGCATCAATCTCCTCTAGAGTAAAGTTGACAGTTCTAGTGAGTTGGAATAAAGAAAAGCAAAATATATGAAGGAACCCAGGCATAAGATAAAACACAAAACACAACAGTGTTGTGCCTTTTTTTCTGTATTCTTGTCTTTGGAGAATTTCAGTTACAATATGTGACACTGATGGCTCTAAGAGCACTTTCTATCATATATCAAATTTTTTAAGCTGCATATGTTTGTAAAGGACAAAACAAACTAATAATGCCATTAAGTTGTTTAGACCTTGTTATTTTCCCTAGGCAAAAAGCAGATTCTTTGCAGGATCTAGCATCTGACCTTCACAGTAGTGCTCACTCTACAGTAGTAGCCAACTCCTTATTTCTTAAGTGCTGGTGGATTCATGAAAAATTCAGACACCAGGTTTCCTTGAGACCAATCTGGTGACTTATCTTTGTGCTAACTGCTTTTCTATATGCATCATTCAAAAGGTACATTCTGTTGTCAGCCCAAGAACTGCTACCTTGGTGTTAAACATGAATATTTGTAGCTTGGCAAGGGACTATATTTAAAAATATTAATATTTCACGACCTTTGAGAAGATTTTGTGCATTTAGCCAAGAGTGAAGAGGTCTGATTAATCTGGAGACAGACTAAAATAACAGAAAGAAAAGAAAATGTTTGGTGAGCTTCAGTTCCTAGAAGAAGGTCACATGTGTGATAGCTTTGATTGTTACCACTCATGATAAAAAAAGACCAACAATTGAATAAAAATAGTGATTACGGTTTCATTATTTCGCCTCCGGGGAAATGCATTCAAGTGTATGAGCCTCTAATCTCATCAGCGCACAGCGACCAGGGAACATTATATGACTTGGCTCAGAAAGATACACAAATGATATATACTTAGACCCACATGTATATGTCTTGTGGCAAAATTACCTTTTTCTTTTTGCACTTAATTAGAATTGGAATCAGTGTTGAGCTAATAGAATATCTTATTAGCAACAAAAGGCATAGCTGGTTCTTCAGTTTGAGTGGTAGAACTGCATAAATTATAGTTGTAGGAGCTTATGGAGTCACTCACTCCTGCCAGAATGCCTTTTACACTGTCATATTAATGAGTTGTTCTAAATTTAGTCGACTGTGACAAACTAATATTAATACAGTATTTTATGGCCCTGAGCTCTGTTAATGCATAGAAATGAAACCTTGTATCTGGGGGAGGGAAAAAAGGATTACTTTCCCTGATTGTCAAGATGGGGAATAATCCACGCATGTAGATATTAAGACTGAAACATAATGCACTTCTTATAGATTTGTATGATGTGAAACATTTTCTATTATTTTAAATCCTCGCTGTATTGCTTTGCTCCTACAGTGCTAGGGTATCTTAGCAGTCTATAAAAATTGTAATTCTTAAATTCCCTGAGTGTCACGGAAATACTGTTTGTAATTATTTAATGTAAAATGCAACTTACTGCCAGAGATAAAACCTGGGCATTCGATTTGGCTGGGGATTGCTAGGATAAATGTCAAGTTTAATGTTTTTTCGTAATATCAAACAGTACCCGCTTTATATCGCATGGGCAATAAAGTCTGTTAAGTCTGTGGAATGAATGCATGTGTTGCTGTGTAATAGCTATCACCTACTAAAGTTTTTCAAAGAGCAGTGAGGCACTGTGGCTGCAATAGTTAATTGGATATTTTGAATCTGGAATCCATCGGCTTTTTTTGGATTCATGTTTTCTTTGTAGAAACATATTTCAAGGACATTAGTTATTCACAAAGAAGTGCATAGCGCACCTCCATAGCCTCGAAATAGGCCAGTGACATTAAAATACACAGAGCAATTACAATTTCAAGAACGCCACGAAAGAAAGGAGTAATTTTCTTTATTTTTGATGTATTCCTTTTGTAGATGATTGGATTTCTGATTTCTGATCCTCTCAACAAACATTTTGTGATACAGTTGAGGCAGTGCCTCCATGAGAGATGAGCATGAGTCCTTTGTGTTCCTAAAAGTGGGAGGAATGCATAGCCAGGAAGTATCATGTGATCAGTAGATTATTCTACATTTAAATTTGAGACAATACTTTTTTGAATTATGTCTTGCTGATGGAGCCTCTGCACTTTGGGGTTGTGTTTGTTTAGCCTTTTCATTTTGAATTGGTACTGGGAACAGGCCTACCACAAGAAGAAATGAACACCTTATCTCAGGAGACAGGATCAGGATCTTGGTTCCTCTTTGACAGGCAGAGAGAGCATGAGTGAACGTCCATAGTTCTTCCTATTCATGTGACAGAAGGTCATTCTCTAATGTTCTTTGCTTACTGCCCCAGTGTTTGCATTAGAAAACTGGAATGGTGGAGTTAAGCATGGACAATGAAAAGGGAAACACCACTGATTTTAATGATTTTGGTCAAATGTGGTCCGTTTTTCAGGAATACTGGCTTTTATGTACACAATAAGATCTTCTGTTATAACTTTGGTGTGATAACAACACTGAAAAAAGAGAATATAGTTGTCTCCAAACCCATCTGTAGCAAATTGTTCTGGGTGTGGTGGAGTTGGGTGCAGCACCTTTCGGCGCAGCCCTCTCCTCAACATGCCTGTCAAGTGACACCAGCAGGACTATGTCCTAGCATCTGCTTGACTGCTGCTGTACTCCAAAAGAAGACTAACGCCTGCAGTGTGCTCTAGACAGCCATCTTAGGGGATGCCTCCTGTGGACAGGGATGTTTTCTCACAAATTGGGACTCCTTCAGGTAAGAAGAGTACAAAATTCATATTAGTGCTGGTGCCCCCTTTCTGTAGGCTCTCCCTTTTGGAGGAAAGTGGGAGAGCCCTAGCTGAGCCAGGATAGAAACTGCAGAGTACGCATGCTGGGAAGGGCTTTGTTCATGACTCATGTCATTGAGCCTTTTGAGAACAGACAGAACAGAAGTTTCATCTTTTAAGAAACTAATTGAGAACCCATGTCAGCTTGAGCATTAGAGGTTATGAAAATGCCTCCTTCTGACTTGGGATGAGGTGAACATAATTGGATTTGGTAACACTAGTAGCAGAATGTTAAAAAACAGTAATGGCCATTTTCTGGTTTAATAGGCATGGGTTTGACAAACAAATGGCATGGGGAGAGGGGGGGGCTGCATACTGCCTTGGGGAACATGTGCCAAAGCAATACATTTTTTTAATAAAAATCAAACGTATTTGGTACAATGATTTTATAATGCTTTCTGTGAAAATTCCTTTGAATAGCACGATTGGGGGGTGACTGTAATCTGCCTGCAAGTGATGTATCTGCACAATGTACTGTAAAAAACCTACTGCAGCAAAAATTGATATTTACAGGAAAAGTGCCTCTTCTCCACCAGCTTGGCCCGGTGGCTGTGAGGGTCTGCAGGAAGAGGTCTTATTGGCATCTGGAAACCATCTTTAAGATAAAGGGGCCCTCATGTACCTTCACATTACCCCATGTGAATAAGTAAGTGGTTCAGTAGTAGCCATACTCATTCATGAAAAAAATTTAAACAGTACATAACCATACCACACTTTTTGACAAGTAATTTCATAAGAAAAATAAAAGAAAAAAGTCCCAGGATGTACAACAATTATCACTCATGTTGTCCAGCAATGCAGAGCCACACCAATCACTTTAAATGATGCCTGCCAAAACAATGAAAGAGAAAAATCCTGCTGACTCACAATATGCTCTGGGGGCTCATTCATGCTGAAAGACATCTTCTGGTTGCTGCCGCTAATAGTAAACAAAGGGGAAGGGTCATCTGGGTGATGGCATTGACCAAATATGGCCATGTGATGTTAGCAATATCCCATTTCTTTGTTTACATGGCTAGAATACATGGCCAGTAAAGGAAATAGGCCAGGTGAAGTCACTGGTTGATAAGGAAGTGGTGGGAGGAAAGCTGTCATAGATAGTGGTGGAAATACTGCTACTATATATGATGTTCAGCTCCCACTATATGATCAAACAATCTGGTGTGAGGACTAACAAAAAAACAAAGTTTACTCTGAACTTTTGTTCAGACTGAATCTTGAGCACATCCCTACACGATTGTTTGCTGACAGATTATGTTGAAGAAAAGTTGGTAAATTGCAACATGAACCCTACTGAACATTCTGCATCTATAATGTGCTGGGCTGAAGTTTGAGTGAGACTGCAAATTGCCTTTGGAGGAAAGGAATAGTTGGCCTGTACAAGCAAGGGTACTGTGGTGGGATAAAGCTCTAGGACCTCCCATTAGCTGAAGTGGACTGACCATTCAGGACTGCAGCATTTGGCTGGCCTGGTGAAACATTGGTCCTTTGTGCAGTGCCTGCAGCTACTGGAAATAGCATCCAAAGTCAAGGATTTCCCTTTATGATAGTAAATTGTGCAGTGGAGAGCCCTAAATGTGACCTGGGTTACCAACCCTCCTATAACTGAACTTCTGGAAAGTCCTGGTAAGATTCTGAGGCTTAGATGAACCTATGTATTGCAGTAACTAGGGGGAGCCTTGCCTTCACTATCTGCTCCATGTTGGTTGTACATGTTTGATAATGCATATAAAAAATGTATTTCTTTAAAAATTATGGATTACCATGGATGTCTAACAAACCTATGTGTGCATATTTGACAACTCTCCCAGATTTGCTGGGACAGTTCGGTTATTTACTTACTGTCCTGCCTCTGCTGTGGCCCAGGCTTTGTCCCAGAATAAGAGCATAGGGATGGCCAAGCTGCCTGCTACAAATGTGCTGGCTCAGCATTGCTGATAATGATAATTTGTACACTGCCCCAGACCTTCCTCTCCGCTTCTGCATGAAGTGTCATCTGTGCATGGTGAGGAGTGGGGTGAGGCAGTCACTGGTTTCAGAGTGCAAGCTGCGAGATCTCCAGGGCATCCAGAACGGAGTCTTTAGGGAGGAATAGAGTAAGAAAATCAACAAGAATGGCAGTGAGTACAGTTCAGAGGGGAGACTGTAGAATGCAGAATAGATTATATATCCGGTGGTGCAGCTCTGTACTTACTATTCTATTATTGTTATATTGATAAAAAAAAACAATAGCTACAGTGATGCACAACGGAAAAGATAATGTACAGTATAATGTACACAATGCAGCAGTGTGCAGTATATAATGTGCAGAACAGTGTATGCAAAATGAAATTGTTAAGTTAAAAACATACAGCATTGTCTACAGTGTGTAGTATATAACAAACAGCACTGTGCACTGTGTGGAGAAATGGGGGGTATATAACACCAAGTGCCGAGAGCTTTGTAGAATATATGAGTGTGTAAACAGTGATGCAGTATGGCATGCAGGGCAGGGGGACACAGACAGTCCTTCCCTACTGGGCCTGGGCTCCATTGGGTCACCAGTGGGGCCCGGCAAGGGCTGCCTTTGGCTCTCTCTCCTGACGTGCAGTGGGTCTCTTGTATTCCTCCTCTCCAGTACTCTTCACAGAACTGGCCGCCAATGGGGACTTTTTCACAGCTCAGCAGCTTCTCCCTGACCAGTAGGAGGTGGTGGGTGGGCCAGGGATTTGGCAGACTTCTTTCTTTGTCCTGGTAGCTGCTCTGATAAAATGATACAAATGAGACAGAAGGAGGAGCAGAGATGGCAGCCCAGCAGGTCTTCCACCTCCAACCATGTGATAGGTGCCTGATGGGAGAAGTTTGTCCTGCAGGTACTCCCCCTCCCTGTGCTGCTTCAGGACCCTACCCTGACTGCTACACTGCACACAATAGGTGGGGAGCTGCTCCCTGTCCTGCCATACATACTGTTCACTGACTGCCCTGCCTGTACACACTGCTCACTGACTGCCCTATCAGTACACACTGCTCACTAACTGCCCTATCAGTACACGCTGCTCACTGACTGACCTGCTACTACATATTGCTGACTGACTGCCCTATTACTATATACTGCTCACTGACTGCCCTATCACTGCACACTGCTCACTAACTGCCCTATCCCTACACACTGCTCACTGATTGACCTGCCACTACATATTGCTGACTGACTGCCCTATCACTACACACTGCTTACTGACTGCCATGCAATTACATACTGATCACTAACTGCCCTACTACTACATACTGCTCACAAACTGCCCTGCAACCACATACTGCTTCCTGGCTGCCTTGCCACTGCATACTGCTCATTGACCAAGATACCACTTCCTACTGCTCACTGACTGCCCTTCCACCACATACTGTATACTGACTGCCATGCCACTGGATACTGTTCACTGACCACCCTCCCACTTCATACTGTCCACCTTGGCACTACATACTGCTACATACACTGACTGTCTTGCCACTATATATTGCTCACTGACTGCCCTGCTACTACATACTGCTCACTGATTGCCCTACCACTGCATACTGCTCACTGACCACCCTGTCATTACATGCTGCTCACTGACTATCCTACTGCTATATACCATACATTCCACAACTCTGCACTGTCATTTCCTATTGCCCTGCTTTTTTTGTTTACTTTTATATTTTTGTAGCCCCATAACTACAGCTCTCTTATATTTGAATAATTAAAGTATGCCATTAGGTTAATGATATGCCTCTTGTAAAATAATGCCCATTTTAAATCAGTGCCCCAACCCTAATTAAAGTACATTCTCTGCCTACAACAGCTTGCTGGACACACAGCAAAAAAAAAAAAGGTGCCCCTGGAAATTTTTCCTAAATGTTCACAACAATGCATGTGGTTGGTATAGCAGTTCAAACATTTTGACAAACATAGCCTTCATGCATCAATGAATGAGTGAAGGGATGTCTGTGTAGGACAATTTCCATAGATGCTAATCAATAGCTGTGTTTCACATAACATGGATAATAGAGGGTATGGTAGCTCTCCATATGCCACATTATAGAAACAAACACTGTAAGTAACCATAGGTATACTATATTTAACTTATTGCAACAGTGAGATAGAAAATCAAGTGAAAATACTTTTTGTGTCACACCAAGAGCTGGAACATGCTATACAGACTAAGGCTGTTCTGTTCTGAATAAACATAGCATATTATATAGAATCAGAGGAATGGGCAGAATTACATTTGGAACATAAAATTTTGTTCAAGCAGTTGGTATAATATTTGTAAGAAACAATATTTTATATATTGTACCTTTATAGTTTGTTATATTCATCTACATCATATACTACATGTTGCAGTATCTTGCAGGATACATTTTTGCTATTTACGTCAATCATTGCCTATAAAAAACTTAGAATCGAATGATTAAAGTACACAGAGGCAGACATACCACTGAGACTGTGCAGCTGCCTAAGGGTCCTTTGGAACTTGGGGTCCCTATTATACTAGATGTGGGTCAATATTGGTCTTGCACAGGGGCCTTTTGGTGACTGTGTCCACCACCGTCAGCAAAGTCAAGGAGATTCTAATGTTAATTGGTAGGAAGAGGCCTATTCAGCTATTCCAATTTTTTCAAAACGTGAAAGCAAGTCAAAACATCTGGAAGAAAGCAACACAAATATAAACAGAACATAACAATATCAATGTAAGTAAGATCTTGGTAAGGTTTTAACCCAGAATCTCAACAGTACCAGGTATCTGTGTTAACTACTGAGCAACCCTATCGTGCTTTTTCATTGTTTGCAGATCTCATTGTTTATAGCTAGGGAATACCTTTATCACAGAAGGAAATAAGGACCTGATTCTGTCAGATTAAAAAACAAAACAGATTAAAATATAATTTTAATGCATAGAGAATCTAAAACTAGGAAAGGAATCAAAGTGAAGGTGAGGAAGATGTATTAAGATTACTAAAATCAGTCAAGAATGATCAAAGGAAATATATCTTTTACACACCTGAGCCACTAATGCACATACAGAAAGAGTAACTATTAGTAGTCCTGGCAACTTGACTCATATGCATAGAACAAAGTGACAGATGATGTCCTCTTCATTTTCACTTATGCTAGTAGATCTGGCCAAATGTAGTAGTATAATGGCACTCGCTCAGACCAAAATCCAATGAAATGTGTCACATAAAAGATAGCATTATTTCATTGGAACATAAGAAAGAATTGATTTACTTACTTGGGTGAGCATAGGGATCCATGAAAAATAAGTGCAACATGCTTACTCACTTCCTGCAGGCTACGCTCACTGCATAGCAACAGTGGGCCCTTGGTAGTAGAAAGTGAGAGTGTTGTCAACTCTGATTGCAGAGAGCTATACATATTGACTCAATGTATACATACCAGATGCTACATTCAACAAATGTGCTTAGCACTAATACTACTCAAAGACAATCGCTAGTGGAGTCATGCAGCAGGTTGCTAGTAGGAACCTTATAGCATCTGCTCTTATGCTCTTACCTTGTCTCTGTTCTAATCTACCTCCAATGCTCCCAAAAGTCTGGCACTTGTTGGCATGGGGCACATTTGACATCTCCTGTCTTCCCACAATACAGGTGCTTGCCGTTTGAGGGGTCTATAACCAGGCCCAAGTGCCATGACATGGTTTCAGAAGAGGGACAAGCTTGCTTACCCTTGTGCAAGTTACTAATTTCAGGAAAACTAAATATGAACAGAGATTTCAGGACAAGTCAGTGGTGGATTGGTCAGTAGATAGGGTAGGAGCAGGTATGTGTTCTGTCATTATGGCATTGGCTAGGGATGAGGTTTTATGTTTATGACAACATTGGGAATACTATGAACTCTGACTGGTTTTATTCTCAAAGCTGGTGAACTAAATGACCTGTTTACCCACTGGCCAAACTAAACCTCTATCTTTGCAGAAGGTCAATAATTAAGTGGCGGGATTACTACCACTATCAGATTTCAGAAAGTTCTGCCTTGTTAACACTCACATCAACCCAACCAGTGATGTGGCAAAATAGCTCTTTGGCCCCATCAACCCTCTTGGCAAGGTACCTCTATAGTGTTAAGGTCACACTCATGCTGCTGTACTCCATTTTCTGGCTTGCAACACTGCATGCTCAGATAAGGGTCTGGAATGGATTTGGTTGGGGAAGAGGCTGCACTTTTTTACATTGGTGTTTTCACTTAAAATACATACCAGTACACTAGAAATATCAAATCGCAGGGAAATGTAATTTGTGTAATTTTTCCCTTTTTTAAATTACACTTTTGCTGTAGTACATCTTATAGGTGTGCCACTTCATATGCAGGTTTACGGCATTCCCCAAGCATGATATTAAAGGAATTTTGTTTGGCAACCCCTTTGTTTGAAAATCCTTCACCTATTAGATTTAAAAATGGAAAGAACTGATTTTTAAGATTTGCCTCCCATTGATTTCAATGGGGCTTCACATTAAAGTTCACAACATGCTATGTCTTTTCTGCACTATAACAAACTTACCTGCCTGTTCGCAATCTTCTTTAGAATTTACACTGAGCTACATATGCATTCTCGGCATACCTTTACACTGGAATATATGAACTCCCATGCACATGCATGGGAATTACGCTATTCTTCAGATGACCAAGATGGCCAAAGACCCTGCACCTGGAAAACTCAGGGAGAAAATGTTGGCATCAGTAGGGGGCCTTACTGACATTGTGTTATTGTAGTGGAGGTATGTATTTGCAAACTTCATAAAAAATGGTGCAGCGCTATGGGTATGATGTAGGTCACAGCAAGACTAAAAATATCTAAATGCACAATAGCACGTCAGTTAAAAACAAGACTAAAAAATCAAAATGTCTAAATGCATAATATCACATGCAATAAGTCAAGGCAAGAAAAAAATAGTTCCGTGTTTTCATTAGAGTCTTATAAAGTGCTTTTCTTATAAAACTGTGGTGTTGTTCCAAGTAATATAGGGGGATTGTGCACTCACCAGATGCACAATACAAATGTGCATTGAACAAAAATCCACAGAAGCTTCCTTCAGGATCTGGTCTGGAATAGGGGAAGTTGTCCTCCCTCTGGATGATTGGTCTGGTCAGGGACACCTGGAATGAATCCTCCCTCTAGGTGGGTAGTGATGGTGGGAACCCTCAGGGTGGTATGAAGAAGATTCAATAGGCTGGAGGTCCTCTTAAGGGATAGATGGATGTAGGTCTCCTGGGTGTAGGATCTCCCTTCTCCAAAATCCTTGAAGGTGTTGGATCCAGCAGGAGCTATGAATAAATATACTATGAGTATAGAATGTACTCATAGTGTAGTAATTATGGATGTAAACATTTATTTATAAACCATGGTAAGAACAAATATAGTAGACTTAAAATCAATGCAGAGTGTGCAGCACACTGGGTAATGTAGAGTGTGGCAGCAATGTGTATGGGACTAACCGTCCAAAAAGCAAGATGGCCGCCGGGCCTCCTTGTGGCACTAGCGGCTTAACGTCACAGCGTCTTGGCCCCTCCTGATGCGTGTCGTTCTTCAGAGGCAGAGGCATGTGATATTATGCGTTTAGACATTTAGATTTTTTAGTCTTGTTTTTAACTGACGTGCTATTGTGCGTTTAGATATTTTTAGTCTTGCTTTGACCTACATCATACCCATAGCGCTGCACTATTTTTTATGAAGTTTTATTAGGGTTTTCACTTGGTTATCTTGAGTGTCCAGCAGCTTACCCTTCAAGAGCGCTCACTTTTATACCATTTTTTACATGTATTTGCAAAGTTTAGTTCCTTAACGCTCAGTTTACACTTCCACATTGTGGTAATGTATTACCACAATGCATTACGGTGCATTGTGGTAATGCAATACCACAATGCACAGTAATGCATGTAACATACATTTTTAAAGGCACTCCAATACACTTAGGCAATGCTTCTGCATTGTACTGTGTCAGAATGCATGACAATATGTGGCAGTGTTTGTGGCGTGTGTATTAGAAAAAAGGGTTATATGTTTTTTTAAGCATGTTAGCGTGCATTGTGAACAAGCTGCCTTAACACAATGCACATTAACTAAATGACAATGCACATGTGATAACACACCACAAAGAAGTGAATGGGCCAAAAGAGCTTGTTCTTGCAATACAGAAAATACATTGTTTCTGGTATAACTTGGTTCAACCAATAGCCTACATTGGGAAAATCCCTTCATGTTACACTTTGGATGCATAGCTCAATTTTGCTCAATGCTGCTTAGGTAAAAGACATACTCTTTTTTCTTTTTTTTTGCCTTTTCTTCCATGGGGGTTGGGTTTTTTTCTTAGGAGAGTTTTGTCCATTAGTATTGTTTTTATTTAGGGGTTCCCCCCATTTTTGTGTATGTTATCATTATTTGTGTGTCATGTTACTTTGTATTTTTTTCTTATACCTCTGTCTGTTTTTTTTCCTGTAAAATTATTAAAACAGTGGGTTCTGGATTGTCGTAAGGTAGTTCTGTAACTATCCTATCCAAAGCCATTTAAAGCCCATTCTACCATTAAAGTGCTGGTCATATTACAAAGCTTGGTGCTTGTCATGTTACTAAAAGAATGGACCTTTGATCAATCAATTTGAATTGTAATGCTTCCCTTTAACAAACATTCCATGACCAAGCCTAGGTTTTGTATATGTGAGTAGTATTAGAGGAAGATTGGGGCTGCATTTTTTTTCCAGTAGTAAGTATTTTAGTCCTTCTTTTAGTTTTTTGTCTAGCAATCCCAGCAAGACAGTTAACATGGGTTTAGGTTTAAGTTTTGAGCTAACTTTTACGTACAGGTCCATTTTAGTAAAGCAGCTGCTCATTACTATGGAAAGAAGAAACAGTTGCTGTTTCTTTCTACAGCCCCAGTAAGACCTGTCTTATAGGACAAGGCCATTGCAAAGCTTTGATAACTTTGTAATTAACAGCTCACCATGATTATTTAGAAACTAAAACAAGACAGTATCATCACTTTCCAGCAGGACAGCTTAGGCCATGAAGAGATGATAATAATTTCTGCTTGGTCACCCAGAACTTTCTAAATTAAGCTTTGGGAATGGCTGGGGGTTTTACCAAAATAGGCACTGTCTCCATTTTCCACCTGTTAAGGAATACCAAAAAATAATTGCAGGAGGATTTCTATTTCTCATTGTGACTTCTTGAACAAGTAGGAAAGAGATATCTTCTGTTTGCACAGTGCCTCTGCTTGTGCTGTGATAAATCTCTTGGTTATGTATTATGTCATATAAAAGATTTGTGAAACTGAATAGATAATTGGTGTTAGTGTCACACAGCAAGAGTCAAGGGCCACTGGTACCTGATGTGATAAATGCATTGTTTCATACAAAGGGATTAGTAACAAGCAAATCAAACAAAGCAAACAAAAACAAAAAACAGCACCTAAACCCTATGGGAGTCAGTGGCAACCAACTTTTGTAATTTATGTCTGCCCTTTTTCAGGGCGATTTTTAAGCTTTTGGCAAAAAGGGCATGGGTAGCTGGGTACTTCCATGTACCAATCAGATCATGTAACAATGCAAAAAAATATTTAAAAAATACAGTTTCATGGGGAGATAGTCTTTTGAAAGGTTTCAAATGCAACAGTAAAAATATACTATTTATTTAAATAACATGGTTGAGGGGGTGCCTTAAACCTGCATGTGAAGTGGTGCACCTGAAAAGTGGTATTTAGAAAAATAAATGGCATTGGATCCCCCTAAAAACCCATACCAGATCTTTGGGGGAAAACCCCAAAGCCAGTTTCAGATCCTTATCTGAGCATGCAGCCTGGCTGAAGAGGAAAGGGAGGGGCATTGAGTGTGTGCTGCCTTCCTGATTTCTGTAATGGTGGTAGTAATGCTGCCACTAAATTATGCCTTCTGGCTGCAGCAATAGCCAAAAGTTTCATAGGCTAGATGTGGCCTTTGCATTCCCCCATTCAGCAAACCTTGTAGTTAAAGTCTGGGTTGAACCCTCTGTCGACCTAAATCAAAGCTCATCCTTCATAGAAATGGGGTCCAGGTTTTCTGCTACCATGGGTTCATGGGGAATCCTTTGAAATCGTAAAGTTTGTGAATTGCAACCTTTGGCTGAAAACTTTGCAAGTTTACCCCCAGTTAAAAGAAACAACCCAAACGCAGTAAATAGCTTCTGCCCCTGTTCAGCTGAATCAGTCAAAAAGCCAATAATTTGAATGATGGATAACCTAGTCTACATTCTATAAAATGTGTGTGCTCACAGCAGCCATATTATCAGTGTGTGTTGGAGCTAGAGATGAGCGAATCGAACCAGGCGAACCGGAATTCGAGTCGAATTTCAGGAAATATTCGATTCGCGGCGAAACCGAAATTTTGCCTACTTCGGGTGCGCGAATCGAACATTTCCCGATCAGCCGGCAAAAGTGTCCCTGCAGTGAGCTCCGCTATTTCTGACAGTTCTCTGACAGAAGGAACACATGTTTAGCGGTTGAAACATTGTATCTATTAGTTTACATTTAGGATACAGATGTTTCAACCACTGTTCATGTGAAGAAGCTGTGAGAGAACTGTCAGAAATAGAGGAACTCTGCACATACACTTTTTGCCGGCTTGGAATTATTCTTCTTTTCATCCTACTTCTTCTTCTTCTTCATCTTCATCCTCAGAAGAAGAGGATGAGGATGAGGATGAAGAAGAAGAAGAAGAAGTAGGATGAAAAGAAGAATAATTCCAAGCCGGCAAAAAGTGTATGTGCAGAGTTCCTCTATTTCTGACAGTTCTCTCACAGCTTCTTCACATGTACAGCGGTTGAAACATCTGTATCCTAAATGGAAACTAATAGATACAATTTGTATCTATTAGTTTCCATTTAGGATACAGATGTTTCAACCGCTGTACATGTGAAGAAGCTGTGAGAGAACTGTCAGAAATAGAGGAACTCTGCACATACACTTTTTGCCGGCTTGGAATTATTCTTCTTTTCATCCTACTTCTTCTTCTTCTTCTTCTTCATCCTCATCCTCATCTTCTGAGGATGAGGATGAGGATGAAGAAGAAGAAGAAGCAGTAGGATGAAAATAAGAATAATTCCAAGCCGGCAAAAAGTGTATGTGCAGAGTTCCTCTATTCTGCAGATACACTTAGAGGAGCTCTGCACATACACTTTTTGCCTGTTTGGAATTAATCTTATTTTCATCCTACTTCTTCTTCTTCTTCTTCTTCTTTATCCTCATCCTCAGAAGAAGAAGAAGAGGATGAAGAAGAAGAAGAAGAAGAAGAAGAAGAAGAAGAAGTAGGATGAAAATAAGAATAATTGCAAGCCGGCAAAAAGTGTATGTGCAGAGTTCCTCTATTCTGCAGATACACTTAGAGGAGCTCTGCACATACACTTTTTGCCGGCTTGGAATTAATCTTATTTTCATCCTACTTCTTCTTCTTCTTCTTCTTCTTCTTCATCCTCATCCTCAGAAGAAGAAGAAGAGGATGAGGATGAGGATGAAGAAGAAGAAGAAGAAGAAGAAGAAGTAGGATGAAAATAAGAATAATTCCAAGCCGGCAAAAAGTGTATGTGCAGAGCTCCTCTAAGTGTATCTGCAGAGCTCCTCTAAGTGTATCTGCAGAATAGAGGAACTCTGCACATACACTTTTTGCCGGAAACCGCTGTATGGAGGGAATGTCCCAGAACTGTCAGAAATAGTCTATTTCTGACAGTTCTGGGACATTACCTCCATACAGCTGTTTCAACCGCTGTATGGAGGGAATGTCATAGAACTGTCAGAAATAGACTATTAATGACAGTTCTGGGACTGTCCTTCCATACAGCGGTTGAAACATTGTATGTATTTGTTTCCATAAATGGATCCATTTATGGAAACAAATACATACAATGTTTCAACCGCTGTATGGAAGGACAGTCCCAGAACTGTCATTAATAGTCTATTTCTGACAGTTCCATGACATTCCCTCCATACAGCGGTTGAAACAGCTGTATGGAGTGAATGTCCCAGAACTGTCAGAAATAGACTATTTCTGACAGTTCTGGGACAATCACTCCATACAGCTGTTTCAACCGCTGTATGGAGGGAATGTCATGGAACTGTCAGAAATAGACTATTAATGACAGTTCTGGGACTGTCCTTCCATACAGCGGTTGAAACATTGTATGTATTTGTTTCCATAAATGGATCCATTTATGGAAACAAATACATACAATGTTTCAACCGCTGTATGGAAGGACAGTCCCAGAACTGTCATAAATAGTCTATTTCTGACAGTTCTATGACATTCCCTCCATACAGCGGTTGAAACAGCTGTATGGAGTGAATGTCCCAGAACTGTCAGAAATAGACTATTTATGACAGTTCTGGGACATTCACTCCATACAGCGGTTGAAACATTGTATCTATTTTTTTCCATAAATGACATTCTGCAGATACACTTAGAGGAGCGCTGCAGATACACTTTTTGCCGGCTTGGAATTATTCTTATTTTCATCCTACTTCTTCTTTTTCTTCTTATGAGGATGAGGATGAAGAAGAAGAAGTAGGATGAAAATAAGATTAATTCCAAGCCGGCAAAAAGTGTATCTGCAGCGCTCCTCTAAGTGTATTTGCAGAATGTCATTTATGGAAAAAAATAGATACAATGTTTCAACCGCTGTATGGAAGGACAGTCCCAGAACTGTCATAAATAGTCTATTTCTGACAGTTCTGGGACATTCACTCCATACAGCTGTTTCAACCGCTGTATGGAGGGAATGTCATGGAACTGTCAGAAATAGACTATTAATGACAGTTCTGGGACTGTCCTTCCATACAGCGGTTGAAACATTGTATGTATTTGTTTCCATAAATGGATCCATTTATGGAAACAAATACATACAATGTTTCAACCGCTGTATGGAAGGACAGTCCCAGAACTGTCATTAATAGTCTATTTCTGACAGTTCCATGACATTCCCTCCATACAGCGGTTGAAACAGCTGTATGGAGTGAATGTCCCAGAACTGTCAGAAATAGACTATTTCTGACAGTTCTGGGACAATCACTCCATACAGCTGTTTCAACCGCTGTATGGAGGGAATGTCATGGAACTGTCAGAAATAGACTATTAATGACAGTTCTGGGACTGTCCTTCCATACAGCGGTTGAAACATTGTATGTATTTGTTTCCATAAATGGATCCATTTATGGAAACAAATACATACAATGTTTCAACCGCTGTATGGAAGGACAGTCCCAGAACTGTCAGAAATAGTCTATTTCTGACAGTTCTGGGACATTCACTCCATACAGCTGTTTCAACCGCTGTATGGAGGGAATGTCATAGAACTGTCAGAAATAGACTATTAATGACAGTTCTGGGACTGTCCTTCCATAGAGCGGTTGAAACATTGTATCTATTTGTTTCCATAAATGGATCCATTTATGGAAACAAATAGATACAATGTTTCAACCGCTGTATGGAAGGACAGTCCCAGAACTGTCATTAATAGTCTATTTCTGACAGTTCTATGACATTCCCTCCATACAGCGGTTGAAACAGCTGTATGGAGTGAATGTCCCAGAACTGTCAGAAATAGACTATTTATGACAGTTCTGGGACATTCACTCCATACAGCGGTTGAAACATTGTATCTATTTTTTTCCATAAATAACATTCTGCAGATACACTTAGAGGAGCGCTGCAGATACACTTTTTGCCGGCTTGGAATTATTCTTATTTTCATCCTACTTCTTCTTTTTCTTCTTATGAGGATGAGGATGAAGAAGAAGAAGTAGGATGAAAATAAGATTAATTCCAAGCCGGCAAAAAGTGTATCTGCAGCGCTCCTCTAAGTGTATTTGCAGAATGTCATTTATGGAAAAAAATAGATACAATGTTTCAACCGCTGTATGGAAGGACAGTCCCAGAACTGTCATAAATAGTCTATTTCTGACAGTTCTGGGACATTCACTCCATACAGCTGTTTCAACCGCTGTATGGAGGGAATGTCATAGAACTGTCAGAAATAGACTATTAATGACAGTTCTGGGACTGTCCTTCCATACAGCGGTTGAAACATTGTATCTATTTGTTTCCATAAATGGATCCATTTATGGAAACAAATACATACAATGTTTCAACCGCTGCATGGAAGGACAGTCCCAGAACTGTCATTAATAGTCTATTTCTGACAGTTCCATGACATTCCCTCCATACAGCGGTTGAAACAGCTGTATGGAGTGAATGTCCCAGAACTGTCAGAAATAGACAGAAACTGTCACAGAACTGTCCTTCTTCTCATCCTTCTCCTTCTTCTCATCCTTCTTCTCATCCTTCTTCTCATCCTTCTCCTTCTTCTCATCCTTCTCCTTCTTCTCATTCTTCTCCTTCTCCTTCTTCTCATCCTTCTCCTTCTCCTTCTTCTCATCCTTCTCCTTCTCCTTCTTCTCATCCTTCTCCTTCTCCTTCTTTTCATCCTTCTCCTTCTCCTTCTTCTCATCCTTCTCCTTCTCCATCTTCTCATTCTTCTCCTTCTTCTCATCCTTCTCCTTCTCCTTCTTCTCATCCTTCTCCTTCTCCATCTTCTCATCCTTCTCCTTTTCCTTCTTCTCATCCTTCTCCTTCTGCTTCTCCTTCTCCTTCTCCTTCTCCTTCTTCTCATCCTTCTCCTTCTTCTCATCCTTCTCCTTCTTCTCATCCTTCTCCTTCTCCTTCTTCTCATCCTTCTCCTTCTTCTCATCCTTCTCCTTCTTCTCATCCTTCTCCTTCTCCTCATCCTTCTCCTTCTCCTCATCCTTCTCCTTCTTCTCATCCTTCTCCTTCTCCTTCTTCTCATCCTTCTCCTTCTCCTTCTTCTCATCCTTCTCCTTCTCCATCTTCTCATCCTTCTCCTTCTCCTTCTTCTCATCCTTCTCCTTCTTCTCATCCTTCTCCTTCTCCTTCTTCTCATCCTTCTCCTTCTTCTCATCCTTCTCCTTCTCCTCATCCTTCTCCTTCTCCTTCTTCTCATCCTTCTCCTTCTCCTTCTTCTCATCCTTCTCCTTCTCCTTCTTCTCATCCTTCTCCTTCTCCTTCTTCTCATCCTTCTCCTTCTTCTCATCCTTCTCCTTCTCCTTCTCCTTCTCTTTCCTCATCTCCAAGGGCATTTAAATTAAAGGTACAGTGTTCTGCACTAATTTAAAGTCTCTCTGAAGCCTAGAAACCCTTTTTATAAGTCATCTTCGTAGCGAAGAAATTCGCATCGAATCGAATTTCACACTGGAATTCGCCGAATCAGCCGAATCGAATTTTTGAGAAATTCGCTCATCTCTAGTTGGAGCTGTTGGAAAAAGCTGACAAATCTGTGTAGCTGACAATTCTACACAATTCTGTGTAGCTGAATAACAAGACCCCCTCCCCCTGTAGATTTCAATTGGGTTTGGTGCAACATTTTCAAACTTAGAGTTTCAAGATGGTTTCATGAAAATTTTCAGACCCAGGTAGCTTTTTATTTTTATTGCCCATCTCTATACACCCAGTTCTTGGGTGTAGAGAAATGGGCAATAAAATGGGGTTATCCTACTGCTCTTAATTTACTCTGCTTAACCAGGCACCAACAGGGGAAGTACTTTTTTATCTTTTTGGTTTAATAGTCAAACAAATATTTGGGAGAAATATAACCATGGAAACAGAGGGATGCGACCAGAATAACATGATTAAAATAAATACGCTGTATATAAAAAAAAACTTGCAGATTTAAATGACAAAATGTATGACTGTAAAGAAATTGTGTTCAGAAGAAAATTGCTCTGTAGTCTCCAACTGTTTTTTCTTATTATCAGCCTGAATGTTTGGCAATAGATTTGCACTGTATTTGTGTAATCATTTGCTTCTGTAACTAAATGTACTATAATATTAATGTCCTCAACTGTAGCAATTACAGGAAAGTTATGAAATGTCTACACTTATTTATCATATTCACAGAAGATTTGCAGTAATGTTTTGCATATGGATATATAGGACACCTATCTCACATATTTTATGAATATGTAAAAAATATATTTTTATAGAAAAAATTTAAATTAAGTGTAATGGTGATAATGAGTTTTAATGCCCTTGTTATCAGATCCTATATTATTCTTCGTGGTTTTTCAAATGATTTTTTTCCAGTATGAAATGTGAGTATTAAAGAACTGGTCAGAATTATATACTGCTAGCTGTCCTCTATGCGATTATTAGGATTTTTAAATATACAGTATATTGATAACTTAAAGCTACAAAAAACCTATTTAAAGCATTTCTAGGATATCTTTTAAAGACTTTTAATGACAGGATGCAATGTTGGCAAATGGATCTTAAAACCAGTGATAACTAGTTTGATGTTAATTTTCATTTAAACTATTACCTGTAATCATTTTGGTAACTGTTACTACTAAGCACTACAGCATGCCATAGTGTGAGCTTCATTTATGAAAATGCCTGAAAGAAAAATGTTCTTGTCATGATAAGTGTTATGGAGGTTTACATAGAACTAAGCTGATTGTGTTCTAAGCACTAGATATGTGATACTTTGTTTTCTTTGCAGTAGTGTTTTAAAATGATAATTAGATTGGTGTATTAAAGGCAAATAGACTGTGCTCCCATTTCCCCCAGAGTGCATGTGGTGACGCTCTACTAATTTCCATCATCCATTTATGTGCAAGCAAGAATACTTTGAAAAATTTTCTTTGCACCTGATTGGGTATTCTTTGCAAAGTGAAGCTTCACCCCAAGTACATTTACTATGAAAAAAGAGTGCAACTGCACTTGCAAAGTGCACAGTCTATGTGCCTTTAGTAAGTCCACTCCATTATGTAGCTAGAACAGGTGAAGAATTTTTATACAGACTTGGAGCTGTGACATTGTCTGATGTAATAGGAGATGGTTTAAATTTTTTATATGACCTGGTGGGAGCCTGTTTGTGGGAAAAATGGGGAATACCTGCCATAATTTTGGAGGAGAAACTGGATGGAATTAATAACTCTAAAACTCAAGAAAGAATGAAATTTACAATAAGCACAATTGTCCTTTCTAATTTTTTAAGGTCTGGTTCTTAGAATTACTCTTGGCCAAACTGGGATGGTAGCTATAAGTGAAGCCCAGAGGTGGATACACTTATTGTCTTGTTTGTACAATTTATGAGCATGGAAAATTTCCATTTATATTTTTCAATTATATAACTGAAGTGTTATCAGTTTAAAGTGGAGATATCATGTAAATTATGTAACAACAATTCAAGTATATTCAAAGCAACATTTTTTATTTTGGATAAAGTGATAGAGTGGGGATTTAAAACAGCTATCTGACTTATTTTGCCATATATGTCTCATTAGGGAGGTTTCCTTTCACTCCCTGTCCTGTAGACTCACCAGGAAGTGATATATATCCATTACGAGGTATATCCCCTCCTAGGCATTTGTCATGCAAAAAAGTGTTGCCCCAGGAAGATTTCCACTCTGTTCCTGTTTTGATGGCAACTCAAAATGTTGGTCTTACCCTCACTTTTATTCCTGGTTACATTGGTATTGTAGACAATAAGAGAGAGCGAATCTCCCTTATGGGGACACAGACAGTAATAACAACCTGACTGGGGTTCTAAGCACTCACCACTCTATTCAAATCCAAAAAAGAGAGTTTTGTCTTTAGTTATCCATTGAACCTACAGCTGCAGAGAACTGAAGCATTAGATATCCAAATATTGGAAGTGATTTGCTCAACTTTGGGAGTGTTGGAAAGAGGCAATCTGTACAGTTCACCTAGCTATAGGAGTATTAGGCCTGAGCACTATTGTGTAGGGGCATAGGGGAGAATTTACTGTTGTATGTGAGTTTCTATTTGCTTGTAAAGTTGAAACTTACTGTACACAGGAATTTTGGAGAGTCTAGCATTATATCAGGACATTGTGGTTGTAAAGTCTCAAGGTTTTTTACATTCATGCATTCTATGCATGAAGGTAAAAAAACTTCTTTGTGCAGCTGTGCCCCCAGCCCCCTCAATACTTACCTGAGCCCCATCTCAATCAATTGATGTGCAGGACAGCCTTGGCTGTCCCAGGTCTCTGCCTCCTCATTGGCTGAGACAGCAAGCTGGAGCCATTGACTCCTGCTGGTGTCAATCAGAGCCAGTCAGCCAATGAGGAGAGAGGGGGTGGGTCTAAGCCGCTGCTCTGTGTGTGAATTGACACATGGAGCAACGGATGCCCCAAAGCAAGCTGCTTGATGTGGGGGCATCCAACAGGAGGGAGGGGCCAGGAATGCATGTGGGGGACCTGAAAAGAAGAGAATCCAGTCTGCTCTGTGCAAAACCACTGCACACAGTAGGTAAGTATAGCATGTTTGTTATTTTCCATAAACAAAATGAACCTTTAGAATTGCTTTAAGGAAGAATGATGAAGACAATAAGTACTGACTGTTTATCGTTCTTCCTTTAAAGCGGTAGTAAACCTTTGAAGAAAAAAAAAAGTTGCTCCTGCAAGGTATTACCATATTGTGCTAGTATGCATTGCATACTAGCACATTTTGAAGGACTTACCTTGAAATGAAGCTCTCCAGCAACTCTCTGTCACTGCTGACAGGGTTTCCATCTTCATGCAGTCTTTCTACTGGGTTCACTGGCTCTGGCTGCTTGAATGGCTGAGCCCCAATGATGTTAGTCCTGCGCATGCATGTGGGCGTCATGGCCGCAGCACAGAGCTCTGAAGGAAAAACTCTGAAGGAAAAGCCTAAGTATAGTGTTCTTTCATAGCGCATGTACTGGTGACATCACCAGCTGCCAAACAAGTGAATATCTCCTAAATGTTGCACATTTAGGAGATATTAATTTTACCTAAGGGTAAGCTTTATTACAAGAAAGCAGAACACAAGCTTAGACCTGGAGACAGCCAGCTTAGGATGCAACCAGTACAGTATTTCTTGAACTTACACTCTCAAATGCACTATGTTTAAAAGAAGAAAAACAGACCAGTGCTCCACATACAGTAAAATCCAAAAAAACCATTTAATAAATAAAAAAAATATTGCACTCACATCCATAAGGATATCACAGCATTGTCTACAACAAACAATATGGCTGAAACCGCACTTCAGTAGCATGGCTCCGCTCTACGCGTTTTGTCAAATTTGATCTCATCCATCTGTTGACAAATTGCACACTAGGGTGGGTCCCGCACCAGACTGTATGGTTAACTGCAGTATAGTCTAGTCTAGAGGGATATCCAGAACCTGGCTTACATAGGTGAAGAGATCACAAGACTGGCTGCACAAAATTACAAACCATTTTGCAGTTTTCCTGTAGGTCTGTATGAAATTGTCATAAAGAGAAATTTGATTATAATGTTACATACTATAACAAACAACACCAGGGGCAAATTGCTATCACCTAGAAACAGTTAGATGTAGTAAAAACTGCATTGTTCATATAGAAAACACCAATTTTTGGTTAAGAAACTTCTATAAAAGTTGTGAACCAAAATGAAATGATCCAATTTTTTTTTATATTTTAAGAGTCAGCCCAGGAGCACTTTGATAAGACAGTAGAGGGAAAAGGTGTTTTGGAAGAAAAAAAGTTAGCTTGTATCATTATTTAATTCATACAGAAACATGATATTGTAGAATTACTGCATATTTTCATCACCTGTAAATATACTTATACAAATATATGTACTTATACTTTATCCAAGTTTTTGGGAAGCCTGACAAATTTCTGGCTGTAGAAGTGCTCTACAACATTACTCCAGTGGAGAGCATAATCAGAATGTATAAACAGTCATATCTGTGCAATAACAACAAGAAAGCATGTTTTCATGCTGAATAAACCACCTTTTTGATAATAATTTCCTGTTTTATGTTCCTGGTCTATATAATGCTGTTGGGTGAACATGATTGAATAGCCTAATAAAATATTGTAAGTGTGACTTTATGCTTGGGAATTTTCTATGAAGGGATTTTTGTTAAACCTCACCATGTCACACTAATCAGAGTTGCACAGTGTCTTAGTAGTTAGTACTTCTGCCTTGCAGCACTGGGGCCCCAAGTTCAAATCCCAGTCGGGACATTATCTGCATGGAGTTTTCATGTTCTTCTTACATTTGTTTGGGTTTTCTCCCACACTCCAAAGACATGCTCTAGGTCATGGGTGTCATACTGGTGGTCTTTCAGCTGTTGCCAAACTACAACTCCCATGAGGCATTGCAAGATTGACAGTTACATGCATGACTCCCATAGGCAGAAGCATGATGGGACTTGCAGTTTTGTAACAGCTGGAGGGCCATCAGTTTAACACCCCTGCTCTAGGTAATTGACTCCTGTCCAAATTGCCCCTACTATGTGCATGTGTGAATACACAGTGTGTATGGGAAATAGGGACCTTAGAAGACAGGAATTGAATGTATAGTAAGTGCTGTGTGAATTGCCAGCTTTATAAAAATACCTATAATAAATAAAATAAATAAATAGGTTTCTACCTTGGCCCCCTCAACAAAAGTTAATGTGTGATCATTAAGAATAGTAACGTGTTTTTGAAGGCAACATTTTTATTTAGATTTGGAGAGAGATGGGGAGAATTAAAACCCCCTATTCACTTTCCCTATATATTCTGATGATTGTTGTGAAAGACAGAGAAAATGACAGTACATCTAAATGTATAAATTGTTACCAGAACAAGATGCGAGCCTAAATCGTCCAATGGAGACACCTTTTCCGGTGCAACTGACTAAGAAAGGAATTTGCAGTTATTCTCCCACTTATTGTTGCATCTCTGGGATAAGAGGTGAGGGGATTTGAAATGTCTCCAATAGGACACCAACAGCAGAAAAATAAACTAACAGAGGTTTTCACCTTTCCCTATTCTATCCACAAAGAAAAATATATTTGGCTTTACATGCACTTTAACCTTCAACACACCAATAAAAACATAACCATATCGTGCAAAATACAACGTAACATGCAATTGATTTATTTACCATTTGAACATCTTTGAATATAAAAGAAAGACGTATGAAGTATGTGTATGAACTGCTATTCTTACCTTTTGTCAGTGCCAACCTTGCCATAAGTACATGCTGCAGTGGCCAACCTTCTTTACTTATCACAACATGTTAAAAAAAAAATGAAGCTTGCAAGGTTTCTTTGTTGCTGGATCACTGGCACATGTGCATTCTAAGTAACATTGTTTCCTCTGTATGCTGTAGAGAAGCAACATTATTATTTTATCTCCAGTGATAGCATAAATGAATTGCCCTAATATGTAACTTTATGTGGATGTGTTGATAGCAAAGTCTGATATGAAAGTCTAGGTTTGGTGACTCCATGCTTGTCTGCATGGGAACCAAGAAGATCATTATAGAGATAGGACAATATATGATAAAGTGTTTTCATTACTGCAGGCAGTGTTTTTACTACTTAATGCTTTTTGCTATTTTTATTTTTTTGAAATTCCTAGTGCTGACCCTCACCACCTCCAGTCTGAGTTTTACCATAGAGAAGATTACAAAGGCTGATACAAAGTCAAGTTGAGGTACTTAAACTAGGCGTATCTAACAATCATATTTTAATGAATAACTGCATTAACTACCCCTGACTACCTCACCAACCTGATCCCCAAGTACCACCCTACCCATACCCTTCGCTCCTCACAGGACCTCCTTCTATCCTGCTCCCTGGTCTCCTCCTCCCATGCACGACTGCAGGACTTCTCCAGGTCCTCCCCTATCCTCTGGAACTCACTGCCCCAATCCATCCGACTGTCGCCTTCCCTCCCCACATTCAGGCGCTCCCTCAAAACCCATCTCTTCAGGGAAGCCTACCCCACCCTTACCTAACGGCCATCCTCCCTCATTCCTCCCACCACTTCATCCCCCTCAGCCACTTCATTCCCATCAGCCACTTCCTATTGTTCCACTGCCCCCTCCCTCCTAGATTGTAAGCTTGAAAGAGTAGGGCCCTCTTACCCCTCGTACGCTGTCTGTTTTTGTTGTACTGTGCCATGTATTGTCCCCCTATCGTACAGCGCTGAGCAAACCCTTTGGCGCTATATAAACTCGATATAATAATAATAATTAAATGGTGTTTTTATGTATCTGCTTGGAGTTCAGTCTTAAAGCAAACTTGTCTTGAGAAAAGCATGGGGGCTACCACTACTGACCTCCTTCCAAAAATGCTAGGAGAAGGCACTCACTTGTAACAATAGTTAGCAGTCCTGCACATCCTTGCTGGATCCAAACATATTTGTAACTAATATTGTAAAAAGCCAAAGAAAACACAGAGAGCCATGGACTGCCAGAAAATTGCCTCTTTTTAAGAACAAGCAACCTTAATTCAAGAATATCAGTAGGCTGGTACACAAATTTCACTGTCCTTACAGTGCAGATAGGAAACACCTCTACCTCCTTATTACCAGAGTGGAAACTAGAAGGTGATGACACTCATTTTTGGAAAGATGCAAAGTCACCAGTGCTCCAAATAAATGCGTTTCATGTGTTTAATGTGAAGACAGCACCACATAGCACTTCTTATGCCTTTTGTGATACTGTCTTCACAAAAAATACGTGAGATGCATTTATTTTCAGTGCTGGTGACTGCATTTTTGCATTTGGTTCTTGCATGGCACCATCTTTGGCATTCACTTCAAGCACTCATCATTACAGGCTTTATTACTATGAGAAGTGCACTTCTTTTTGAACATTAAACTCAGTTTGAGGGAGACACCACAGGTACTAAAAGCTAAATGCGAAGAGCTCAACCTAACAACCTGGAGAGGAAAATACACCACTGATGTATTTTGAGATCCCGCCCCTTTACTTATTAAAGGGGCTGTGCCACAATAGGACTCAGTGACAGATTTTTTTCTTTCTCTAGGCTGTAATATTAAACTCTTCTCATTGGATCTTCTTTCCTGAAGTATGTATTTAAGATCAATGTAACTGATTTTTATGATTTAATTTTATTTAATTTATCTGTTACATATTACCTACTTACCAATTTTCTGAAATGCTTCAAGCAAGGATGTTTTATATTAAGTGCAATCACATATTTCCATTAAAATGGTGATTTTTGTTTGTATTCTCGTAAATTGTGGGTGTGACCAATCACATCAACCCACTACAGGCTGTCTACAGAAACCTACAAGGTTTTGGAGATTAGACCATACACGTCTCACAAGGAGAGAGAACAGCAGTGGCAGGTCTTTATTAATGTTGGGTTACGACACAGATCTGGAATAAATACTGAAAAGACACAAAGATTAAGGTAAGAATAATGGCTCTTGTATCTGGACAATCTTGTGTAGCCCATACTTTAGTTTTATCCCATTCGCTGCCAGATCCATCTTTTTCGATAAATTCTCCATACATAGCAGAGGCAAGTAGAGACATCATTGTGCTATAGAATTTAGATACATAACTATAGCAAAAAAAAAAAAAAATAGGGCTTTCTCTTAGAAACATATGCCTCACAGAAATACAAGCATCAGATCAACTGAGATATAGTTTTAGGGGATAGAGAATAATTCTAGCCAGTGAAGTGTGTGCTCTTTTGTACGACAGTCACTGCAACTCTTTGTAGGGTGTTATTCCTTCCCTTAGCCATTTTGAAAGAGAAAGGCATAGAGGGAATTAGGGTTGGGACATAGAAGGGAGTAGGCAGGAATCATTGGGATAGGGTATGTTAGGGATGGGTGGGAGAGGTGGCAGGATGTGGTGGAGGGGAGAAAGAGGCTAATGGGATTAGGGAGAGGCTGTGGGGGAACTGGGGTAGGGGAATGGAGTTTGAGTGTGACTTCACAGTTAATAGTGCACAATGCTCCTTTTCTTGCTACAGTATTTTCACTTAGGTCACTATGGCAGTGGAAGGCAACCTATGAAGAAGAGAGGAGAGATGTATACTCTTGGGAGCAAGTAAAATTAACCCAATAGAACCATGTTTACCTTAACTTTTCTCCTTGTTGTTTCGACTGTGAAAGTTAGATCCTCCAGGGCATACATTTACTGGATCTTTACACAACACAGGACCAGGGTGGGATGGGGAGTTTGCTTCCACTGTAGAGGAATGCATGCCCTGACTGCATTAATCAAGTGAATTAAAAAAGAATGCTTGTATCAACATCTAGCAGTGATTTAGATGGAATAAGTAGGTTGCATGATTTTTCCTTAGGTCAATATCTGTAAGTTTTTAAATTAGATCTTGAAATCTACCCCAAAAGGGACTAAACACAGGACATTCATTGAAAATATGAATATAGTATTCATCCTCAATGCCAGTATAAAGGTGATGTTAGCAGAAAAACCCTGTGTAGGGTTGAGAGAACCTTTTACCACCCAGGTGAAATGTTGCAGTCTATTTCCTTTATCATATTCCACATAGAAGATTTGTGAGTGAAGCAAAGAATGTGATCATTCTGGATAGCCAAGAATGGAAGAATGGAAGAACTTGAAGGTAGAGATAAACAAGGAGATAATTAGGGTAAAGACTCTGTCAATGGAGGGCTGCGTTTATGTGATTTAAAGCCCACATGAGTGTAACGCTTTGCTTTAAGTAGCGAAAGAGGTATGTAATATAATGTTCAAGGTTTCTGATTTTGAAAGGTTTCTCATAGTACATGCAGGAGTTTGGATGGGGTGATTTTGTGGGGAAAGGGGGGGGGGTGCTTAGTGAAATGAAAAAGGTCATCAGTAAAGCCCACCACACTGTGGCAGGTAGAGGCTATGTGGATCATGTTGATATCAGGATTAGAGCATATATGGCACAATAGGGGCTCCAGAATGAAGCTAAAAATTATGGGAGACAAAGTTCATATTTGCCAGTGCACCATGGATCACATTGTTGTTCAAAAGACTGTTTTTATTGAAAAATGATCACACCACAAAAAGAAAGGTACAACGTTTCGGAGCCGTGCAGGACCCCTTCCTGAAGGCAGCCCATCGGATGCCATGGTTTATCTAGAAGTAGACTGAGTAGGTCTCATTGACCTTAATTGTTTCAGTTGGATGAGAATAAAGAGCTTCAATTCTATAGTATGCTTCCCTAGGCCAATGTCTTTTATTGGTGTGTTTAGGGAACATCCAATCAACCCGATCAAATGCCTTTTGGCAGAATGGTGGAGATCTTGTTTGTGCATCCTATATAAATGAGAGTGAGTGCTTTAACAGTATTACTTCTTGACATGGCATAAAGCCCATTTGGTCTGAGTGGCTAAGGCTTTGAATGCATGGCAATAGTCTGTTAGTCAAAATTTTAGGAAAGTAAGAAGGGTTGATGGTTAATTTCCCTCCATAGGAACTACTCTTATGTGGGCTCACAATGAGTCAGTGGAAAAGGATCCCCCATCAAGGAGACAATTATATGCTTTCAGAAATTCTGAGATCAGGATATGAGGAAAGACTTTATAATATGGAGCAGACAATCCATCCAGACCTGGTACCTTATAAGTCTCATGACCTTAAAGCAATTCTAAAGGTTCATTTTTTTGTTTGTTTGTAAACTAACAAACATGTTATACTTACCTGCTGTGTACAGTGGCTTTGCACAGAGCAGCCTGTATCCTTCTCTTCTCGGGTCCCCCAGCAGGCTCTTCTGGTCCCTCCCTCCTTTTGGGTGCCCCCGCAGCAAGCAGTTTGCTATGGGGGCACCCGCTGCTCCATGTGTCCATTCACACACATGGAGCCGAGGCTTGGTCCCACCCCCTATCTCCTCATTGGCTGACTGGTTGTGATTGACAGCAGCAGGAGCCAATGGCTCCCGCTTGCTGTCTCAGCCAATGAGGAGGCAGAAACCCGGGACAGCCGAGACTGTTATTCACATCACTGGATCACGATGAGGCTCAGGTAAGTATTGAGGGGGCTGGGGGCACTGCTGCACACAGAAGGTTCTTTACCTCCATGCATAGACTGCCTGAAGGTAAAAAACCTTCAGCCTTTACAGCCACTTTAAGTGCCGATCTATGTAGCTTCCACGTAAGAAATAGTCTCTTCAGTGGTTTGTTTAGCTACCAGGTTAGTTGGGACATACCTGAGGACTGATGATATTGTAAGACCTGTTTTTTCAAAGGTCATGAGTGTTCAGGGGGAAACTCCTGAAAGTAAGATATAAAGTTCTGTGCTATCTCTGTGGATTCACATGTCCTGTTTCCATATTTGGTTTCTATGTGTGGGATATAGGCCCCCAGCCTTTCTTCCTGCAGTACCCTTGCCAGATGTGTCCCTTAATTGTTGCCAAATTCATACCAATTCCTATGACTTTTGCCCTGCTGGTCCTTAATTTTATGTGAATGTTGATATTCAATTGGCCTTGTAAAATATTAAGCCGGAGACATTTTTTTTGTGTGCACAAAATACGAATTCTTTTGAAACACACTTAAAACTCCATGTTTTCTGAAAGCAGAGAGCTTATAGAATAAAATGGTGGTAGGTAATACAATTTGTTATGTTTCTTGTCACTTGTGTTACTGTTTATCTAATCAGAATTTTCAGTAAAAAATACACTCAGATTAATTTTGGTGTACACAGACACAATATAATCCCCAATTTTTTGGTCAAATATAAAAGTTGAGACTGTGTCCAGTAAATAGATACAATATGTCAAGCCACTAATTTGCATGTGCCCATGAAACAGCAAAAACGTATGATACACAAATATACCAAAATTGTTCATAAGCAACATTTTAAAAGCGTTTACTTTAATTTAGAGTTAACTGTGAATTACCACCCTAGAATTATTGCTCTAACTCCAGCATTATACCTTGTCATGGAGTGCCTGTGCATCCCCCACCCCCTGTGCCTGCTGTCCCCCGGCTTGTTGTCACCTCACCCCTCTGTTGTCACCTCCCCCCTCCCTCCCCCCCTTGCCCAGTTCTCTCATCCTGAGGCAGCCTTTGAAGACAGCCTTAAGAAAGCTGTCGCGGGACCCAGCCTGCTGTTCATCCCCCGCTCGGGACAGGCTGCTGTACAGGGTCTGAGCTTTGGCCAGACCCCACAGCCAAGACCTTGCCGAGTCCCTGCAAGCCTGCTGTGTCCCTGACAAGCTGACTGCTGTGTTGGTCCCCTGCAGGAGAGAGAGAGAACAGCTGTTGGGAGGTCTGAGCCGAGGCCAGACCCCTCAGCCAAGACCCCGCTGAGTCCCTGTGAGCCTGCTGTTGTCCCTAAAAAGCTGTGCGAGGTCTGAGCTGAGGTCAGACCCCACAGCCAAGACCCCGCTGAGTCCCCATGAGCCTGCTGTTGTCCCTAGAAAGCTGAGCTCATAAGGATCCCTGTCTGCTGACCGTTTTGTCCCTGGAAAGCTGTGTGAGGACTGAGCTGAGGTCAGACCCCACAGCCAAGACCCCGCTGAGTCCCCGTGAGCCTGCTGTTGTCCCTGGAAAGCTGTGTGAGGTCTGAGCTGAGGTCAGACCCCACAGCCAAGACGCTGCTGAGTACCCGTGAGCCTGCTGTAGTCCCTGGAAAGCTGAGCCTGTGAGGATCCCTGTCTGCTGACCGGTTTGTCCCTGGAAAGCTGTGTGAGGTCTGAGCTGAGGTCAGACCCCCCAGTCAAGACCCCGCTGAGTCCCCGTGAGCCTGCTGTTGTCCCTGGAAAGCTAAGGCCCATGAGGATCCCTGTCTGCTGACCGCTTTGTCCCTGGAAAGCTGTCCCTGTCTGCTGACTGCTTTGTCCCTGGAAAGCTGTCCCTGTCTGCTGACCGCTTTGTCCCTGGAAAGCTGAGCCCCATGAGGATCCCTGTATGCTGACTGCTTTATCCCTGGAAAGCTGCCCCCTGTCTGCTGATCGAGTGTCCCTGGAAGCCGCCTGCTGCTGAGTGTCTGCAAGCCGCCTTCCGTGAGTGTCCCTACAAGCCGCATGTTGCAAAGTGCCCTGAACTGCCCCTATTGTGTGCCTAAATTACCCTTGCCTGAACTGCCCCTATTGTGTGCCCAGATTACCCTTGCCTGAACTGACCCTTTTGTGTGCCCAGATTACCCTTGCCTGAACTGCCCCTTTTGTGTGCCCAGATTACCCTTACCTGAACTGTCCCATTGAGTGCCCGGATTATTGCTACCTGAACTGCCCCATTGAGGGCCATGATCAGAGCTGCCTGAACTGCCCCTATTGTGTGCCGGGATTAATGCTTGCTCGGACTGCCTATTGCATGTCTGGAGTATCGTAGCTACCTGGACTGCCCCCCCTGAGTGCTCAGGCTATCGCTACCTAGATTACCCTATCGTGGGCCTGGTTACAATTATTTTGGTCTCCTCCCCTCTCTTCCCCTTTTTGGGTACCTGGACGCTACCTTCCTACCCTGATTGAGTGCCTTCCATAGTTCAATAAAGCTTTGTGTGTTTACCATCTTCTTTGTGTGTTCTGTCCTGCCTACGCTTCCGTCACATACCTAATATTGTCACTTTCGTATGCAAGCACCCTGATGCTTTTGTATGTGTGCATACATGGGGGCAGGGGGATTTTAGAGGTTTTTTTTAAATCTATTTTAATAAAATTCTGTTTTTAATTTTTTTAACTTAACTTTTTTTTATATCACAATATGTGATAGCATTGTGCAGGTGGCAGGTCCTCTTAGGGAGATATCAGGGGTCAATTAGACCCCTATTATAATGCCTGAATTCTAATGAAGTAAATCAAGACAGACTGTGCTCAACCAGACAGAGACTCCAGGATTTGACAGTTCTGAATATGGAAGGGCTCAGAGCCAAATGATTCAGGTAGTTCTTACTTCACAGGGGAGATCAGCAAAAGGATATTCACTGGTCTCCTGCCACTCTCCATCCTGTCACCTGCCGCCCAAAAGGGATAGGTAAAACTGGGATACATGGCAGGTGGGGGTTTAGGTGGTTAGGCAGTACCTTCTTTAACATGTTGATGTGATTAGCCACTTCTACTCAAAAAACAGCAGCTAGGAGAAAGAAAAAAATTAAACAAACTCTAGGTTATTATAGCAGTTGCAAATCTGCGTAAGTGTCCTATGGGACAAAGCTAGGTTTGTCCAAAGCCCACTAGAAGAACTGGGGTGGGGACCTTTGAAACTGTGGACAGTCAATAATCAAGCAGCACAACATCCTGAGAGTTGTGTGCTTTAGACAAACTTAGCTATGTACGCACATAACACTATGCAAGAAGCTTAGGGGCACTTCTGGCTGCCATTTTTTATATGTTGACAGTGGTATTCAGAAAATACAGATATGGGTTAACAGGTAGCAAATAAATAAAAATTGAATAATATGTGGGTTGTATTTAGAAAGGTGATAGCTGTTGCATTTCAAACAGGATGTAGTCTTTTAAATTCTTTAAATCTTTGACTTTATAGGAAAATTACAGATCGGCAAACTCAGAGAAAAGTCACAACTCATAGTTAGTCTGGCTGAAAAAAGACAAAAGTCCATCCAGTTCAACCAGTAAAAAAAAAAAAAGTTATAATCCTATACCCACAGTTGATCCAGAGGAAGGCAAAAAAAACAGCAAAGCATGATCCAATTTGCTCCTGCTGGGAAAAAAAAATTCCTTCCTGATACTCATGACTTAAAGTTTTGAAGATAGTGGCATTGCATGATTTTTACATGGGATTTTTACATACAATTATAACATGTGGTGATTGCCAGTGGCTATAGCTGCTGAAACGATGCACTGTTTTATAACTGGTATAGCCCTTCAATCAGCACCACATCCTGAAAAGGATAAATTCAAAAAAGTAAAGGAATATATGGGACTTTTAAGGTGCTTTTAGGGAGGGTTCACTTATTTGTGTTTTTAGATCTTGCCAGGAGAACACAATAGCTTCACGAGAGGGATTCCCCCATAAACACTGACTGTGTTGATGAGGGAATTGAGTGATTTTCTTTGCAGGAAAGAAAATCGCATCATTTATGGCCTGCTTTAGTACCGCTTTCCTTTCAAACGCCAGTTATTTCTAACTGTGAATAATTGCATGGCTCTTTGAGGTTTTGAGGTGCCTATTGAGGGGAGCAAAAAAATGAAATCATTCAAAAAATACAGATTCATGACAAATAAAGGTTTGAACTAGTTAAAAAAATATGTAAAAATAACAATTGCACACCTATTTAATATTTATGTATGGAAGGTGAACAGTTTGATTTTTGTGCGTTAAAATAATGAACGCAGTTAAAATATCTCATACCTCTTAGTGAACGGACCCTCGTGTGATTTAATCTGCTTTAATATTTTCTTCACAGCAGGATTTGACACTCATTTAATAAGTCCCCCAGAGAGAACTGGTACATGTATACTATTTTAATGTATTAATATTGTGCACATAATATGATCAAATAAGTAAGAGTTTGTTATTCTGAAAGTTTTGGTCAGTATTTAAGTAGATTTGCAGTATATGTTAATATTATGCTCAGTACTTCACTAGAGGGCAGCATTTGATCATATGTCTTATTCTGGTTGATAGATTTTAGAAGCTTTATGCAATAAATTGCAGTCCCTTTGCAGCAAATTTAGCAGCATTCGAGGGGAAACATTCTTACTCTAATTTCAACATATTTATCAGTTGGGTTGACCACACACTTTGCTCTCCAAAGAAATTTGCAAAGCTTTAAAAGATTGAGCTTGCTAATAAATAAGATTTAAAATTGCTACCGTCTCTGAGTTGTATAAATCAAGCTTAGCCCAACAGTCTGCATCTCAGAGCTGCAGCTTTTTAAATGCATTGATATTAATATTTTAAAGTCTTTTATTATTGTAACAGAATAAAACATGAATAGGTTCTATGGTCTATTAGCCCCTCTCTTTTCCTTTCTTCTACTTAGCACTCATATATGACAAGACCTAATGAGAGATGAAATAAGGTTCCTATTTGTGGCATACGTTTGTATTTTTTCCTACATAATAAGCATGAGCGAAATACACAAATATGTATATGCATTTAATGTATTCGTCATAAAAATAATCCCTTTGCTTTCTTATTTCACAAGAGCGTAAAACAAAAAAAAAAATGAAGATTAAAATATTAGCCAATACTAAAACCTAAGACACGTTGGCCAAGTATTAATTTTAAATATAATTATATTTATTATTGTAATCAAAATATCTCCATGTCAAATAAATACGGTAAAGTAGGTTGTATTTATTGCTTCTGCAATTTGTGAAACAAATTTCATGCTTTTATCCATACAAGTCAATAATCTTGACACCATTAGTACTATTAGCAGCTGAAAAAAATACCAAAATACGGGCATTGTGTATGAAAATGCAAGGCCTTGGCTCATTTATTTTATTCATGGTGAATAAAACAATAGAGCTTGTTAAAATCAATTTTGAAAGGTAATATGCTTGAAATAAACCTATAGGTAACACTGCTGCATTTGACGACTATGGAAGACTCAGATATATAAGGATTACTAGCTGAAGGATTTACATGCATATTGTTCATCCTTTGGGAAATCCTCATAATTAAATAAAGAAAAAAAATTAATTTAGTAGTGTCTGCTATGTCAATTTAAAAAGTAGATAAGTACACCTGACTGTAATGACTAAAAAGCTCAGACAGAAGAGGAAACATAGCTCTGCATTACTGTATGACAAGAGTTCCATACATTTACAATTGGTACAATCTTTTTGCACAATATTTGAGAGGTACAGTCAAATACATAGCTTTGTTGGGGGCTCTGTGGTCTTTTGTGTCATAATAAATCTTATGTATAGGTATGAAATGTTTTTAAAATAAGCATTTTTATTTACAGGTATGTATGTGTTTATTAATGTATTTAATTTTACTTGGCATTGAGTTTTTTTTGCAGATGACACAGATACTAAAGATTTAAGCCACTCTCATACTTTTATCAGTTGCAACAATTAAATATATGTAACATGCTAATGTAATTTCAAGAGTAATTTTCAATATTTGTAAATCTGACACTTTCAATACAATGTTTCATGGTGATCCTGCCATGAAGGTCCTTGTTCAGGCACTTGCTGTTATGGGATGACCATGCTCTGTATCTCCCAACTGTGTTTCTGTGTTGTCACTCTGTTACATTAGCTTCAGATAGAGACTACAAGTGGCCTTTTCAACATAAATTATACAGGCATAGTGAACTGTTGTCACCATTTATTTATTACAGGTAATTATATAGCGCGATCAACTTACCAATATATAGTGTACATTCACATCAGTCCCTACCCTCAAGGAGCTTACAATCTAAGGTCTCTTGAACCAACGACCCTAGTGCTGCTAGGCAGAAGTGCTAACCACATAGCCACTGTGTTGCACATACCACTTAACCATTGTGTTACCCATAAACTCAGCCTGGGAAATGTCATGTAGCCATATTTTGAGCCATATTTTGAGCACATGCATGTAGACTAGAAGTTCCTGCAAAAAAGATAGAGGAGTTAAGGAGCCCTGAGGTGCAAACAAAGGATCTATAAAGGTATTAAGCATTTTAACAGAAAATTGATGTTGTTTATGATACATAATGATTTAGCAAATTAAATGTCATTTGGTTGAGGTTTACAGCCACTTTAAGAACAAGCATTTCTATTGAAACTCTCCAGCATTTGTAAAAATCTAACAAATGTTTGCCATATGTTTAACATATGAGTAAATGTGGGTACCAAAAACTTCACACTGTGTGTTGACTGGTGTTTTTCCACACTAGATAAACACAGGTTACTGCAAGAGAACAAAGAAAACAATGACAAAGTACTACCATGTGAAGATATGAATAAAGTGTCACTTTGTCACACTTAAAATAAAGTAATAATAATTGATTGAACACACCTACATCATGGCATGGTCTCCATGGGTGTTTTGGTTAAGATGTATTTGTGCCATGTCCTACTTGACTAAAATTTTTATTAAACACAAAATGAAATTATATGGACTTTATAGGCACCATAAACACCAATAAAATTACAAATTGTTCTTTATTTATACAAACATGTTTAAAATACATTGAAAACAAATATAAAATTCTTACGCAAAAACAGATGGTAAGGTCCAGCGGGTGATAGAATAGGAAGTGAAACACTTGGATTAGCAAGAGAATTCAAATCTTAGGTTTCTTACACCCGGTTGTTCCCTGAGGGTCACAATATGAGCTCAACATGTTTTATGATAATGATCGCTTCTTCAGGAGCTTGAAATTGATGTTTTATGTTAATAAAAACAAAGCAAACCATAAGTATTCACATATTCATACATTATACTTGTATTGTAGTCAGTGGTTAGTTACCATAACGTACGTATACACAAAATATGTCATAAGAGATGGACATCAAAAAACGGGCAGGATCAGTGGATTGATGGACACCCGGACAGATATGGAGACCGATATCATGAGACCAAGTAACTGTCTGAACAACAATGGCTGATATTCATTGAGTGGCTCTGGATATTTACTGGTGTTATCCCTCTAACTAGCCGCCTGTGCGGGAGTAATCATTGCTTGATAGTGCTATACCTAACTAGCAGACACTTTATTCCTAGGAATCCCTGGCGCTTTAGGTGAGTTCAGCATTTGGGCTTATTACTTAGTTCAATAAGGAGAGTGTTACTGATTAATAATGTCCTTTCTGATTTGAAGGGGCCTTCCCTGGTAAACCAGGCAGACCATTGCATCTTCCATCTACCCCCCAAATATGGTACCCCACCTTAACCATTTAACTTTTCTAAAATTGATGTACATGAGTATTTACATTGTGTGTATATTTCTTCAGACAATTACTTGACCTCATGATATCAGTCCCCATATCTGTCTGGGTGTCCATCGATCCACCGATCCTGCCTGTTGTTTGTTATCCATCTCTTATGACATATTTTGTGTATACTTTATAATAACCAACTACTTTCCATAATACAAGTATAATGTGGGTATGCGTGAATACTTATGGTTTGTTTTGTTTTTTATTAACATAGAATATAATTTTCAAGCTCCTGAAGAAGCGATCATTATCACGAAACATGTTGAGGTCACATTGTGACCCTTAGGGAACCTCCGGGTGTAAGAAACCTAAGATTTGAATTCTCTTGCTAATCCAAGTGTTTCACTTCCTATTCTATCATCTGCTGAACCTGACCATTCATTTTTGCTTAAGCATTTTATATATGTTTGCAATGTATTTTAAACACGTTTGTACAAATAAAGAACAATTTGTAATTGTATTGGTGTTTATGGTGCCTATAAAGTTCATATAATTTGATTTTGTGTATAATAACAATTCTCTTAAAATAAAGAAAAAAAGAAAAATGTAAACAGTGTGATGATTTGAAATGTGCACTGTACTGCCCTCTGCTGGACTGTACAGTAATTTTTACTGTCTAAGCTAGTGTGAACAAGCCTTAAAGGGCAATTGGCTTAGTCATAAAACAATGCTATTTGCAATAAGCAACAATGCAAAAGAGGTTCAGGATGGCAAAAAAACATGCATGCACTGTGGGGTAGATTTATAAAAGCAAGTAGACTGTGTACATTTCTCCAGAGCTTAGTTAGTAAATGGGGGAAAGCTGTGCTAACTTCCATCATCCAATCACTTGCAAGCAAATTTTTTAAATTTTCCTTGCATGTGATTAGGCATTTGTTGCAAAGGATGGCAAAAAAACATGCATGCACTGTGGGGTGGATTTACTAAAGGCAAATAGACTGTGTACATTTCTCCAGAGCTTAGTTAGTAAATGAGGGAAAGTTCTGCTAACTTCCATCATCCAATCATTTGCAAGCAAATTTTTAAATTTTTACTTGCATGTGATTGGGCATTTGTTGCAGAGTGAAGCTTCATCTCATTTACTAAGCTCTTCCTTAATGCATAATCTATTTGCCTTTAGTAAATCAACCCCCCTTGACTCAATTAGAGTAAAATGTGGTTGCTTAGCATAGTCTCTAAAAGACTCTATAAAAATAGATTAAAGCCGAGAATTACTATGTCAGTAAAACATTACAGAACCTGGCTACTTGTGAATATACTTAATAACAGCATCCCTCACAGTGAAGTCCAGGGTAGCTCTGCTATCACAAGTAAACAGCTGGAGGGGTTCAAGTCCCAGGGCTGATACACTACCCTATTGGAACTGGAGTGCTCTGGTAGCAACTAGGGAGGGTCTCCAAACAGTAGCTGGGATTTTTGGAGAAGCAGTGTTCTATTAGGCTCAGGCTAAGCTGTCCACATGCTCATTCTGAAAGTGGAGGGCCTCTCACCTGGCTGCAGTTCACCTGCACAGCTACTTTTCCCTCATCAGCTGTGGCATCTGAGTTGCTGAGGGAAGAAAGCAGCAAAATCTATCTTCTCTGAGCATGTCCAGGAACCCAGAGAGTTGTGAGAAATGGGGGGAAAAGAGTCCTGTACCTGCATCTGAGGATTGTAAATGAGCACTCCCCCACTGCATATACTGTATACTAAAGCAGTGCAAAGAGTTATGATATGCTGATATTTCATAAACATGTACTCTCATCTCTAATATATCCAAATATGCATATGCTGTATGTGTATGCCAAAGGACACATAGAGTTGCTGCCTATTGGGTCTCCCAGTACCGTTACTGTATCTTGAATTAGTATTAGGGACATATATATTTGTTCCATTAATATATACAAGTACCACAAGGGCACCTAGATTTGCTGCCCATTGGGACTCTCAGTAAAGTTGCTATATTTTGAATTAGTATTAGGGTCATATATGCTTGTTACATCAATATAATGTATATAAGATAAGATATTTGTAGCATGGTGATGTTGAGAACGGAGTTAGGAGGTGCACTATTTTTAAAGTGTATATATAGTATGATATCCATGAGCTGGAAATTGAGCTCTGTAGTACGGGTTATAGGTGGTTTTTTCATGAGCAAAACTTAAACAAATTTAAATAGTGTGCGCTGAGATTCCTATGGTATCTTTAAAGTCCTGCACTACACACATAAATATTTCAGCTATGATATGCAGTATGCCATTGTAGCCATCTGATTGATCCTTGATACTATGAAAGTACAGTATGCCTGTAATGGGAGAAACATGGACGCTGTCATTGCTGACCTCCTTTTGTAAATTCCAAATGTGTGGCTGTTTGTGGTTTCAACACTCCATAGACACTGAGGCCAATTTACTAAAGGAGTTGAGAATGTGCACGCAATAAATTATGTGAATATTCACTTCAGGTATCCGATCATGCGCAGATGAAAAAAGTAAACAGGGACTTGCTTTTCACGTGATTGGATAATTGAAATTAATCTTCACAAAAATGTATTGGGTGAACATTCTCAATAATTTTAGTAAATCAGCCTGACTGGCTTAGGTCTCATTCACACCGTCGTGTGTGAATCTGCTCCTCCTGTGACAGCCATGTTTATCCACATAGGGATGCACAGATGCTCCGTGCATCCGCATGCAGGAAGTCCCATTGCTGTCAATTGGTAAGCAGCGGCTGCTCCCAATGTGACATCTATGTGGGTGCACGACCCCAAATGCACCATGCATGGACAAAGCTTCATCCAAATTGCCAGCAATGGAACTGCCTGCGCGGGTATGCAGGAAACACCTATGCATCCCCGTGTGGGTAAACATGGCCGTTGCAAGGGCCATGGATTCATATGTTGTCTGAATGAGGCCTTAGAGCCAGTATGTGACAAATGAAAGTGATCAGTGATTCAGAAGGTATTGAAACCAAAGTATCAGTATTACAGTCATGCAAATAGCATCATCAGCCCACGTACTTCTCTCCTAGAATGTTTCAGTCTAATGCTTCAAGGTAATTCACTAGTCCTGCTATGAGCTCAAAAATGATCCTGAACAGGAAGTACTATGCTATGATGTACGCTGTCAGAGCTGTAAACTCATTTTAATTCTGAACTACAGAACCAAATTACTTTTTATAGAATGCTATCTGGATTCACTGTAAATAAGTAAGCTAAATCAAATGAAAAAATAATATTATAAATAATGTTATAACAGTTTTAAAACAGATTTAAGTTAATGAAATTATTCTGAAATTATATTTGCAGGTTGGTCTAGCTGCACTTAGAAGATAAAAATAGAGCACATGCTTTCTGTATGATATTAGACGCATTGGTCAGCCATGTTGTCACATATGGCCGAGATTGTGAACTTCCTTTGATATCTGCACGGTGATGGAGCTAAGTGCCAAAATACATAATCCAAGAAGCCACCTGATATTCACCAGCACACCCTGCAAGGGGTGATGGACTTTGCGGCAAGACGACTCCCAGGTTGTGTTCTCAGGCACACCTGTGCAGATGGCAGCTGACATGGAAAAACAGAGCAATACAGTGCAAAATCAATAGATAAACAAGAATTCTGGAATACTATGGAACTTGGAAACAGAAACACAAGGATGCTGGACTCAGGGACAGTGGGTGGCACAGGGGTTACCCAGGGGTGTATTTACCACAAGGCAAACAAGGCATTTGCCTAGGGCGGCATTTTTCAGGAGGGGCAACACTGCTCCCTGGAAGAAGAGATGGAAGAAGGGACACACGCGGCATGGGGACCAGGTGGGATCTGAGAGAGACTATGGGCTGCTTGACGGTGTATGCAGAGCCTGACTCTCATTCTCGGGGATGTCCAGAGCTGTGAAAGTGAGTGTCTTTCTCTCTCTTGCTGGGGGGGGTCGGCTGGTGAATGGGGGCCAATGGTAGTGGAAGGTGGTGTTGGTTGGTGCCAGTTTCTCTTTGCAGGGAGGGGTGGGTGTTGCTCGGTGTCAGTCTTTCTCTGTGGGGGTGGGGGTGGGGGAGGGGTGGTGGTGTTGGTCGCCGTCAGTCTCTCTTTACAGGGAGGGGGGGTGATGTTGGTCGGTGTCAGTCTCTTTCCATGGGGGGAAGGGGCATGGTGTTGGTCTGTTTCAGTCTGTCCCTGCGGGGGGGTGTTGGTCAGTGTCAGTCTCTCTCCGTGTGGGGGGGTGTTGGTCGGTGTCAGACTCTCTCTGCAGGGGAGGGTGGGGGAGAGGGGGGTGGTGTTGGTCAGTGTCAGTCTCTCTCCATGGGGGCGAGAGGGGGGGTAGTGTTGGTCAGTGTCAGTCTCTCTCCTGATCGGTGTCAGGTTCTCTCCGCGGAAGGAGTGGGGGGTAGGCCAATTTTTGTGTTGCCTAGGGCAGCACAAAACCTAAATACACCACTGGGGTTACCAAAGAGGCAGAGGGCAGGGGTCAATGGAGAAAGTGTGGTCACAGGAGTGTACAGGGTGACAGAGTCTCTGGGGTCACAGGATTGCAGGAGACAGCCAAGGTACAGGAGCACAAGAATGGAAGAGCACAGGGATTCGGTAACCAACATGAAGTGTACCTTGGAGCAAGGAATTGACGCTACTGCTCAGGCCAAGAGTGTCAGTCTGAGACAGCTTAAACAGAACGGTAGATTCACAGGTAGGGCAGGGATTGGCTATAAGGTCAGATATCTTAATCAGCAGGTATGATGAAGTGACACCTATAGCTTCCAGTTCTGTACAAAAACTAAAACTACAAGCAACAGATCAGCTCTGAAACTGATCTGTGACAACATTTTATCTAAAGCCTATCCTTTGGATAGAGTATGGCATGGTTAAAACTCCTGTCAGGTTTTTGCTGTCTGTGTCAATTTGGGGAGATTTCCCTTCACTTCCTGTCCTAGAGACTCAAAAGGAAGTGAGAGACTATCTCTCCAACGTGAGGGGAATCAACTCTTAGATAGTTGTCAGTGGAACAGGAGTTGGAGAGCTTACTCTCTACAGTATGTCCATTTCCATGACAACTGTAACATTTTAGATTCATATCACTTATTGTACTGGTGTTATAGGTAAACAGGAAAAAGAAAAAGGTAAATCATCCCAACAGAGCCCACAAATATTCCAGGAGTGTAGCAGAGACACCAGCTGCTGAAGGAATAAAGTAAGTATTATGCTTATTCCAGGGGATTCTTGCTCTTGGGCAGGATTACTCATTTTATCCTTCTTCCAAATTTAGTTTGGGGATTTTTCTGTGCAATTAATAGGTTGTAAATTAAAACCGAACACTAAATATCTCCTCTTGCATTGGGGCGCCTCCTAATCTGCAAGGGTTAGAAGTTTGTTTTGTCAATAAGTAAATGATAAGGTGAAACACTTATTTTATTCCTCACTCCTGCAGGCTTCTTCCACTTCATAGAGTTCAGCTTTAAATACTTCACTGGAAAGATAATCAGTGCAATCATGCGCCATAGTGATGAAGGACTCAAAAAAACAGGAACAGCCAATGGTATATTTTATGACATAGGACCCCATAGCAAAATCATAGCCCCCTGTCTTTCCCACTTTTGTCTCAATGTAAAATTCCACTTTCATCAGTATATCAGTCTAACAAACATTGCTATACAAGCCATTTTACAAATTCCACAAAACGATTATATCTCCATTATTTTCAACAGCATTTGTGCACAGTAGATAGGATTTCCTAGCATTCCTAAAGCAGACCTTGCGATAAAATACAAGGTCCACTCAAATGCCAGTTCCCCCTCTCATTTGCAAATCTCCTACTGTTAGTAGGTTTAAAATGTACCTGTAAACAAAAAAAGGTAGATTTATCTTTTGCTTACCCCCTTCCTTCTGAAAATATTCCTGGGGATTGGAGAGTAGGTGAAATCTTTTGAGAAGACACTGCAGTCCATTGCAAGAGTATCTTCTCAGATCATTTCTGTGACTCTCTATAGTTTAGAATCTAACTTGAAGAAGTGTGACATCATCTTTACCTATTCGACATAGGTGGAAGTCAGGGTTGAAGGAAAGTATGAACCCTAGCTTTTTTTCTTCACAGGTACATTTTACACCTAATAATAGTAGGTGATTTGTGATTGCAAGGTCTGCTTTAAGTCTATTATCAAATAGTTGGCTAACTATTATTCCCAGAAGTCTTCACAGAGCTATAGGTAAAATTGTAAGCTTCCTAACACTTTGGTTTACTGCAATGAGGTTGTATCTTTGATGGAATACTTTGTCAGGGTACTGCACTCCTGAATTAGTGCAGAGTTCCCGGTTACAGCACTGGAACCAATCATGTAATTTAGCTCTTAGATTACAGAACAGAGAAAGTGGGTAAGACAAGGGGCACAGCCACAGGTCATTTTCCTGCATGAGTGCATTTTTTGCTGGAGTGCGAAGAAGCAGTTGAACATAGCCCCCTGATTATGTCCTCTCTACTTTTTCACAGGTAATGCTGCTGTCTCAATTCCATCTTAAACTGTCTCACTGCTATGCATTGACTATATCTGCAAAACTTAGGTAATATTGCTGTTTCAACTCCTTCTTAAACTGTCTTACTGCTGTGCATTGACTATCTGCAAAACGTAGGGTAATTAATCTATATCTTTTTGTCTGTTTGTGACGATTGATTCTCATCTCCTTTTTTTCCTCTCTGTGATCAGAGAATCAAGCATGTTTTATGACTTTGTCCTGTGTCTAGTCTGGCTTTGACCAATCCCAATTGGGGTTCGGAAGAATTCCTCATTTGATCATCTCCTTATAAATTTAGACCAGCTTAAGGGTGCACAGTCACAAGGCATTTTCCTGCTTGAGTGCATTTTCTGCTGGAGTGATCAGCAGCAGTGCATTTTCTGCTGGAGTGCGAAGCAGAAGTTGAACAAAGCACTTTAACAAAAGCAGGATAACTAAAGCAGCAAGAAGATACAGCAAGGAACTCTACTGCACTCTGAATGGATTGCAAGCAAAACATCCTGCAAAACATCTCCTACAAGTCTGATTTCCACTCCATCTACCTTTTTATTTTTGCCCCCTCCACTCTTCCTTTTCATATTAGTATCCATTCTCAAAATCTAATTTCTCTACCCATCTGCTCCAACCCAAAGCTTATAATATATCACCCTCACTTCTACCATATCCCTACTACTGCTCTCATCACCTCCTGCTAATACTTAACCCACCTGCTGACCCAAACACCAGGACAGGAAGGCATGTGCACTCATTTACATTCCACTCCAATCTTACTTTCCTCACACTCCTTCTTCTCCTAACCTCCGGGGATATGTCCCCGAACCCTGGTCCTCCTGTATCTCGCCCCCACGCCAGGCACCCTCCTTCTTCCCGGAATAGCCACAATCCACTTAATTTAATCTCAATCCCTCTGCTCCTAAAAACCACCCTCCCTTTTTCATGTGCACTCTGGAATGCCCGCTCTGTCTGTAACAAGCTCACCTCTGTCAATGACCTTTTTGTCTCCCACTCCCTTAATCTACTAGCAATTACAGAAACCTGGCTTTAAGCATCAGATTCTGCTTCTCCTGCAGCACTTTCTCATGGAGGCCTCCACTGGACTCACTCACCCAGACCCAGTGATCGTAAAAGAAGTGGAGTTGGTTTGCTTCTATCTTCACTGAGCACCTTTCAAGTCCTCCCTACCACTCCCTCTCTATTATTCTCTTCTTTCAAGACTCACTGTATTCAGCTGTTTTCTCCCATTTCTCTGAGGATTGCAGTGATCTATTGCCCTCCTGGACTGGTATCGAGCTTTCTTGATGACTTCTCTTCCTGGCTACCCTACTTCTCTCATCTGAAATATCCACTATCATTCTTGATGATTTTAACATCCCCATTAATGTGAACAACCCAGCTACTTCCCAACTCTTTAACCTAACCTCATCTTCTGCCTTAACACAATGGACACAATCCTACATTCACTCTGATGGTAATACCTCAGACCTGGTTTTCTCCCATCTTTGCACTCCCTACAACCTGACAAACACCCTCTTTCCTCTCTCTGATCACAATTTCATCTCCTTCACAATTATTTCATCTTTAAACACCTATCCCTCCAAGCAGCAAACAATTACCCGCAAAAACCTTCACAACTGTAACCCTTCTGTTTTCTACTCTGCAACTGACCGCCTCTATGACAGAATCTATCCCCTGTCCTGGCCACTTCTGTCTATAACAGTTCGCTTTCATCCACACTAGGCTCACTTGCTCCTCTAACTACACAAAGTATCAGGGCCCAACCATTACAACCTTGGCAGACTGACAACACGCACCATAAATCTTAAGAGACATAGCTGCGCACTGGAGCGATTGTGGAGTAAAACCAAATCTCAGCAAGCATTCACCTTATATAAATCTGCTTTCTTAACATACAATTCCTCAGTCCATGCTGCCAAACAAGCCTACTTTGTCACTCTATGAGGACACTCCAGACATCGTCATCTCTTCTCTACTTTTAACTCTCTACTTTCTCCATCGCCACTTCCACCCAGTAACTCACTCACTGCTCACGAGATTGCAAATCATTTCAAAAACAAGATTGATGCAATTCGTTGGGGCTTCTCCACTGCACAGACATCTATCCAGCATAGCATACCTTATACTAAACCTCCCTCAACACTTTTCTCTTTTGACCTTGCTACTACCGAAGAGGTCACTAAAATTTTCTCAGAAGCCCGTCTCACCACCTGCCCCCTGGATCCTGTTCCCTCACAACTAATACGGTCACCCTCTTCTTCTATCCTATGCTCCTTCACTCACATCTTCAATCTCTCCCTCTTTACTGGCACCTTCCCCTCCCCTCTAAAGCATGCATAGATCACTCCCATATTTAAAAAGCCCTCACTGGACCCCACCAACCTGAAAAACGTAAGACCCATCTCCCTGTTCCCGTTTACCTCTAAACTCTTAGAACGCCTAGTCTATAATCGCCTGAACTCCTACCTCACTGACAACAACCTTCTTGACCCTTTACAGTCTGGCTAAAACCAATGGCCACTACTCCATACTCTTAAACTTGACCTCTCTGAGGCTTTTGATACTGTTGACCATCCCCTCCTCCTCCTCAAACTCCACTCTCTTGGCCTCTGAGACTCTGCCATCTCCTGGTTCTCCTCCTACCTATCACAGCGCTCCTTCAGCAATACCTATAACTCTGTCTCCTCCTCTCCACTTTCTCTTTCTGTAGGGGTCCCTCAAGGTTCTGTCCTTGGACCCCTTCTGTTCTCCATCTACACCTCCTCCCTTGGTCACTTGATAAACTCCCATGGCTTCAAGTACCATCTCTATGCTGATGACACACAAATCTATCTTTCTACTCCTCACCTCACCCCTTCAGTCTCCTCTTGCGTTACTAACCTACTAAGTGACATATCAGCATAGATGTCACTCCACTTCCTCAAACTCACTCATTCTAAAACTGAGCTCATAATATTCCCTCCAGCTCATGCCCCCTCCCTTAACTTCTCCATCAAGATCAATAACACAACCATCAGTCCCTCCCCTCATTCCAGGAGTGTAATCCTGGACTCCCATCTGTCTTTTCAGCCCCAAATTCAATCACTATCCAAATCTTGCAGACTTCACCCCATAACATCTCCAAGATATGCCCGTTTTAACCACTGAAACCACTAAGCAACTTATTCACTCCCTTGTTATCTCTTGCCTTGACTATTGTAACTCCCTCCTTATTGGCCTACCTAATCGTAGGCTATCCCCTCTTCAGTCTATCATGAATGCTGCTACCAGACTCATCCACCTTACCAACCATTCTATGTCTACCATCCCTCTCTGCCAATCCCTCCACTGGCTTCTCATTGCCCAACGAATAAAATCCAAAACATTAACAATAACACATAAAGCCATTTATAACTCTGTCCCAAATTACATCACCAATCTTGTCTCCAGCTATCACCGAAACTGTCCTCTCTGCTCCTCCCATGACCTCCTGCTCTCTAGCTCCCTTGTCTCCTCTTCCCATGCTCATCTCCAGGACTTCTCCAGAGCCTCCCCAATCCTCTGGAATTCTCTACCCCAATCTACCCGACTATTGCCTATTCTGCCCACTTTTAGGCAATCTCTAAAAACCTATCTCTCTGAAGACTATCCTTCCTTCAGCTAATAACCGAATCCTCTAGTTCATCCCCCACAGTTATTACCTTTTGTACCACCAGCCCCTCCCTCTTAGATTGTAAGCTCCAAGGAGAAGGGCCCTCCTAACCCTTTTGTATTGAACTGTATTTTCAGATTGCCATTCTATCAAAGCAATGTCATACACGGTCAAACAGCAACCTTCTATGCCTCTTATGTATGTATATATGATTGTTAACTAATCAAAATGATTGGATTGAGTGACTGTTATGTCCATGTATAGCTTAAAGAGACACTGGGGTTGGTTTACTAATTGCAAATAGGTATTGATTTGCAAAGTAAGTTGCACTTGCAAGAGAATTTGCCCCAGAGCTTAGCAAATATAGTAAAGCTTCAATTTTCAAAGAATACCCAATCATGTGCAAGCAAAATAAAAAAAAAACAGCATTTGTGCTTAAGCTTTGGAGCAAATTTCCTTGCAAAGTGTACAGCCTACTAGTCTTTAGTAAATCACCCCCATTATTAACTTTTCGATTTAAGACAAATTGATAGTGCCTTCTGATAACCTGCACTCACAGCAAGGTATCCACCCCAGCAATACTTCTCTATTGCTGCAGGAAGTTATTTTCAGTGCTTTGTCATATGCACGAACATGCCGACCACTATGTTCACCATCACAACAAGAAAATGCACCATTCCAGGGCCCAGTCAATCCCGCTTTCTGTGGGTACTGGTATTCCAGGCTCATCCCTACATAAACTAGGTGCACAGCATAACTCCTACAAATGCCACATACCAATTTACACCAGATGACAAACTTTAGCAAATGAAAAAGCCATTCTCACCTAAGTTTCCAAAATAAAATTCATATCCTGTAGGTGCATATTCTTCAATTAAAAAAATTCCCAAATGTGCTCATTAAAACATTATGCCTCAAATGCAAATGGTTATAGTACAAGTCCACATATCATATATAAGTACAGAGTCCCAAATCATGCATGTTCCATAAACCCCCACACAATGTAGGTAAACAAGATGTCCATATAAAATGAATAAAGTGCTCTTCTCCATTGTGCCCACTGTTGAGTAATCCACCACCAATGATCAGAAACACTCCTCATTCACCAGATGCCATTGAACTTCTTGTTATACAAGAAAAGCCATATAGTGCTTTAATGTCACCCCAGTACCTCCTTGCTTGACACCTTTCTCCATAGTCACCTCTCATTAAATGGTCAGATGGTATTTCAATGGCATTTAAATGGCATGTGATCTAAAAAAAGAGAAGAGGGATCCTCTCATAGTGTAAAACCGTACAATTTATTGGTGTTAAACAGGTTTACATAAAAAGTATGAATAAAGGTTAGTCATTCCTATAAGCAATCAACCTTCTGATAGTAATATAAACATATATAGTATGTCAGCAGTATTCATTAGACACCATTTCTTGGTTGTTTTTTCTTATTTTTAATGGTAATTTGAGATTATGTATGGTATGGGAAGTCTTATTGACGCAAAATATATATGTTGGAGATATGCACCATCTTCCTGCTTCTGAAAAGGTCACGTTTTGTTGACTAAACGAGTCAAGCAGAACTTCTGGTGCATCACTTCTGGTCACAAAAACTGTAGCTGCTGACTTTTAAAAAACAGCCACTCACCCCTTTCCTAGGGTCCAGCTGTGTCCTCACCGCAGCCAGGTTCACCAACCGTCCTATGTCCCCAGTGCTGGCATCATAAGTGTGGGCACCCGGCTGTGACAGCTTGCAGCTTCACAGTCGGGTGCCCACTGTGCATGTGTGAGCGACGATGCTCATTATGAATGGTCCCCCAGTCCTCTGGGACCTGTTACCTTTATGAACTAAAATATTCATGTCTTCCATTGTGTGGTTTGGTTGTGATAAATGATGTTCCAAAGGTGTTCAGAAATAATCTTTGTTAAGTTATTTAGTGGTGTGTCTGTGTAAATTCCTTCTTTCTTTGTAATGCGTATCCTGTTTCATCAACATAAGATCCTTGGTTGCATTTTTTTTGCATTTAATGAGATGCACAACATTACTGGAGGTACAACTGTATGATCCTATAATACTGAATATCCCTTTTGTGTGTGTGCCATGTTTAATGGATTTATCTGCACAGTTTAAAGCATTTTTTGTTGCAAGGCTTGGTTCCTTTATTTGTGCCTTCAAAATCAGAATGAAATTTCCTGCTGATTAATTTATCTCTGAGGTGGAATGGTTGCCTGAAAGCTAGTATTGGGGGTTGTTGTAAAATTTCTTTCATAGTTTCATCCTTTCTCACCTCTGTGACTCTTTTTCGCACTCAGTCCATAGCCCTCTTCTTTGCTTTTCTCACTATCTATCAAAGTTTCATTACCATTGTATGTTTGTGTTTTATTTCCCTCAGAGATGGTCTTACTTAACATTCTGCTAAAACATTTTGCATTAGTACTGCTTGGACCTTGATGAAGGGGTACACCCCAAAAGCTTGGCATGAAATGTGGGATTTTATTGCAAATAAAAAAAGTGTCATGGACAGTACTCAATTGTTTTTATGACTGTGCCCAATGGGAATCCACATGTGAACCATGTTCTTAAAAAATGTTGAGACATATTAGTTTTCTTCTTGAATTTCGTATTATGTAATTGGTCTCACAACCTCCTCATGTTTCCACTGATTTGACATCACATGGTAATGAATACAGCACATACTGAGTATTGCCATTTATAGTTTGCTCCTTAAAAAATGAAACTTCCTTTCCTGTGACCCAAGTTTAAAACATTATTTCACCTTGTAATAAAAAATTCACATTTCTTTGAAGGTATAAAAATGTGCGATTATAATTTTTTTTCTAAGGAGCCTGCAGAGCATTGCATCCATTATCAGCAAATCATGAATGCAATCTCAGGCTCCTGAAGACTCTCAGCACAGCTGTCTGCCTGTACCTCCTATGGGCAGGAAGTTACCTGAGAGAAGGAAGCATCAATGAACTACCAGAGAGCTCACCATCGCCCTCATGGTTCATTGAGAACTACAGGCCATCACCCACAATGGCTGACGGTACTTGTAGGCATTCATTCACACGAAACTGTGAATAAATAACTTGGTCATGTGGGTGGAGCCCGTACGGCCACAATATATAATAAAATTGTGACATCTGGTGCAGGGAGAAGAATCTTTGCCCGCTGTCACAGGGAACGGGGGTGTGAAGTGCAGATACTGGAACATGTTGCAGGTTGAACATGTAACATGTTCCGAAGGTGAACTTATTCTTTAATTTTTTTGGATTTATTTTGAATATATGCTTTCATGAAAAAGAACATAGCATGGTCCTATCATTGGGTTGCTGCTTCATCCTGTTGGAAACTTAAATACCAACTAAACTTTCAGTTTAAATCACCTAAACACAGTCCAACTGCATCAAAAAAGAAGATGTGCAAAGTCTTACAGTTTGTTTTCTTTTAAAAGAAGCAACAGCATGCTGTGTGGAAGCAGTTGTCTCTCTGCAGTGGTTCAGTTCAGTTCATTTCTCCAAACAGCAGAAAACATGAGCTTTGCTGTTTGTAGATCTATAGTTCTGAGTAAGAACGGGCATTTCTCAGACCACTGCAGATAGAGCACTGCTTCCAAAGAGAAAGCAGTGATTCTTCTCTGAAGCATGCTGTCAGGAGACAGGCTTTTCCACTCAGGCTGCTTTTTAAAGAAAACAAACTATACTATAAGACTTTGCCCACCTTTTGTTTTGATGCATCTGGAATGTAGCTGATTTAATGTTTAGTTGGGCTTTAGAGATCAGGATGTGTTGTCTGGTAGGGGTGCCTGGATAACATTAGCAAAAACTGAATTAAAAACCCTTTGGCAGGTTAAATGACTGACATTTGTATGTATGTATTTCAAACTGTGTATGTGGCTATTGCATAGAGTTCAGCTTTAATACTACAACATTTTTTAATGCTGTATGCTGTTAAATATGTATTTCATTATCCAAAAGTACTTTCTAAATGTTCTTTCTGCTAAGATAAATAAATTATAAGGTCACATAGTACAGGATCCTTGTTCTACTCAGTCCAAAAATAGTAATTTGCTCTGCATTCCCTATTGGTAGTACCTTCTTCACTTAATTAATTTCTTATTGAAATTCTTATCAAAATGTACACTTTTCAAACATCACCTGGGCACATATCTACAATACAAAATCATAATATTATTTTGAGTAGAAAAAAAGTGTCTCTCTCCTGACAAGCAGAAAAATTGCTGCTCCTATGCTTTTCTTATATGACATTGCATCAGACTGCATAGTCCATTTTTTTCAACAAGACATACCCTGTGGGGCAGAGTGGTAATATAAGAGCCATCTGTCCCTGTTTCAAGAGGTTTGTTCCCAGTAAACAAGTGTCCCTGTAATCGTTCCTTGGCATGTACTGTACAAATTGTACTGCGCAGGTGCCAACCCATCAGTAGCACAAAACCTAGATGGCACCGTTAGATCCTTTTGCGCTCATGTGACAATCTTGATTTTTGCATGTGCACAAATGAGTTTAATGGCATCTTGGTTTGGCCAATGTGCAGTCCTACTGATGGATTGGCACCTGTGCAGCTGTGAAGACCGCCATTAATTATTGAGGTGACGTTTGTGCAGTTTCTGCCTTTACAATTTGCCAGGGAAGAAAAAGGGGATATGTGTTGTTCTGTGCATGGCTATAAATAGGGGTGTGATTTATGGGTGTGGTCATTAGGGTTCACCCCAATTTCATTTTGAAAATCTGGTGATTTTATTGTAATAATTCGAGAGGATTAGGTGAGGACTAACATTGTACAGTACTACTAGCAGAAAGTAGGGAATACATTTGTAATGTAACATGGACATATGGAAAATATGAATAACCCCATGCACATACTGTAAATAATTGCTAACTATAAAATGCTAATACATTTTTATAAACAACACGCATTGATAAGATTATTTAAATATAATTATTTATATGTACTAAAATTCAATAGGAAAAAATACAGTTCCCAATTAAGTTGTAAGGAAAACAAAAGTTTTATGCCATTGTTAACTATTTACAGTTCAAAAAATTAAAACACTGAATGTAATATGTCAGGAAAAAACAAGTATAGTGTACCATTACTAATTTTATCATATACACTCACAGGGCCTAGGGCATCATCAACTCAGAATACGACCCTACCTCCAGCAATATGACTTTAAAGCTGTGATTTTTTTTTGTTAGAGCTGTGATTTTTTTTTTCTCAATGTGAACAAGCACAAGAAGTGTCACACGCAACAGATTGCATTTCCTTTATTTGTGTGATGCTACACAGTCTGCATTTTCTGTTTCTGCAGCATATCTAAAATAAAAGTAAATAAAAGCAAAAATTAATAAGAACTGTAGCATCTAAAATTTTAAATAGTCTAACTGAGTCACATTAACATGTGACAAATTATATAAAGATTAAATCCAATATTAACACACATATTATAATGCAGTGTATAGAACAGGGGTGGGCAAACTTTTTGACTTGAGGGCCGCAATGGGTTCATATATTGGACCTGGGGGCCGGACCAAGAGTAGATGAATGATGTGTATGTGTGAATTAATATAAATTAAATTATCTTTGCTCCGCGCGTTCCTCTCGCCGTGTTCCCGCGCCGTTCCGGTCTTCAGGGAGGACTGTGAGAGGAGCCTAGCTCCCCTCACGTTCGTCACGCTGCCCCGCCTACACACATCCTGACAGCCAATCCCTGGCTATCAGGATGTGAGTGGCAGCGAGACTGGCCAATCATTGCATTTGAGCGCGCTGAATGATGCAAATGTTTGCCTGCCCTGGCTGTTTTTTTTTTGTATCACGCTCCGCGGGCCGGATTAAAAGGCCGTATACGGCCCGCGGGCCGTAGTTTGCCCATTCCTGGTATAGAACATTGTTCTTTTATAAGTGTAGTAAGAGAGGTTAGTACATTTTACTGCAGTCTCTGTGAAATTTGTGACACAGCAATGCATAGCCACAAGGCATAGTAAATATGTGTCACAGAATTTCAAGAAGTACATTAAATTGGTTGGATTTTTCACAAAGTAAGTTTACAAAATCAAAGATCATTTAGATTAATAGGCAGGCTAGAAGTAATTGAAATTCAAAGTTGAAATTAATATACGATTTTAAAATTTTGGTTATAGATACATTTTAATTTCCTCCTCACATGATCAATTTCTGCTTTTCAAAAAAAAGCAAAAAAAATCCACAATGATTCTTAAATGTTCCTTGATGACCTTTTGTTATAGTTTTTTCTGTAGGAAATAAAATTAATAGAAATGCTCCTTTTGGGGGGTTTTCACAAGTCATTTGTCCTCTTTTGCCCTATGCCCAGATTAAATATTAATTATAAGGAAAATGTGAGTTTTGCTTAAGCTGTTCTGTTTTTTATTTATTATTAGACAGCATCATCAGCACCTTGAGCATTTTAGACCACAAAAGGATGCCAATGGCAATGAAAACACAAAATAAATTCTCTAAAATTTTTGAAATTGGTGATGCTCAGGGGTGTATTTACCTCAAGGCAAACAAGGCATTTGCCTAGGGCAGCATTTTTCAAGGGGGCAGTGCTGTCCCCCGAAAGAAGGAAAGAAAGAAGGGACACACACAACACGGGGACCAGGTGGGATCTGAGAGAGGCTGCGGGCTGCTTTATGATGTATGCAGACCTTTGTGCCCGGAGATGTCCAGAGCTGTGAAGATGAGTGTCTTATGTCTTGCTGGGGTGGGGGGTTGTCAGTGTATGGGGGGCGTTGGTAGTGTTAGGCTCTCTCGGGTGGGGGGCTGGGGTGTTGTTGGTCAATGTAAGGCTCTCTTCGTGGGGGAGGGGGGTGTTGGTCGGTGTCAGGGTCTGTCCGTGGGGAGGGGAGCCAATTTTTGTGTTGCCTAGGGCAGCATGAAACCTATATACACCACTGGTGATGCTGTCATGACTTTGAGTGGTTGTAGCAATAACAGAAAATTGTCAATCATCATTTTCCTGTAACATTTGTCTGCTTGTCAACATATGGTGATTCCAAATTCCAAACAATACCTAAGCCGTGCACCATACTAAGTAGCTAGGCCCTCCAGATTTTAACAACCATAACAATCTAGAATTAGAAAAAAGCCAAAAAAAACAAGTGGCCATGGTAGTACAATTTTAAAATTGACCTTTGTTGGTGACATTGCAATGCTTTGGTGTTCCATATTTATATTTTCTTTTTTGTCTGTTACTCTTTGTAATGTTATTTTGTTCTTTTTTTTATAATTAACAATTTTTATTGATTTTCACATAAATATACAAACATCACCTTTGAAAGAGAAATAACAGGAAAAAGCACATCAATGGTAGAAAACTGCATAGGTACAGAACATATAATGTCACAAAATAACAGTGTAGAGGCTGTTAAAACCATACATTTTGGGCAGGTAAAGAAGAAATAAAGATATCCCATGAGTTCTATACTGCCTCAAACACAGCAATCGAACAAGTATGTAAGGCGGTCAAATATTCCATCTGTCTTACATCAGCAATAATTTTAAACAAAATCGGCATCGAAGGGGGTATAGAGGATAGCCAACACATAGGAATGCTTCTTCTGGCCGCAAGAGTTTCCTGGACGATTTGGGTAGGACCGGAAATGGCAGGCTCAATAAAAAATATAAAGGTTCGAAAGGGAGAAAGGTATGCAATAGCAATTGTAACAAGGTCAGAACCTCTTCCCAAAAAGGAGTAATGGATCTGCATGTCCAAAAAATATGGTAGAGAGAGCCAAAGTCCTTCCCACAGTGCCAGCAGGCAGAAGAAGCATTCGGTTTACAGGCATGGAAAACTGCAGGCGTTTTGTACCACAACATCATAATCTTGTATGTATTTTCCTTAACAACCACAAAAACAGAAGATCTAGGTGCATTTTTCCAAATTTTCTTCCACATTATCAGATCAATCTCACATTGTAAAAACTGGGACCACTTGCGCATGTAAAGATGAGTGTCATTAGATAGGGGGGAAACATCCATAAGGAGTCTATATGTATTAGAAATAATTCCCCTTTGGTGTGGACCCTGTATACATAGACGTTCAAAGGGAGTAGGCTTCCCAAGGGTCAATGAGGGTTATATGGTGGAAAAAAAATGTCGTATCTGAAGATAGACATATAGGTGTTGGGATGGTAGGAAGGCTTTTATCTGGAGATCTGAGAATGATTGTAACTTCCGAGTCACCGGGTGTACCAAGTGACGCAGTTGGAAAAGGTTGGCTGCGACCCAAGGGAACACCTGGGACACGGCCATACTATCCAGGAGATTGGGATTGTAAAGGATATTGGTCAGTGGAGAGCAGTCAGAGACCAGTGCAAATTTAGCCTTACATTTCTGCCAAACAGTCAGGGAAATTGCATGGGACCAAGGAAGAGATGACGAAAAGATGTGAGATCTACTGCCGAGGTCGACCAAAGGAGGGAGCATGGATGGGTCGGAGATAACTGCAAGGATTTAATCTCAGTCCATATGTTGGGAGGATAATGGGTGGACCATGACATAAGAAAACGAAGATGAGTAGCATAATAATAGGTCACTATATCCTGTTCCCCTAAGCCCCCTCTAGAACGCAGAGAAAGTAGTACAGAATGTGCGATTCTAGGCCGTTTGCTGTGCCAAATGAAATGTAAAATGGATTTCTGGATGGAATGATGTTTGAACATAGGGATGGGGATGGGGAGATTCGCGAATAAATATAGGAGTTTGGGCAACACAGTAATTTTTATTACATTGATGCGTCCGAGAAAAAAAATGGGTAGGGTATCCCAAAATGTCAAGAAGCGGGAAATAGCTATATATAGGGGGGGGGGGGGATTAGCCTCATATATGGAATGATAGGAGGAAGTAATGTTAGTACACAAATATTTTAAAGAGTGGGTGCACCACCGGTAAGGAAAGGACACTTGAAGAGAAGATAGAACAACGGGTGGAATGTGTAGTCGGAGTGCCTCAGTTTTGGATGTAATAACTTTGTAACTTGACAGGGCCCGAATTGTCGTAAAATATTATGTAAAACCTTTAGGGAGGTGTGAGGGTTTGAGAGTGTGAGGAGGATGTCATCTGCAAACAGGGATAGTTTGTACTCGCGGCCATGGGAGTGTATCCCTCGTATATCTGGATTAGACCTGATGGAAATAGCTAGCGGTTCCAAACAGAGAATAAACAATAGAGGAGAAAGTGGACAATCCTGACGTGTACCATTCGACATCTGGAAAGGGGATGAAAGAAAGGGCTAGTCTGACCTGCAAGGAGGGGGAAGAATAAAGAACCTTTAAGGCTGCCACAAACAGGCCCCAGAAGCCAAACTTCTCCAAGACTATAAACAGGGATAGAAGATTGGTTAACCAGGTCAACCAGATCAATAGATCTCCTGGTGTTATCTGCAGCATGTCTGGCAGGCACAAAACTAACCTGATCCCTGTGTATGACCTTGGAGATGAGTCTGGACAGCCTGTTGGGCAAGATCTTAGTGAAAATCTTGTAATTGGAGTTAATTAGGGCAATGGGGCGATACTTATCTACAATAGAATGGTCCTTGTCAGGTATGGGGATAACAGAAATATACACGTGGGAGAAATCAGCCTGAGGTGTGACTTCTTTGCAAAGAGAGAGGAGGTGAGGGGCCAGGATACCAATGAAGGACTTATAGTAAGAGTAGGGCAATCCATCTGGTCCCGGAGTTTTGAGGGAGGGGAGATGTTTAACTGTCGAATAATTCCTCAGATGAGATGTCAGCATTAAGGGCCCGCAATGTCAGAGGGCGATAGCCTCCGTAACGATAGGGGATCAAAAAAACTATCAAAAGACTGTTTTGTGAGGGGGGGGTGGAAATCTGGGGTCAAACAATTATAGAGATTCTCATAATATGAGCCAAAAAGGGAGACCATGACATGGGGGTCATAGGTAGGGTCCCCATTTGGTTGGATTAGATGATCTGGCATCGTAGAGGGAGATTGTGCTATTGACTAGCATACGATGAGGTTTATTAGAAAATTCATAGAATTTCTGTTTGACCCAAAGGAGGGATTGTGCAGACTTACAGGAATCGAGGGCCTTGATTCGGTCATGAAGAGAGGTCACCTTGTGGAGCTCAGAAATGGATGGTTTTGCCAATAGTCGTCGTTCAGCCAAGGATAATTGGGGAATAAGAGAAGCCTTGGCACTCGCCAAGGATTTTTTTTAAACGGGAGCCCATAGAGATACAAAGTCCCCGAAATACCACCTTATGGGCTTCCCACAGAGTTGAGGTAGATAAAATACATATCAAGTCCCCGAGAAAGTTTGTCCCGGAGATGTTCCGTGGATAGAAAGGTCTCATTGAGGTGCCAGTGGCATGCTTTCGGCATAACATTAGGGAAGAAGATTAAAAGTTGAAGAGGTGTGATCGGACCACGTAATAGGATTAATTTCAGAAGCAACCAGGAGAGGAAGCAATGGGGTAGAGATGAAGAAATGTTCCAAGTGGGAAAAACTATGATGAGGGGTGGAGTAGAAAGTAAACTGTTTAATCTGCCAGGCATCAAAGAGATGATGCTCCCTTATCAATCTGCGAAAAGATTTTGAAGAGGAGCATTGCCACTTTGAGGGATTGGACTAGAAGAGAACTTTTCTGTCTTTATGAGGGGAAATAATTAAATTAAAATCACCCCCAATAATCACATGTGGAGTAGAAGAGGAACGTAAATTGGCAAGTGTTTGGGAAAGAAATTGCAATTGACCCATATTCGGAGCGTACAAATTCAACAATACAAGGAAAGTGTCACCAAGCATACATTCCAAAATAATGAAACAACCTCGTTGGTCAACCTTGGAGGAAACAACCTGAAGGGAGCAGTGTCTCCTAATCAGAACTGCCACTCCAGCCTTCCCGGAGGGATCAAAAGCCGAGTAGGAGTGGGAAAAAAATCTTGAGGCAAAACGAAAGGAGCCAGTTGATTTGAAATGGGTCTCCTGGACAAAAATAATGTCTGCTCCTGAGGATCGAAGTTCCCTCAAAGCCATCCACCATTTTTGGATGGAATTAAGGCCCTTGACATTATATGATAAAAACCTTAAGGCCATCATAAAATAATAATGGATATAGCATGTGTACCAGAAGAAAAAATAAATGAGATATCATTGATGAAACAAAACAGAAAACAGATAACACTAATATAACACAAGAAATAGAAACCATGGAAATTACAGCGGCAGACATAGATATCTGTAGGGATATATACTTGGGAACAATAACTAGCCCAAAGTCATCTAGGCCAATGGTTAGACGAAATCGGGGGCAACACAACATCCGACACATCTAGACAGTCGTCAAACCTGGCCAGAGAAAAAAACAAAAGAAAAAAGTGCACCCAAGAGGGCTCGGCCAGCTAAAGAAAAACAATGTAAAAACAATGTAACAAACGGGGGGGAAGGGTCAGTACCGGAATTACCACAAGAGATCACCCCAGAAGAACATCAGAGAGGCACATCGCATGATCGAGGAGGAAGTGGACGTTGTGGGGTACGAGGAAGTCGCTTCCGTCCCCCGCGAACCGGTGTCCAGATCTTGCTGGGGGTGGCAGAAGGGCGAGATGGGGTAGGCGGCAATGAAGACGCATCATCTGATAAAGGTGGGAGTCCCAGCTGCTGTAGGAAAGAGTCCGCTTTACAAAGATCACGTAGAACAACTTGAGTGTTATCTTTAGAAACAACCAGCTTGAAGGGAAACCCCCAGCGAAAAGGGACAAGGTGTTGCTGAAGGTGTGTGGTGATCGGCTTCAGTGCCCGCCGTTTGGCCAGGGTAATCGGAGAAAGGTCACAAAAAAACTGGAGACTGTCCCCTTTAAATTCCAAAGAAGGTCTATGGTGGACTGAGGCTAATAAGGCTTCTTTGATTTAAAAAAAATGGAAGCGGACTATGACATCGCGTGGTCTGGTGCCTTCAACAGGTTTCGGGCCCAGAGAGCGGTGAGCCCTATCCATCCGCCAGTCTGCTTCTGGAACCATGGGAGCGGTTGCGATGAAGAAGGACAATAGATGTCGGTGTAGTTGAGAATCAGTAATTGATTCAGACATACCGCGAATACAGATATTTTGGCGACGTTCCCTGTTTTCCAAATCTTCTTATTGGAGCTGCATGTGGGACATGGAATGCTTTAGATACGCATTGTTTTCCTCCAAAACATGAACGTATTGCACCAAATCATCAAACTTATTCTCTAATTGATCCGTGCAGTCTCCAATCTGGGCTATTTCCCCTCTGAGATCCAAAGCCAATTTTCCAACTTCAGCGGATATAGAAGCGGTAATGTTGCGTAGAAATACTTGCAATTTATCATCCAGCTCAGAGATTGTGAGAGAAAACGATGCATGCTGCGATGCCGGGGTAGAAGATGGATGATGTCCTGATAAAGGGTGGTCTATTGCCCCTCCTGTCATGACCTGGGGTTCAGAATCCTCCATCTGGTAATGGGTAAGTACTGGTGACCTTGGCTGCTCTAATGGGAGGTAAGCTGCAGTACCCCCCGTCGCCGCCGGGGGTCCGGAATCCCTCCTCAGACTCTTAGCAGCATTCGAGGCCAGAATGGAAAGGAACCGCCAAAGTGGTGAAGGCTGCGGGTCCTGCGGTGGCAGAGAGGGGGGCTTCCAGTGCCCAATCTTCCTCATTTATGATTTCCCCAGGTGCTGGGCCGGGTGCAGAGCTGATATGGCTCACCCGGAGTGTAGTGGAGGGTATGATGTGTAGCAGGAGAGCCAGAAAGGCCGGAAATGAGCGGAGCTGAAGAGCTAAACGTCCGCCATCATCTCTGGTCGCTCATGCACACTGTTATTTTGTATAAAAAAAAAAAAATTGCCTCTGTAGCTCACAGTGATCTGAGCTATGCACTTCTCCTTATAATGAATTTGATTATTGAATTAAACAAATGGAAGACTTTTTTGGCATTGCAATGTTTGTGTCTGGTAATCTGTTGCATCTGGCTATAACATAGCCACAGCCAATGCATGCATGCTGACTCATGGGTCAGTCCCTGAAACTGATCTTCTTTCTTGCCTTGCTGCCTTTCTTTTATATATCTTGCTTGCAGAAGTTTAACTATGGATACCTTTGTTCTTGATCTTCTTGCACAAATTATTGTGGTCTTTTTTTGGGTTTTTTTTTTGTCTTCCCATCACCATACAATTGAATATCACGTCCTCCACTTCATCACTACATCACTTATTTTTAACTTTGCTTCAAATATGTTGTAAATACTAAATAAAATTACCAAACCAGATGTGAGGATTTGGTCACAAGTTGGATTAGAACATGGCATGCTGTAATTCTTTGAGCTGCCTCTGTGTGCTCTTCTGCATATCCTCTTCATTTTTTGTGTGTTTCATCTTGGATGTCTCCAACTTGTCTCATTTGTCAGTGCCTCAGCCTTGCTCTATCACATTTCCATTTCTGCGGCATTTCATCCATTACTGTGGTCTTTTATTTTGTGTCCATTTGGCTCTTGTTGGAACATACAGACAGTGTCTAATCCCTGACCAGGTTCCATATTCAGCTTCTGCTTTGTTTTGTGTGCAAAAAGGAGAACATTAGTCCCCCAATATACTGGCCCTGCTTCTCCTCTTCTGGGCTGCCATCTTTGAATATCTGGCACAGGCAGAGTTGTGGTGAAGGTATCTACCCAGTCTTTGGGACCCAGCACATCTGAACACACACAGAGGTTTTATGCTAGTATCTGGCAACCTGACATCTGTAGCATTTGTGTGTATGTGTGGAAACCCCCCTGCTTGTGCGGAGGTGCACTAAAGATCTCTGCCAGGTCCATTAGACCTGCATTGCATCTGTGCACACTGGAATTCTATGGCTTGCATGTGTCCATCAGCAAAACTGCCTACTGAAAAGTGTTATGTAGACATCTCGGGAGGCAGCAGGAGCCACAACATTTTTCTTGGTCATCATTCGATAAGGTAATATTCTCCAATTATTGTAGAGGGAATACAGAGGAGTCAGAAGGAAGAAAGTTGTTTAATTGCTAAAGGTCCACTTGAAGTATTTTGTTTGCTCCTGTAAAGTCTGTTTTCTGTCCTATTATCTTGTGTTTGTATGTTTTGTTTGAGCCTGTACTGGGTCTGCCTCTGTTGTTCTGACTGTTTTTCTATTTCTGTTGTGTTACCTCTGAGGGTCACAGGCTGGGTAGGCTAGTAACACAGTTCCATCTGCAGCATTAGAGGCTCTGGTGAAGACCAGGTACTTTAATGTCCTGCTCATCAATGTAAGCTTCCAACTTTTGACACAACTGCTGCTCTCTGTCCTGTCTGTCTTTTGTAGATTGCCATTGTTCTACCTTGGATTGTCCGCTTGGTAATTGTGCTGTTGTTTAAAGAAAAAAATGTAACTGTGTATGGATAACTTAAGATATTTGCTATTTTTAAACTAATATGACACTAGGAAAGTCTAAGCCTCTTACCCCAAATAGCAGTCTCTTGCTGGTCATTACAGCAGAAGCATTAAGCAATCTATTCCCACCACAACCATCTGAAAAAAGTATGAATCAACAACAAATTTTGTAAAAAAAATTGCAATATACACAAATCAGGAGGTTTTTTTTTTCTCAGGAAAAAAGTGGATTCATACTTTGGTTGTTATGTGTTACAATTATAGATAGAGAAGATCAGTTGATGCCATTATACAAACTCATGAGTTGATTTACTTAAAGAGAAGTGCATAAAAGTGATAGTTATAGAACATGCGAGTAGCTCTATACTCACAGACGGAAGCAGCTGCTGTTCAGTATTGCTCAGTATACTCATTTGATTAAAATATATAGAAAATATAACAGGATGAAATTTATATACATGTCTGCATTTAAATTTTGACACATTTTTCATTATTTGGAAATTCGGATGTATCCAAATTTACGAAAGCATCCGTAACAAAGTTCAATTTTCATTTGGATCCAAAATGAAACAAATGATTTGAATTAATTCAGTAATAGCTGATTGTTAAGGAGCGGGGCACCACATCCTTAACAACCATGACTCATCTGCTGTCAGCAGGACTCCCCGCTGACAGCTGAATACAAAAAAAAATTGCTGACATTACTTTCGGGTCTGGTAAGAATTTTAAGGGGAAACCTTCGCCAAACATTTTTTCTAAAAAAAATGCATGCCCCCCCTACCTCCCCAAAACCATACTAGACCCTTATCTGAGCATGCAGCCCAGCAGGTCAGGAAAAGGGGGGGGCAAGCACCCCCCCTCCTGAACCATACCAGGCCACATGCCCTCAACATGGGGGGTGCTTTGGGGGGCAGGGGGACAAGGGTCTCTTCCTCACAACCATGGATGGTGGTTAACAAGGGGGCCCCATATCCCGCCCCCCCCAATGTGAATGAATATTAGGTACGCTGTAATTGTTTCCTGATTTCAGTTATAAACAATGACCTTAAGATCTTTGGGAGCCTATTGGGGGATAGATTAGAGTCAATTATTTCCTGCTTTATTTATCCAGAGAAAACTGGTTTTCTTACCTTCTAGTCAGATTGTGGACAATATCCTTTTGGCCGCAAGCATTATTCGAGACAAAAATACATTTTATAGATCAGTACTTTTTGTTAACCTTGATATACACAAGACCATTGATAGCATGGCCTGGCCCTATATACATCTTCTTTTATCTAAGTTTAACTTTATGGTGAATTTTTGCATGGGTTCCAGTCTCTTGCATGCTCCTCAAATGAGATTCAAACTCCCAAGCTGTAATGCTGACTTTTTGGGGGGTCGTAGAATGAGGAAGGGGTGTCCCTCCTGTTCATGCTTGTGATTGAGGCATTAGCTTGCGCAATTAGGAACAACTTAAATAATAAGGGTTATTCAAAGGTGATTGGGAATTCAAACTAAATATGTATGCTGATGATGTTTTATTGTTTTGAATGGATCAAGTAGTCTCACATCCTAATGTAATCTCTACTTTGAAGATTTTTTCAGGACCTTCTGGTTTAGGGATTATCTATCGAAATGTGCTGTTCTTAATCTCTCACACTCTACTGCTACTATCATTCCAAACCAATTCAAATTTTCTTGGTGTGAGAAAATATTTCATTCTTGGGTATTCAACTACAGTAGTTCTATTTCTGCATACAAAGTATTTCTTCAACTATTCACCAATGTTCTCACACATCAAGAACTAATTAAAGCTTTGTTTTTTTTAGAATGTTATGGTTATTAAAATGTCTATCTTGCTTAAGCCTTTCTTGTTTTTTGAACATTGACTATCTATGTTTCTTAACCCACCATTGAGACCATTCAATCACCAATTAACCACTTGCCCTCCAGAGGAGTTTCCTGACCAGGCCTGTGTTATGGCGCTGCACTATTTCAACTGGTAATTGTACAGTCATGCAACGTGGCACCCAAAGGAAATGTATGTCCTTTTTTTTACATAGATAGAGCTTTCTTTTGGTGGTATTTGATCATCTCTGGGCTTTTTAATTTTTGCACTCTCTCTTCTAACCACCTGAAGACCAAGCCTTTTCTGAAACGTTTTGTTTTTATGAAAAAAATCTGCATTTTTTGCTAGGAAATTCCTTTGAACCCCCAAACAGTATATATATTTTAAATCAGACATCCAATGAATAAAATGGTGGGTGCTGCAATGTTTTATGTCACATAGTACTCAAATGCAAATTAAAAAAAAAAATACACTTTTTTTACTTTTTATGCACAAAAACACAATATATTGGCAATTATATTGTAAAGCGCTGAGCAAACTGTTGGCGCTATATAAATCCTGTAAAATAATAATAATTGTTTGGTAAGATATAAAAGATGTTGGTATGGCGAGTAAATAGATACCAAACATGACATGCTTTAAAACTGCGCACATCCCTGTGCAACGCTGACAAACTTCATACATTTTTAATATCCATAGGCAACCATTTTAGATTTACATAGGATGTCTAGTTCTAGAATTACTGCCCTCGATTTGACGATTTAACAATAAAACAGTAACTCAAAAAAACAATTTTTTTATTGCAATATGAGCCAAAAAATATTATATAATATATATGCTAAAGCTTAGGAGGCATCCACCCACTGGCCACCCCAGGCCCCCATGCTTGGGCATATATGCTCTTTTTTTAACGGCGGAAGAAAAATCTCCTCCAACAGCGCTGCACACACTTACTTATGTATATTCTGAGAGCAAGGCCCTGTTGCTGTCAGAATAAACAGATCGGTGCTGCAGCTGAATGGCGTTCCTGAAAAAAAAACAACAGCAATGGTTAACAATAAAACAGTAACAGTAAACATGACATCTTTTTGGGGTGTCCTTTGGGTTGGGATACCAGGAATGGCATCAGGAAAATGCCTCTCATGCAGCTGGCTATCTGCATCTGGGTTGAGGGTTTGGGGCATAGTACCTTCTGGATACAAAAGGGCCATGATGATCTCTTCCTGGAATTTTAGGAAGGAACCATTACGTCCAGTTGCTTTGTAAAGCACAAAAGCATTATATAAAGCCAATTGAAATAAATAAACAGACAATTTTTTGTACCAGGGTCTTGCTTTATGGGAAACTAAGTACAACTTCATCATCTGGTCATTGAAATCCACCCCTCCCATGTGGAGGGGAGGGGCTTTTCAACAACACCAGCTGCTGTGGAAATTTGGATGGTTTTGTCTGCATGAATGGAAGACAGGATGAAAGCATCACTTTTGTCCTTCCACTTCACTGCGAGCAATTCATCATTTCTCAAGCAGGCTTTTTCCCCCTTTCACGTGACTATCTTTTCTCTCGTACATCTGAAACTTACATGTATAGCCTGTTGCCCTCTCACAGGTCTTTTACATCTTGACCCCATATCTGGCATGCTTGCTGGAGAGAAATCGTTTGAATGTAAGTTGGCCAGAAAAACTAATGGGAAGTACAGACATCTGAAAATGTTCAGTTAAGTTAATTTACGAGGGGCTGAATTTTGTGGAGCCAGTCAAATTCAGGGTCACCCCAAAGACAGCAGAGTGTATATTCGTAGAAATGCATAAATCACATTATATTCTCATATCTATGTCTGGCCATGGCAGCAGAGAACATGGGCATATGATGAATTGGGTCTGTGGACCAATACAACTGCAATTCATTTTTTTAGTAATGCCAATGTTGAGGGTTAGGCCCAAAAATCTTTAAATTCAGAAACCGTATTAGGTTTCCATGCAAATGGTCTGGCAAGGTTTGAATTTTGGTTGGCGGTGATAAACTGTTCATAATAATTGCTTTGATCAATCAATGCATACAGATCTTTCGTGAAAAACAGCTCCAAAAATTCAAGGGGAGTAGTTAAATTTGCTGTTTACATGTGAATTCTTAGTTGGGCAGTAAATGGGGGAAGTACAGGTGGCTGCAGAATTTGTGGGCTGCCAATCACGATCTGCAAGCACAATCAGAAGGACACTGCGGGCTCTACGGGCCTGTGTTTGAAATCTTGGTGGCTGCAGGACACTACTTCTGCTAGCCTGCACCAGCTTGTATTGCACTTATGGGACTTGCCACATCACCAAGTGATACTGCAGTGCTGGTATATATAAGATGAGGATGTACTAGGCCGCTGGTGCCAAAAGGTAGAGCAGCACTAGTGATGGCACTCTGCTGCATATGAGGATAATCATGCAATTGTACCACTTCAACAACCTGGGAACGGGGTTGGGTACGCCTGACCTTAGCAGGGACTTCTACTCCATTGCAGTCCAGGAAATGGCTATCAAATTACACAACAGGAGGTACTTGGCCTCTTCCAAACTTCACACTATTTTCCCAACAGTCCCTGCAAATGGCTTCAGAGGGTGCTGGACCCTGTGACACTTTTATTCCAATTTTTTGGAGCTGTAAAGTACTCTGACCTCTGCAGCAACATGCATTTTCTAAAACAGCCCACATTTTAGGTTCACAATTATCTTTGACAATGCCACTGTGACTTTTGTTTGCCTCTATCCCAGATGTGCCACCTCCCTGCAAAGCTTGTTGCACTCCTTATTTAGTGATATTTGATGGGTAATTGATTTCAAATGGTGCTCTAATTTTAAAATAAGATCACAAGTATTAGCCCATATGGAATGACAGCATGCCAGTTTTACTAAAGGAAGTTGGATTACTAGTTTTCCTATTAAAATACTCCTGATTCATTTTTGTATGACATTCTTTTTTTATCCCGATCTTGCTTGTGGTGAGTTCACTCTGTTCTATTCCTCTTGACTGTAGCCATTAACATTTTTTTTGTTTGTAACACTATCCTTTTGTTGATTATTGAATGATTTTTTTTTATGTGATCAGTGATCCCTTTTTTGGAAAGTAGACAATCCAAGGTATTTAGTAAGAGCCATGGAGAGTTTTTTGAAGTTGTAATTATTTGTCACAATTTTTTTGGAAAATGAAGAAATGAAAAAACAAAAGTCTTATATATAATATAATGTTACCATAATAGCACTGTACTACTCTGGGGAGGTGATCAGCCTTTTTGTTTACACTATAATTGCTTATAACAGTAATAATCACTGTTATAAGCAACCATTTGTTGTGAATTAATCTTTTTCACTGAGTGTGTATTGTTGATCTTAACTGAGATTGGCCACAGCCATGTTTGTACCATGTGATCACTGTGGCCAATCACAGCAAGCAACACAATAATAAATAATGAATGGCTATGAATGGAAGGCATCCAGTGTATACAATTGCCATGTGATTTACTGTGATTAGTCACAGTGATTACATGGTTCCAGTAGCATCCTGGTACACTGATCTGTCATCTGCTGTGTCCAGGACACAGCGGGTGACAGATTGCACTGCAGTGCAGCCCATGGGGTGTGTTCTTGGGAGGATGTCATATAACTGCAACCCAGAATGAGAGAGCTCCCGCCCGGCCATCACATTACAATAGGCCAGGCAGAAAGCACTTAACTTCACTTTTGTGGAAAAGGTAACTTCACTTTTGTATAAAAAAAAATTAGCTAATAAAATGGAATAATATAGCATATACAATTGCTACATAAATTATATTGTAATTTAATGTTATTAAAAAGACCTTTTCTTATCAATCTGCAGTACTGACATTTTCTGTAAAATTCAGAGCAATAAGATAACCTGAAGATGTTACCTTCCAGAAATGTAATTTCCTGTTTGCATGATTAGCTAATTGATTTTCCCAGAAGACTGCACTAACATACATGTCAAAGTTTAAGCTCCCCCTGCAATAGAAATTTCTGTTTTGGTGAGATACCCCCCCAAGGGTTAAATACTTCTAAAGGGATGCAGACCCTGCAGATTTTCTCATTAGAACAGTGAGAGTACACCAGCTGATTAAAATGAACCAGCCCTTCCCATTTAGAATCAGTCTGCAAAGGGCATAGTGAAACAAATCCTTGCCATATACATTTACTCCACTGCACAGCAGCATTGAAGCTGAAAGAGGGAGAGCTAGCAGGGCTGACAGTGAACATGCTGGTAGAAGGAGAGAGCAGAATGAGCTAAATAGATGACCCCATCAGTGTGCTGCTACTCTTTCACAGTCTACACAGTAAGCTAGGGGTGTATTCTAGACCAAACTTTTCTGCTATCACAGTGGAGGTTGAATATTTGACTGTGCTGATTGACAGATATGCTTGATCACAAAAGTGTTTCCAGAGAACAAAAAATTGGTTCCCATATAAAAAGGACTTTTATTCTCAGACAATAGGTGCAGGAACTCTCCCTTTCCAAGTCACCCCTTATCTTTGCCCCCCTACCCACCTCCTAGCACTGTTCCTTAGTTCCACTCCCTCCCAATACTGCCCTTTTCGAAGATTACAGAACAGTATAATTTTGTGGTGTTAAGTAATTTGTATGGAATTTGATAATGATAATAAGAAAAGCAGTAAAAAAGACCCTCTGTAGCCAGCAACAATAGACCCCCCCAGCAACAATATATCCCCCAGCAATAATATACCCCCCAGCAACAATAGACCCTCAGCAGTCAGGAATATTAGACTCCTCTCTCAACAGTGGATTCATCCTATCAACAATTGACCCCCAGCAACATAAGACCCACCGCAGCAACAATAGTTCCCCCACCAGCATCAGTAGACTTCCCCAGCACAATAGGCCTCCCACGAAAATAGATTACCCCTTCCTAGTAACAATAGATCCCCAGCAACCAGCATCAATATACCCTTCCGCACACCTCAGCATCCCTTGCCAGTACATACATTTACTGCTGGAGGTGCCGCCATGTTCCCACTGTAAAATAGCCCTGCATATAAGTATTTAAACTGCAGATATATCTGTGTGCTTGTGCTTGTGTGCTTGCAGTTCAGCTTTAACTTTATCACTGCTCAGCCAAAAACTGTGCTTCAGTTTTACATTTTATGTACATGTAAGCCAGATCTTAAACCCTTCCACCATGCTTTTAAGCTTTTGTTTACTTTAAATGCTCCTTTACAAATGGACTGTCCTCTTTTGATTTTTAAGTCTTAGTATAATTATGATAGCATACTTTTAAAATTACCATAATATTCACATTATATTAATACAATACTTAAAGTTAAAATAAATAGTATAGGTTTGGAAATCACAATCTCTGTATGCAATGAGCTCACCCATTATTAGGTCGGTCATTTCCACTAGAGATAAACTGATATTGTAATAGTCCCCAGTTCATCTGACTTGTGAATCAATTTATTTATCCCTATTTTCTACCCATATTTATCATAAAATGGTATGCCTCTTAATGCTACCAGGGAAACTACAATCATATAGCATGGCCATATACCTGAAATTAAGCACTTCCAGTTTGTTAATGACTACATGATGTACAGTAATTGCTGCTACCTGTACCTGGTTCAATAAACCTGGCTACTGTAGAATGCAGAGGAGAACAAAAACTATAAATGTAATAAAATTCTGTATCAGCCACTTGTTTTCTATAGTGGACAGGTCAACACACAGATTTTACCACCACATAAAAGGGTGATACTTTTTTAGCGCTTCTAATTATACATTTGACTTTCATGACTTGTAGCTTACCACTTGTCTTCAGTCACATTCCTCATATTATTACTTCCTACCTGTCACTTATAGCAAAAGCTTGGATTTTAATGGAAATATGCTCTTTCTGGAAGGAACCTGCATTGCAGTCATATCAGGCACCTCATTCTAAAAACGACTTAACCCCTGGAGCTGAACTTGTCTTTCTGTACACAGCTCAGTTAATAAAAGAGAACTAGCACAGTCCTCCAATGTCTTTTTTAACCTTTTAAGTGTAATTAGTAATTCTGACAAAATGCAAAAATGTACGATAAGACCTTCTGTCTTTAATTAATATGGTTACCTGGTTGGTATTTGTATTTCATAGGATTGCATCAATAATGCAGTAACAATGGAAAAATGAATGGGTTTTCAATTTTAATGGCGAACACTCACAACGCCAATATATTTAGGATTTCCACTTTGCTGTCAAGATTAAAACATTATCATCTTCACCATAAAGTGAGTTCCAATGTGTTTGGGCTGAATAGCTATCTATCTATCTATCTATCTATCTATCTATCTATCTATCTATATAATGACCATAAATATACATATATTCAGATAGACATACTCTAGGATCAGTATGTTCTTGAATTTATTAAAAGGGTAGAGGAGAAAGATATATTTGTCTAGCCAAGCAAAGCTGGGTTAATGGAATGGTGTTTGAAAAGCAGAAGTTATGTGAGAATGATAACTGTTTACTTGCTTAAGTAAGCAAAATAAAAATCAGGAAGAAAAATTGTAGTGCCTATTTATTCACTGTGTTTAGGTGCAGGCACTGGTCGTTTACCTCCTTTTCCCACAATCCCTAGGTTCCTGGTCATACCCAGGGAACATACGTTTCTTTGCCTCCCTCCCTCAACAGCTCAAGGGGGTCACTCTTAATGGGGCAGAGGTAACTGGGCAAGTGATCTGTTGCCAGGTTGGGGCCCTTCACTGTCAGAACCAGCATGTGGGCAGCTAGGCGGGAGCCTAACAGCACTCAACTTCTCCAAAGGACCCAGCTACAATGAGGAGCCCTTCTTCAACTGCTACCAGAATACTCTCATTTCAGTGGGGCAGTCCTGTGTTCTTGGACCTGGAATCTCTCCAGCTGTTTTCCTGTATTACCACAGCTACCCTGGACTGCAGTAAGGGCGGTGCTGCTCATGTGTATAGTTGTGGGTATCTTTTTTGTTCTGAATTGTTTTACTGAAGTAGTTTTTGACTCTCTTTTGTAACAGAGTTTTATAGAAATAGTGCTATGTAGCCACATGCTACTCTGATTGAACCAACGATGTCCAGCGCTCATCATCTTTTTGTATTATGCAGTTTATACATGTTTTTGCCATCCTGAAACTTTTTTGCATTATTGCTTCTAAGGTTGCCTTGCTTAGTAAATTGCAAATGACAGCTTCTCCCTGTCTCTGCATTCAGTCAATAACCTATGCTGTTACAAAACTAGTTGTAATAGAAATCCTATATATACTCACACAGCAGTAGAAGTTACATACTCAAAGTAATATTCCATATATTCGGTTCTGTCCAGACAGTAGAATTAAATGGCAGAATTATTAATAACAAGAATACTTGGTAGATATGTTCAGTGAAATGTACAGTATGTTTTTGTTAGCCATGCTGTTTCTAAGCCTTATACTAGATACAGGCCAAGATGGTGGCAGGCAGGGTTAACATTCCAAAATCTTTCTTAGCAAAGATGTTTCTATACAGAAATATTCCAAGGATAACTACACACTGGAAAAAGAGCCAAATCTTTTATTTCATCAAATAGACAATGTCCACATCATAACAGGAGAAACAGACATGTTATCTTTTATCTGTGGTTATCCTTGGAACATTGTTGTGCAGTACTTTAGTCGCAAGCCGAACCAGCACTTGGATTAATATACAGTAGATCAGCTGGACCTGGACTAGTGTTCCAAACTCCACAAAGATGTTTCTATAACAAGCACACCTGTTTTGGCTGAATTCACATGCTTAGGTACTGACCAGATACCACTGGTGCTGCCCTTATCTTGGATCATTTTAAAGGTCCATTCCTAATTATCTATTTTATGCTCCAGGATCAGTTGGCCAAGGGTGTCTGAAGAGGTTACAGTGTGAATCTATAAATATACAGTTTTCTTTCTTGATCCTGTTGGTATTAGCTGGACAGGACAATGTTCATCTCATACTGTATATATGGGTACAGTGAGAAACCTCAACAAAGATTGTCAGTTCACATTTTGACAGCTGCCTGCTGTTTCATTTTTTTACAAATGGAAAACACTTCCACTTGTCCTTCTTCAATCTGTATTATAGAAAGTTTCTTTTTTATTGTTTTTGGTTTTGACAAGATTTTCAAAAGTTGGTGAACTTACTGAATGGTCTTTGCCCATTGTTATAAGACAGTAAAATAAACTGTGTATTTGTAAAATATTTATATACATGTAGTGCACATGCATTCATCTCCTCAATGACAATAATAGGAAGTAATGATTAGGCCTGTTTGAGATGACATTACTACACTGGATGGCTCATCCCAGAGGAGGGAGCCTCTGGACCATCCAGTGGTAAGTGATGTGAACTGACACCTGCTTAAGCCAATAAGCCCATTCTTAGCCCTTATAAATTGATTGCCATTTCACAACACACAATCTGTATTGATCCAATTTGTCCAAGTTGGTCATTTCAGTTTATTCAACTAGTTATTATTATTATACAGGATTAATATAGCGCCAACAGTTTGCTCAGCGCTTTACAATATAACAGAGACAATACAGCAACAATACAGTTCAATACAAGAGGGATTTGAGGGTCCCGCTCCTTGGAGCTTACAAACTAGTATACTAATTTAGCTCCCATGTGGTTGCTGCAGGTTTGAATGTGATAAACGCCAAGGAAAACCAAATTCCAAATGCCACAAGAAATTTTTCATATGTAAAACATCATCTCTTCAGAAACTGCCTATTGTACACTTTCTGTGCATCTTATTTTAGCTGCTGCATTGAGCCGAGGTATTGCATATAGCAACCAGTAAACTAGCTGCATTCATCTTTACTCATGTGCAAGATAAAAAGCTGAAAGTTGGTTGGGTGCTATGCTATAGACAGTACCTTTATTGTAATCACAGTTGTCAGTTTTTTAGGGAAGGTTAGACAAAGCAGATCATTAGTTGCAAACAAATATTGTACTCTTCTCTATTCTTTCTATTTTGCTAGGTTATTCCTTCAATATGTAAGTAAAAAAGTTTGTTTTTTTTTAAATATGTTTTTCAGCACAAGGCAATATTTTCATATATGTTGTTCTATAACCACATTTTGTTAACTTAAACATTGTGCCAGCAGGATGAATTACCCACCAGTTTCCTGTATGTCCTGTAAAGTCCATAGGTGAGTTTTCTACACCTGAGAACCTGGCTGGACCTACCTGTAGCAGCCTTTAGTACGTGTTATTGTTCCTACTGCTAAACATACATTATTGTATGACCTCATAATGGCTGCAGTTGGTGCAAAGCTGGGAACTCCAACTGGAATATTTCAGTGATGGAGTCCCCAAGAAATATAAGAAACCAGTAGGTGATTCAGTTCATCACCCAATACTGAAACATCAGTTTGTATGGATGTAGTCCTAACTTGTGTTAGTCTTTTATATTGAATGGAATATATAAAAACAATAAGTACATTTTACACAAAAAAAAATAAAATTCACCCCTAGGTAGCGCTCCACTTTCTTAAACAGATCTTTTCAAGAAAATGAATAAATCAATCTTCATATGTTCTATTCCACAAGGCAATCTTGATCACTTAGGCAGGAGCCTACATCGCTGATGGCATGCCCCCGATATCGAGGAGTGGCGGCCATCTTGGTATTTGATTGTACATTTTAATTACTCCACGTGGATGTTTTCTTACTACTGTGATTTTAACTCATCAATAAATACTGCACTATATAAGCGCTTTCTGGTTCCTCTGGTTGAGCTGATTCCCCCCAGGATTAGATGACACCTGCCCCAACTGATGGATGGAGGGAGCTGCAGGAGAAAATCCGGAGCTGTCATTATACCCCAGATGTGTGATATAAACAGATGCGCTGATTTACTTGCAGTCTGGTGAGTGTACATCCATCCGAGGCGGTGGATTCTCTTCATCAATAACCGCACATTTGCACTTGCACACTTGGATAAAGGACATTAGCAGTTTTCACTGCCTGCTGTATAATATTTGTGGTCGTCATGGACTCTCAGTGGTTTATTTTTTTTATTGCACTATTCACGTACTTGTTTGCACTTTATATATTCAAGTATGATATAAGATATTTATGTTTCATGAGTTTACAGCGCTGCACGTTTATGATATACGTTTACATTGGGACAGATACCTTAAGTGCTAGCAGCTATTTCATTTATCCGTAATTAATTTATTTACATAATTTTACATATAATTTTTTAGAACTTGCTTTTATACTCTCTTTTTATGTGAATTTATGAATATATATATTATTACCTATGCCCTGCATTACTAATGACAACTAGGTATAACACTAACTATAAGATCTCATTATATGCGCTTTTTTATATTGATCACTAGATCGCTTCCACCACTGTGCATAATGTAATTTACACTCATAGCAAGACACTACACTCACCAATTACATTTGCCTTTCATTTTATGATTTCATGATTGGCAAAAAGCTCATTTATCATATTCTTTACAGCACCTTCTGAACATCACCAGCAGATTTCACAATATCTCCCATAGATGCATTAGGACTTGATCTCTTTCTCTTTGGACTTCTTGCTTCTGGTTGGAGGGAAGGGCTAACTGCCTTTTTACTCCTCCCACACTCACTTGGCCAGAATGGTCTGCTTCATGTCAGCCTGGCAGCACATGGAGGGAGTGGATTGACCCCAACGACAAAGCCCAGCAGGTAGGGGGTAGTGGACTTCATAGCCAGGTGTACCAAGAAGGTGCCCATGTCTTCAAGATTGGCTTCTGGTTTTGAATATATGAAGATTGATTTATTAACGCATGGGACATTGTGAAATATTTTCTGAACTTTGAATAGATATCACTGTGGTGAACTTTTTGCTTTTTCAATTTAAATCTTTAATCACTGGGCGATATAATTTTATTGAAAAGATCTATTTAAAAAGTGAATCGCTACCTGTGACGAACTGTCCCTTTGTGATAATATTTTGCCTTTTCTGTTCTGGTTTTCTCTCTTGTTAAGTGGTCTTCCCATTCTCCCCTTCGTAAGCTGTAAATGTTTAGCAGCTGTTATGTAGACAGACATTCTAGACTGTTTGTTTAGGGAAATGTGACCTTGTAGTCTTTCACTTCTCTAGAGTTCATACTGTATTGTTGGGTTGTAGGGTTTTGTTGTGGGTGGGGAAAACCCGGTGCCAGGCTGTCTGGTGGGGGTGAAGCAGTATATACTGAACTATGTTCAATGAAGATTGATTCATTTCACCCTACATGAAGTTCCGACTCGTGGTTGGGATAGCAGGGAAGGATTGGTTTTGAGCTCTAATACCTGCGGTATTAGCAGAGCGCTGGAAGACTTGCAGGACAAGGGGACCATTGGCTGAGATGCATCGCTCCGCACGAGGAAGCCCAGGCGGAACGGTTCCGCCACACTATCCAGGGGTAAATGTTTGTTACGCTTTTTGTGTTTAAGGTTACGTTATATGTATTTATGGTGCTCACTATTAAATGGTAAATCAAAAAAAATGCAGCACAGTACTATACATTCAAATATGGTGCTAAATAAATCCAACGTGCATATGTGAATAGTGAAAAAAAAATTGTACTTAATGACACAACAGATTTAAAGGGACAGTTCACCAGCATTTTGATACCATAATATTGGGACACTTGTTGATGGTATATTTGGAACACGATGCATAGGAGATATACTGCACAAGCACATGTGAAGATATTGGAGTGTTAAAGGGACAGTTCACTATTTTGTATGGTTCATTTGATATTTGTATATACTATTCATTTAGCATTGGTATATGCAGTTTTATGGATATTCATGTACTGTATATGTGTTGAGATTTATTTTGATGTAGCACATATTATTGTCATGAAGCACAATTTTCTGTTTTCACTATTTACATATGCATGTTGGATTTATTTAGCACCATATTTGAATTTATAGTACTGCGCTGCATTTTTTTTTATTTATGGTTTACATGTGGGAACACAGTACAAGCTAGCTGCAATACTTGTTTCATAGGAGGTCCATTGCTCGGAGGGTCTCTCCTATACATCACTATTGAATGGTGTTTTAAGTTGATTTTAGTTCTTCGTAGGCATAAGGTATTATTAATGTTTAGAATTAAAGACTAATATTAAAAAGTATTTCAGTAGCCAACTGATGGAGCTCTGGGTTAATTTACATGCTTACCAGACTACATGGTGTATCCATGGTGTCATGGATACATCACATAGTAAATGTTTGTTTAAAGATATATAGTAATATTAAAAAGATATAAAACATTAGTTTAAATATATAAACAAAAAATTACTCAGACCCATTATAATTTCCTTTTTATTTTTTCTAATGTTAGAGAAATGATTTTTTATGTAGTTTATTGGGGAAACCCATTGACATAAGATATTTGCCCAATATCCCTCCTCACTGGCCTACCTCATCGCAGGCTATCCCCACTCCAGTCCATCATGAATGCTGCTGCCAGACTCATTCACCTTGCTAACCGCTCTGTATCTGCCACCCCTCTCTGCAAATCCCTCCACTGGTTCCCAATTGCCCAACGGATAAAATTCAAAACACTAACTCTTATGTATAAAGCTGTTCATAACACTGCCCCTATTTACATCACCGACCTTGTCTCTAAATACCACCCAAACCGTACTCTCCGCTCCTCGCAAGGCCTCCTACTCTCTATCTCCCTTGTCTCCTCCTCCCATGCTCGTCTCCAGGATTTCTCAAGGGCTTCACCCATCCTCTGGAACTCCCTACCCCAAGCTATCAGGCTATCGCCTATTCTGCTCACTTTTTGGCGCACTCTGAAAACCCATCTCTTCAGGGAAGCCTACTCCTACCTCAGCTAATACTGGAATCCCCTCCATAATATAAAGAGCTGAGCAAACTGTCAGCACTATATAAGTCCTGTATAATAATAATAATGGGCAAAAAAGCAGAGACATCATGACTTGACGTGTCATGCATGTAAATATGTAACGCCTGACAAAATCATTTTATCATTATTTTATCATTTTGGATAGTGGAGTGATGTTTAGAACCTTTGTCTACTTGTTATTGCACTGTTTTTCCCTGAGGATATTTTCCTTCACTTTTTTATCCAGTGATCACTTCCAAGTTTGAATTGCTGTCTGTATCCCCTTTTAAATACTCCCTGCCCCCCACAGCCTGTCCTGGTGACCACTATCACTGAGATAGACTTTGAGGAAATGTTTCACACTGGGACTGGAGACAACAATAAAAAAATAAAAACCTGAAAGAGGTTCTAGTCTTACCTACTCTAGCTAAAACAAATGTTTGCCTGGAATTCTATTTTAATGATGTCAACTAGCAGATAGTTTTCTATTAGCCGTATGTACATAGAGAGATAAAGATTTTATAGCTTTCAGCCTTCTATGGAGCGTGTGACAACAATATTTTTATTCTGTGCACTTATTAAAAATTAGACATAACACACAACATTATAAAAATTAACACCACATCTATTATCATGCACAGCAATGTAACATTCAGATAATCAAAACACATTTTTTTTTTTAAATTTAAGATTCCAGCAGACCATCTCAAAGTAATTAGATGCCTTCAAAAATGTGGAAAAGATAAAGCTGGCCTGTTGAACTGCAGGGATGTTGACCTTTTTTTTCCCTTAACTCATCCTGAATGCAGCATAGTTTGCAATAAAGGTTTAATGTAACTTAGCAGATCTAAGTTGCTTCGGGAAGGCTTTAATGCTTGGCAGGTCTGTACATTTTATTTATGAAATCAAAGCTACAACCTAGAGTTTTACTCACTTGAAGACATAAAAGAGATTCAGAAGTCAACCAAATCATCTTGTAATTAATGTTACCATGCACGCCCAAGACATTAGAATGTTAACAGTGTTAGAATCGTGTGCTTTGGAATATAGAGTGAGGGCTTTATTAGAGGGAAATTCACTGCAGATGTCATCCACCCTAATTGAGGACATCAGGGCGCCTGCTGCTTTTTCCTATCAGTGGCTGATGTTTTTTTTTTTCCTCCTTTTAATTTATGCATTTTCCTTACTGCTAAAATCTGCTCTCATTATTAGTCTATCTTGTCAGTCATTTGCATTTCAAGTGCTGGGACTGTGGGGTACCAGCTAGCTGCCTTAGAAGAATACTTCAAGGGGTTACACTATCAAATAGCAGCACAGTATCACAGTGAATTTGACATCTGGGTTATCGTATTCCCAGATGCTCCGCAGTGTCATTAGCAGGATTAATCTTAGCTTTAATTTCATAATGATTCTTATTCTAATGTATGTGAATGAACACAAAGTCTCTTGACTCATTATCACCAATTTACCCAAGATATGTAATCAGGCTCTTATATTCACCAACATTTATTTTTGCTAATACATCTAAAATTGTAGATTAAGCAAATACAGTTAGTTCCAGCTGGGTGAGTGCCTGGTGAGGTAGCTGTGCACCGTTTATGTTTTAATTAAGCAGCATTAACGGTTATTGTCTTTTAAATATGTATTGACCAAAATATTTTTTGTGCGGGAACAGCAATGTCAGCCTTCAATTTGCATCCCGCTGCACATGGATTAGGATTGTTGGAATAAACATAAGGTATTGCAACAGTAACATTTTTATTCTCACTCTGAAGGTGAAAAAAATAAGAATTTCGCAGTTAGGAACTTCCAAGACGCTGTTTCCAACTGTGTTGTGCACCTGCATATATTCATTGCTAACATCAGAGATATTAACATTTGTTTTACATTTGTAAAATATCTCACAGCTATTTTCCTCTCATTTACGTTTTATTTTTAGTTGTTTCAGTGCGTCAAAAAAAAATATTGTTGACTTTTCAAAAGAATGTTATGTTCAGTCCACAAATCAGCTATTTTCCCCAGCAAAATAAAATGTATTTTCTTTCCCATGCTTGAAATTTGTGCCATTCATTCAAAAATAATGTAATTTATAAATTAATTAATAAATAATTAGACATATATGTGAAATGGCCAACACACAGAGGACATCATGATAACAAAATATCACACTCGTAGTAATGATAAAAACCACATATAACACCCCAGCTCATACTGATTGAGTAGTAATATACATTTTTCCAACACTGCGGTTTAAAGACAGTAATTGTAACCACATTTAGATGGTCTTTGAGTCACATGAGCTTGACATTTATTTAAAATATAACCCAAAGCAAAAATGTAATATTTTCTAGCTTACCAGTCCTCAGATGTGGTGACTGCATTAGTTTTATTTTGCAGGCTTTCTTTCTTTTCTTTTTTACCTGTTATTTCTGCCAATAACACACTTACTTCCCTAAGGTGACTATATTCATTTGATTGTATCTATGGGGGAAATCATGGTTATTATTCAGGTTGCTCTTATGATTTCAACTACAAATACACCTTCCTCTCTTTATCTCCATTAAATGGAATGAAGGTAACATTGAAGATAAGATTGTTTGTTCTTTCATTTCAGCACACACGAAGTTACAAGATCTGGTAAAGTGGGTACACACTATGAGAAAATCAGATGACCAATCATCCAATTTTCCACGAAGGTGCGTATCATGATTTAACCAACAATGGTAATAACTTGTACAAAAATTCCCAAGCGACAAAGGCAAATGTTCTTTCTATTGTACAATTTCTATGTTCATTGCCATCTTTTTCCATGTCGTTCTTTGCTTCTGATCATGGACTTTTTTTTTCTATTCAATTATTTCCATACAATTACTGCACACATTGAGTGAAAATTGGACGTTGTGTTCAGGCACAATAAAGATTTTCTAGCTTGCACCTTCATTTTTTTTTTGTCTGAACAGTTGAAATTAGCTGTTGAAAGCACTATACTAACAATCAGATAATTGACCGATCGTTCATTGTAATTAATTTTTCTTATAGTGTGTATTAAACTTAAGATTAGCAGGTGTTTTCTACACTCCTAAAAAGTTCTTACCTTGAAAAATTTAAAAGCTTGTGAAATTAAAGGAGTTCTTCAGTAAGTGCACAAAGAGCAACACATTAAAGTAAGGAACGCAAACCTGGCCCACAGAGCTTTTTCACTCCTCTATATGTGGAATGATGTTTTCAATACACAATGTCTGTTGCAAAATTGTGGATGATCCATAATAGTAAGAGCAGACATCTCTTGGGAATCATTAGGGTTGATGATTGCTCTAAATGGTTGTATATTTGCTAAAGTATAGAGTTTTTCTGACTAGTACACATTACAGTACAAACATGCTCCAGCTTTCCAGGATGATAACACACCTTCAACACCACCAGTGAAAAAATGAGCCTATAGTTACAAATTGTAGAGTTTTGTCACTAGTTCACCATAAAAATGGGTGAAAAGCATCAAGTAGAGTTGTCTATTTGCTTTTCTAAAAGCAAAAAATGAATTTGCTTTTGCGATTGCTTTTGGATATTGAGTAGAGCTGCTTAGCTAGCTGTTAACCAGCACTTCCAGGTTCTTTTCAGGGTCTTTCTTCGCTGACTTTATTTCATTTAATATACAGGGACAATTACCAATTGCTTTGAGCTCTATGCTCTTCTCCCCTAATGCCCCCCCAAGCATTATTTTTTTGTATTCCTTACAATATCTTCTGGTTAGTCACATGACACATGGGGTTTATTTACTAAAGCTGGAGAGCCCAAAATCAGACTCCCTTCTGCATAGAAACCAATCAGCTTCCAGGTTTCATTGCCAAAGCTTCATTGAACAGGCTGAGGTTAGAAGCTGATTGGTTTCTATGCAGAAGGGAGTCTGATTTTGGACTCTCCAGCTTTAGTAAATAACCCCATAGGGTTCATTTCCTCTTTGGTCTTCTCCCTGAGATAAATGGTCATGGATGATGCAAAGAGTGGCGCTGACATGATGATATTAGTACTTTTCTCTGGGGCCATGACATCTGGAACTCAATTCTGTTTCAATTCTAAGTGATGACATAATTCAACCTAAAATATTAAGGCTATCTTGTGGTGAAGGGAGGGGGGGCAGTACATTGGGGAATTGAAAATGAGTATTTCAGCTAGGGCTTTTTTTTTTTTTGGGGGGGGGGGGGCATTTAACAAAAAGTCCAGACTTGGGCTTTACATTTTTATCCATTTTGTTAGGATTTTGTTTTGTAAAAGGTAACTATGCTGCCAATCTTTAGTAATTCTACATAGTTTTGTATTAGCAGCAACATTGGCCACACAACCTGTTGCATCCATCAGGTAGATTTGTTAAAAAAAATATTGAAAGAATGATTAATCACTTGCCCTCCAGAGGATTTATCCCCCTTCCTGACCAGGCCATTTTTTTGTGATACGGCGCTGCAGTAATGTATCTGACAATTGCGCGGTTATGCAACGCTGCACCCAAATGAAACTTAAGCCCTTTTTTCTCCACAAATAGAGCTTTCTTTTGGTGGTATTTGATCACCTCTGTGTTTTCAATTTTTGTGCTATAAACAAAAAAAACCCACAATTTTGAGAAAAAATATTTTTGACTTTTTGCTATTAAATATGTCCAGTAAAAAAAAAAATAAAAAATCAAATTTCGTCATATATTTAGGCCAAAATGTATTCTGCTACACCTATTTGCTAAAGAAATGTGTAAAATAATTGTTTTATGTGAAAGGAATAGCGTTTACAAATGGCAGTATATATATTATACACTAGTAATGGCGGTGATCAGTGACTTATAGCAGGACTGCAGCGGGCATTCTGACACTGGGGGTAACTGACTTGGTGTCACTGACATCCCCAGTGACACCAATACAGTGATCAGTGCTAATAAAAATTGCACTAATGGCACTGGGCAGGAAGAGGTTAACATGTGGGGAGATCAAAGGGTTAACTGTGTGCTGTGTGCTGTTTTACTATGAGGCTGTTTCACTGTAAGCACACTGCTTTGTATGGCTCTGCAGGAGCTGACAGGGGAGTGATCTTTGTTGTTTATACACAGGTCTCTCCCCCGTCAGAGATACTCAGTGATCACTGAGTGCTGGTGAGAAATCACTGGCTAGAACCCGATGATTGACAGCCGAGGCCGCAAATGGCAGCGCGGGTAGGGCACCCTACCCAGAACTGCAAAATCATGTTTATATACGTGATTTTGCTCACCTGTGCCACCCTGTAGCAATATTTCTGCTATACGGCGGTGCAGAACAGGTTAAATATAAATTAAAATATATGAGTATAGATTTTAAGAACCCACAGTACTCAATAATTTGATCAAGAATTGTGACAATCTTGATTGATTTAGGGCTTAATTGCCCTGGCTTACTCAACTATTCAAACAATCAGTAGTGTCCATTTTCATTGCTTAGTAAGTGTAAGAAATCACACCACGCAGAAACATCAAGGAAAAGTCTGTAACATTGTTTACCACAATCCAGCAAAACTGGAAGCAAAGGCATGCAAATCTAAAGCAAACTGGGAACAAATAACTGGTAGATCATTGTCATTCTATAATGAGAACATTTATAACACACAATATACTAAGCTCCTTTTTGCACTGCTGTGATCCCCAATCCCCAAGGAATCGAAACCTACAAAGAAAATAACTCCTACCTCTATGTTGGCATAGCAAACTTTATGTCTAATAAAAAGATTGAACTGGAAAAAAGCGCGTTAGTTGGTAGGCAAATCAGGATTACACTTCTGTTTGGCATTGTTTACAGGTGTACAAGATTATTACATCTTTTAAATTATAGATTCTCTTTAAGTGCCATATTTTGCGTGCTCAAAAACTGCTAGCATAGTGCTTTTGGCTGAAAATCACAAGTGCTATCAATTTGAAATTTTTTGGCTGATGTTGCCATTCTAGCAGCTTCAAAGCATATAAATATAACTCCTTTTTTAGCGAAGGCCAAGCCATTCTGAACCTCTGTGATGCCATAGTGAACATTTCTAAACCATTACCCACACACACTGGATTTCAGATGAATATTTTACTATGCTCCAATATTTCCAGCATGTAAAATGAATAACTCTGGGCAATCTGCCATGAAATTCAAGACTTTTTCTTTTAATTTTTACACTATCGCATTCAATGGCTGTTTGCTGTATTTTGTCACAGTGCAAATAATATTTTGAAACAAATCAGACGTAGACCCATCTGTCTTCCCTTAAAGAGGAACTTGTATAAGATTTTTTATATTTATGTAATCACCAATGCATAGCTCTTAAACATTATATATTTTTGAGCATACAGTACAAAACAGAGATACTAAATACAGTAAAGCAAGCCATAGACTCTGAAAATTTCTTTCCTGCAGCCACGGTTGCAGTGTTCAAGTGTTGATAGGGGAATCCCTCCTGCCAAGCTATTGTGTTCTCCTGGCTGGGGAAGCTGTCCTCACAAGGAGAAGACAGTGAACATTGTTAGTGGCTTTAACAGCCACTAGCTATAATCGCATGTAAAATCTGTCAGGATGGTTGTACCCAAGTTGACTGATCTTTCAACATGGGTACATTGCCCATACATAGTTTGAATCTTGGCTGCTTCCTGCTGAACCGGCCGAGATTTGAACTGTCTATGGCCGGCTTAAGTGCTCCAACTTTAAGATTCAGCCCATTTTCCAAGCCTTTATTCCTTTGTGTGTCATAAGCATCCTAGCCTTTTTAAAACATGCTTAATTAAGTACCTCCTCCAACTTACACACAGCATTCATAAAACGTGCATAGAGACTATACATATGTGTACCAGTCATTACAGCACTTCAGTGTAAAATTTCCCAAACACTCAGTCCAATTTTCCCATTAAGGGCTTTCTGAATCTCAGAAAGTACAATCATCTTACTGGTTAAATGACCATTATGAGTAAATACATTTTAGAATCTAGATGACAACTTACGATATACTCCTATACAGATCTAAAGACCTATTGTTATATTGAAACTAAGTTAAAATAAACTTTAGGGAACGTTAATGGAAAATATCTAAGCATCCTGGTTAATCTTTCCAAAGTCCTTTCAAGTTTCAATAGAAGCAGTATTGGCACTGGATGATGGACAGTTGTCTCCCTGCCTGACATTTACCCACACATGGCTAACCTAAGGCACCAAAATTGTTTATTGTATTAAAGTACTTGTGAACCCCTACCTTATAACATTATCAATCTTCTGAAGCGCCGTGGACAATCGTCCTTGTCCTGTACAGAGAGTTCAAGAGCTGATAACGCTCTATTCACTTGACACAATTGTACTTTCACCTCCTCAATGACAATCAGCATATAATTCAGAGAATTGTGTGTTGAAACCTCACACCATTTCTCGCAGAACTTCCACTTGTGACGACCGATCATCGGTTGGTTCTTTATGTAAAAACCCCTCGGGATTTTCTTTGTCCTGTAATATTCTGATAATGTCTGAACGTGCAATTCGAGGTCAACACGTCTCTTTCTAAGCCGTTTAATTTCACAATATACATCTGTGGTGGTATCAGATCCAAAAGCTTTCTCCTCGTCCGGGGGAAATAAAATATCATCAATTTCCTCCTGGCTATAAACACAAGCAGGGTTCCTGTTAGATTGGGAAGAAGTCGTCTCCACAGGTGCCATTAGTGCCTGAAAATCTCACTCAGTCGGATTGGTCGATGGTGGTCGTGTCCCATATGGTATGGACACGATATAATGATAAACCCATGTCTGGGTGACCACCAGGGGTGCAAAATGGAGAAACCAGATGCAGACGATAACTATATTCCCTTCACACACATTCCTGGAAGCAGGGGCGGACTGCCAACTCATGGGGCTCCTAGACAATAGGGGATCATGGGGCCCCTGTGTGCTTTCCCAAACTCAAAAAAGCCTATGAAAAAGGTACCAGGGGCATCTCATGGGGCCCCCTACTGACCCCAGGTCCTTGAGCAGTGCCCGAGTTTCCAAATGGTCAGTCCGCCCCTGTCTGGAAGTATGGCTCATCAATAGAGGGTGCTATAGTGACTACCAGCTGGGACTGGAAACATCATAGGCAAACGTACAGTGGGGATCGAAAGTTTGGGCACCCCAGCTAAACATTTGTATTAATGAGCATAAAGAAGCCAAGGAAGATGGAAAAATCACCAAAAGGCATCAAATTACAGATTAGACATTCTTATAATATGTCAACAAAAGTTAGATTTTATTTCCATCATTTACACTTTCAAAATAACAGAAAACAAAAAAATGGCGTCTGCAAAAGTTTGGGCACCCTGCAGAGTTAATATCTTGTACTGCCCCCTTTGGTAAGTATCACAGCTTGTAAACGCTTTTTGTAGCCAGCCAAGAGTCTTTCAATTCTTGTTTGAGGTATCTTTGTCCATTCTTCCTTACAAAAGTCTTCCAGTTCTTTGAGATTTCTGGGCTGTCGGTCACGCACTGCTCTTTTAAGGTCTATCCATAGATTTGCAATTATGTTGAGGTCAGGAGATTGTGAAGGCCATGGCAAAACCTTCAGTTTACGCCTCTTGATGTAATCCCCCGTGGATTTCGAGGTGTGTTTAGGATCATTATCCATTTTAGAAGCCATCCTCTCTTTAACTTCAGCTTTTTCACAGATGGCATCAAGTTACCATCCAAAATTTGCTGAAATTTTATTGAATCCATTTTTCCTTCTACTCGTGAGATGTTCCCTGTGCCACTGGCTGCAACACAACCCCAAAGCATGATTGATCCAACCCCATGATTAACAGTTGGACAGAGGTTCTTTTCATTCAATTCTGTGCCCCTTCTTCTCCAAATGTACCTTTGCTCATTCCGGCCAAAAAGTTCAATTTTAACCTCATTGGTCCACAGAACTTGTTTCCAAAATGCATCAGGCTTGTCTATATGTTCATTTGCAAAGTTCAAACAATGATTTTTGTGGTGAGGACGTAGAAGAGGTTTTCTTCTGATGACTCTTCCATGAAGACCATATTTGTACAAGTATCTCTTTATAGTGGAATAGTGTACCACAACTCCAGCGTCTGCCAGATCTTTTTGGAGGGATCGTGCAGTCAAACGTGGGTTTTGAATTGTTTTTCTCACAAGTCTGATATTTTTCTTGGTCTTCCAGATCTTGCTTTAACTTCCACTGTTCCTGATGACTGCCATTTCTTAATTTCATTCGGAACAGAGGATATTGACATCTGAAAACGCTTTGCTATCTTCTTATAGCCTTCTCCAGCTTTGTGAGCGTCAACTATTTTCAGTTTCAGTTTTTTAGACAACTGCTTAGAAGAACCCATGGTGCTGATTGTTGGGGCAAGGTCAGATGAGTCTGGGCATTTAAAACCTTTGAGCTTGACATCACCTGGTCTTCCCAGACGATGATTGAGAACAATCCATGACACTGGCAGGTCTCAGCTTTGCAAAGGGGGCAGTGCATGCTATAAATTCTGCAGGGTGCCCAAACTTTTGCAGACGTCATTTTTTTGTTTTCTGTTATTTTGAAAGTGTAAATGATGGAAATACAATCTAACTTTTGTTGACATATTATAAGAATGTCTAATCTGTAATTTGATGCCTTTTGGCGATTTTTCCATCTTTCCTTGGCTTCTTTATGCACATTAATACAAATTTTTAGCTGGGGTGCCCAAACTTTCGATCCCCACTGTATATATTCGCCAGTACACTACGGATCTCAAAATGGTCCAAAGAGGTTTTTATTCCAAAAAGGTCACATCACAAAGAAAAGTGCAACGTTTTGGAGCCACGCAGGACCCCTTCGTCAGGCATGTGATGATGCCCTACCATATAAAACAACCCATTCAGTTTAATAGAAATGAAAGGCAAAATGTTTCTATATATATATATATATTTTTCTCTTCTTATAAGTGATCACATAAACTCTGTTCTCAGCTACATAAAGAGCTTGAGGTGAGGGTGGAACCTGCAAGAATCGGGTCAGCAGGAGGCCGAGAAACAGCAGGATACTGACCTTCCAGTTATTGGCTGTGCAGGAAGACATGTCAGCACAAGTCTGACCATTGGAGGACAGGCAGACTGTGCTCCCAGGTAGAATGCAAAGAAGAAGAAAACTCACCACCCTGGGTTTGAGTAGCTTCCACGCCTTAACAATGCAAAAAAAAAACGGGACACATTTTAACATACAGTACATGATATAACAGACACATATCATGAATTTGTTGGGGTAACAAACACTTTAAGTGTTAAATAGCTTTGTCCATAGGGTGACACTAAGATATGTAACTGGCCCGTACAACTTTCTTTTTACATTTATTGATAGAAGTATTTACATTACCCTGATCACATTTACATATATATATATAATATTTAAAAGCTGTAGATTACCATTATAGTATGTTCATCCCCCCTCCCCTTCCCCCTTTTACGCCTGCACAGTTTTTATTGTATTTTGTCAAACTTCCCAATGCCAGCTGTTCAGCCAGCTCAGCATGAAGTTGTTTATTATTGATGGATAAAATGTTCAAACATTTAAGCAAATGAAAATCAGCTTTGCATTCTTAATTAATTAATTAATAGCACTGTAAATGCCAGCATTCTTCTTGCAGGTAGCAGTGAAACAATACTGATTTTCATCACATTCCTGGAATATTAATTTTTTTTCTCATCCTGCTAATTCTTGGGAAGCCTCTCATGCAAACATATTAGCAAAGAGTAAATATTGAATTTAAAACAAAACTACCAGCTTCATCTTTCACTGTACACAGAGTAGGATTTAAAGCGGGATTTAAATTTTCTTGGCTTCTAATTAAGTAGTGATAATCAGGCTTTCTGCTTAGGGTCACTTCCTGGGAGTGATTTTAGTTATTAAAATGCATGTTTGTGTTTGTTCTGCTTGGTGCGCTAGAACTAGATCTCTTTTAATATAGCTGCAAATATGCAAATGGGTGCTTCATATTAGTGTGCAATTTATGGCAATCTTCTCTAATTTTCTGAAAGGGCAGGAGTGGAACCTTGTCACTCATATATTTTTTTTACTTAAGCTAAACTAATTATAAGGCTCTTTCTCGTGAAACTCTAAAAGTGTGTGGCGAGTGACATAACAGCGAATGTGACAGATTTGGCTTGAATGTAAGAGCCTTGCATTTAGCTTCTCCCGTTCACGAGGATGGCCTTCAGCAATATTTGAATGTCACTGCTGGTTGATAGATAATTTAAAAATTACATCAGTTAGATCTACATCTGAGGAGCTGACTGCTGGAAACCTTTTCAAATGGCTTTATCAAAAAATAAACAGCTCTGATATATAACACATGTCCAGTGCTTTTGTCACAAGACTATTTTCAGAAGCCTAATATTTAAAGGGGAAGTGCTAGCTATACAATAGCTCTTTTTTTTATATTTTTAACTAATTTTTCAAGCCTTACAAGTGATGATGTTGTTCTACATAGTTGCATAGTTAGTCTGGCTAAAAAAAGACAAAAGTCCATCCAGTCCAACCATTAAAAAAAAGATAAAGTTGTAATCCTATACCCAGAGTTGATCCAGGAAGGCAAAAAAACCCAGCAAAGCAGGATCCAATTTGCTCCTGCAGGGAAAAAAATTCCTTCCTGATCCCCCGAGAGGCAATCGGATATTCCCTGGATCAACTTTACCTATAAATGTTAGTAACCAGTTATATCCTGTGTATCTAAGAAAGAATCCAGGCCTTTTTTAAAGCAATCTACTGAGCTGGCCAGAACCGACTCTTGAGGGAGTCTTTTCCACATTTTCACAGCTCTCACTGTGAAGAAACCTTTCCGTGTTTGGAGATTAAATTTCTTTTCCTCCAGACGTAAAGAGTGCCCCCTTGTCCTCTGTGATGACCTCAGGGTAAATTGCTCTACACCAAGTTCACTATATGAACCACTGATGTATTTATACATGTTGATCATATCCCCCCTAATCTCCTCTTCTCAAGAGAGAATACATTCAGTTCCTCTACTCTAATTTTTCCTCATAGCTGAGCTCCTCCATGCCTCTTATCAGTTTGGTTGCCCTTCTGTGTAATTTCTCCAGTTCCCCAATGTTCTTTTTGTGAATCGGTGCCCAAAATTGAACTGCATATTCCAGATGAGGTGTTACTAATGATTTGTTCTATGCTAGCTTATACTTAGATAAACCACTTTGTTATAGACGACGCTACTTTGGACCTATGTTATCTTCCCATCATCCCCATTCTTATTGCAAGATTCCTTAAGGTGATTTTAAATATAAAAAATTTTATACTTATCTGCTCTGTTCAATAGTATTGTAAAGAGCAGCCCTGATTCTCCTAATCTGGGGTTCCCAGTTGGCACTCTGGACTCCTCCTCTTCTCCATGTGCCACCATAGGAAGCCACTTCTATGGTGGCACAAATGTAGGCTTGATCCCAAGCCTGGCTGTGTGCATCTATTGAAACACACAGTGTGGCTCAGCACCACCCCCCTCCCTTGTTACAGGATTTGATTGACAGCAGTAGGAGCCAATGGCTTCTGGAGCTCTAAATTAATTCTGTGAGGGAAGAGCAGCGCTGTTGCTCTCTGATTGAGACCAGGCTCAGGTAAGTATTTGGGGAGGGTTTGGGGGCTTTATTTTACCTTAATGTAGAGAATGGATTAAGGTTAAAAAATCTTTAGTCTTTACATCCACTTTAAAGTAGACCTATTTCCTAATTGGTAGACAGAGACAAAAGGGGTTATGTACTAAAAATTAAATCTGGTGCAGCTCTGCATAGAAGCCAACTAGCTTCCAGGTGTTATTGCCAAAGCTTAATTGAACATCTTAGAAACTATCTGGCTACTATGCACAAGTGCATTAGATTATGAGTGCACAAATTTTAGTAAATCTGCCCTAGAGTGTTGTCACTCTATAACAGGAAGTGCCTGAACAAGGGCCTTCATAGCACTTACCAGATATTATTTTAATGAAAGATGTATATTTTAAAAATCCTAAATATTACTTCTGAAATTACATTAGCATCATAATTGATGCCAGGTATCATAGCTTACCTTTCATACTGTGGTGCCAGAGATTTCCAGCTTCCAGGGGGATCGTATAGGCAGGGGTGGACTGACCATTTGGAAACTCGGGCACTGCCCAAGGGCCTGGGGTCATTAGGGGGCCCCATGAGATGCCCCTGGTACCTTTTTCATAGGCTTTTTTGAGTTTGGGCAAGGACACAGGGTCCCCATGATCCCCTATTGCCCGGGGGCCCCATGAGTTGTCAGTCCGCCCCTGCGTATAGGTATGATATAAGCATAGTTACAGTGGTCCAAGTTGGACCGATGTAAATATGTAAATATGTAAAGATAAAGATATACTTGTACAAAAGACAGTAAACACCTATTATGCTGCCTGTACAACATAATTCTGCTCTATAAAATCACCCCACCGAGGAATTAACACTTCAGGGAGGGTCGATTTCCTCTACCCCTCAGCTTTTACTGTTTCCTCCTGCTGACCTCCATGCCACTATTGTACCCTACAATGAGTGGAGATCAAAGGGAAAAACTAGTGAACACTGTGAGCAACCCAGGAATTCAAAACTCACAGTGACGGTATCCCAGCTAACTTGGGAGGAGAATTTTACAGAAGGGTTTAGCTCTACAAGCAGTTGAAAAGTTAAAGCATTTGTAAACCCCTACATATACCCAATGAAGTGACTAGCTTCAGGTGATATACAGAGATTAAACAAATCATCCTTTATGTACCTGTTTATCTACATCTGTCTGTTCCCTACATGCATTCAAAATGCAGAATTTACATAGGATCTCTTAGCTCTGAAAAGCAAGAGGAGGGGAGCTGAAGTTACAGTGAAGAGAGGTGAGAGCTGATTGGAGGGAAGGGACACCCCCCTTCACACAGCACACAGGAACAGAGCTGAGGCTGTCAATCACAGGCTGTGCCCTCCCCTGTTATAATTTTTCTCTTGTTTTCAAGAAAACTCATCAGAAGGGACTCATGCTTCGAAAGAGGCAGCGGACAGAAATTACACAGCATTCTGGATTGAGTCAAGTACACACTATAGAGGGATGTTTTGTTCATATTTCCATGTCTGAGGTTTACAACTACTTTAAGTATTTACTGTTCTCTTGTACAAGTATATCTTTGCTGGGCATGTGCATAAAACTAACCAGAAAGTGTATTGTTCAAGACATGAAATAGATTTCTTCTACAAGTAATGTTTTTCACTATTGTCTACCGTGTTCTTCTCAAATCCTATGTAACATACTGTATATAGCCATCAATAAAGATGGATTTTTTTAAAATAAGACATGAAATAGACCATGACTGGTCAACTCAGATTAATTAGCATTAGTTTAATGTGAAATATGACACATTGATTTGTTATAGAAATCTGATCACACGATGCACAGGTGTGCAATCTTAACCAATGTATCATGCTGGATCTTCATTTTACTTTTATGTTTCTATAAAATTAACAACGTAAATCTACTTCTAATTGATATGGTCTGTATTTACAGATTTTACTCAAAGATTGAGTAGCAGCCTTTTGATACTACAAAAGCCAAATATTGATAGGAGCTTGAATCCAAGCACTTAAATTAGCAACTTAAATGTATATTTATAGGGAGAAGACACATTGGGATTTGGAAGTCTCAGGTGATGTCTTCGTCTTTGATGTAAGGTTGTGGCATGTGTCAGGCGCAATGCTAATAAGGATTGCCAGTCTCTGTAAATATTTAGAAAACACTGAGTCATTAATAGCTCCTAATTTACATCTTTATGTGCTGTAATTCACCTTCTAATTGCTGACTTAACTATTGTGATGTGGACTGCACTGGCATACCATTGTGTTACTTTTATTGATTTATTGGTACGCACTATACTTACTTTGAAATTTTCAAAGCATGCTCTTTTGCCTTAGGGATATATGGAAATCCTCTAATTCTCTGTATATATGCATATGTGACTGCAGACAACCAGAATCGACTTGTCTGTGCTATTCTACCCTTTTAAAATGACAAGAAAATATAAGGAGCAGGATAGATCTGTCACTAAACAAACAAAAGATGAAAACTTTTCTCGTGCTATACTTTTTTTCTCTGAGAAGCAATTGGAACATGTCCCTGTAAACAACAATGCCAAACTATGCATATATCTACGCAGACAAATGCTTGACAGGATGTGTTGTTAGAAATAGAATGGCATGCACATCATTAGCTGTGTTATGAGACAAGATGCCTGGCAATTTTTCCTTTCTATTTCTCTGTGCACTGGCTTTCTGCTAACTCTCACAATGATCTGTCAGTTTGTAAACCATAAATAAATATTTAAATAGGGACAATTAAGTAGGGCTGTCTGGGGTACTGTTGCTGCATTTATCCTTCTCACAATGGTGCACAAATATATATATATATATATATATATATATATATATATATATATATATATATATATCAGTATATACATACATGTGTGTCTGTTCACTGAATGTACTTATATTTTTGCATATCTATCTATCTATCTATCTATCTATCTATCTATCTATCTATCTATCTATCTATCTATCTGCCTATCTATCCTAAAAGTACATTACAGTCTTCACTGTTTATTTAACTTCAAATGATTGTAAATCTATTTTTTTAAATAGCAAACATGTTATACTTAGCCCCAATCTAGCTCTTCTCGAGTCCCCAGCTAGTGCTCCTGGCTCCTCCCCCCTGCTGAGTGCAATGCATAGCAAGCTGCTTGCTATGGGGGCATTTGTGCGGGCTTGATCCTAGCATGGCTCGGCCCCACCCCGCCCTCTCTCTCTGCTTGATTGCTGTGATTGACAGCAGCAGAAGCCAATGGCTGTCTCTCTGTCCATTGAGGAAAGAGAGAACTGCTGCTCTTGTGCACAATGCTGGACTGAGAAAAGGCTTAGGTAAGTATAAGCGGGGGCTGGGGAAGCTGCATAAAGAAGGTTTTTATTATCTTAATGTAGAGAATGCATTAAAGTAAAAACCTTCTAATGTGCTAGGTTTTGGCTTTTTGCAAACTTGCAATTTGGAGAGGACTGCTTGGGGCTGGAGGAGTTCTGTAGATATACCAGTGTTAACAAGTGCTTCTTTGCTACAACTGTTAACACTGGCATAAACTGCCTCCTAAAACTGTTTTAATAAGAAAAAATACAGATCTATCTAGTATTTGAGTCAGTTTAAGCATGGTTGAAATTCCTGAGCCCTGATGAAGAGGAAGTCTGTTTGCCTCCCTGAAACACATTAGATGTATTTCTGCTATAGCTAATTTTATTGTTAAAAATGCTTTGGATTTTATATACTATACATGGATTCTTAACTTCAGGTTTCCCCCCCATTTCCAAGGAGGGTCCCCATTTTGTGGAGTGATGCTTAACCAAAACACATAAGCCCAATGATAATTTGACTGATCCATTGAAACTCTGTACCCAGCACCTCATTTTTTTCTGTGCTAAGATTTTTTTTGGCATACAAGAAGTGAAATGTTAGGAGGCATTTAGTATTGGAGTTTATCTTTAATGCTTCAGTATCCCTAGAAGGCAAACTGTGGGATTACAAATATTCAGAAAGACATTTGTAGAAAACTGGTCATTTCCAACTAGTATTTATGAATATATGCACAGTTCCAGAAAGAGTGGAAAATATGTGTCTGTTCATTGCAGCCTTTGAAATTGAATTGTGAGGATGTGAAATCCAGTTTGTTTAGAGCTGCAGGTGTGTAATTAATTTAGTGTAAAATTTTTAGCTGGATAATTTTATGAAAGCGGCGAGGGCATATAATATACTGTAAGTATCTTTAAATTCACCCATCACAAAAACTTGACTCAACTTTCATTGGGCAGACTCAATGAAAAACAGGCAGACTCGATGGACCACTTAGTCTTTTTCTGCCATCACTTTGTTATATTTCTATGTTTCTATCATTAATTGTGAAATTAAGTTCTGCCATTTCTTTTTAGTCTTCTGGAATTTAGAGGATCTGGCAATTATTAATTTAGAATAATGGGTGCGAAAGAGGTTTGCTAAGCCCTCCTGATGGAGAAGTTTTGCGGTTGAGATAATGAAAATATGTTGTGTGAGGGACCCCATGTTCCTCCTGAAGATAGGAGAAGATAATCATGTTCCTGTCGTTAAACAATTGGTGCAAGAATTTAGATAGGCAGTTTTTATTGAACTTTCAACTGAATGAGGCCATGCCACAACTGCCCCACAACCGCATGTAATGCGCACAGTTGCAGTGCGTTGATGTGGGTCATTAAGGGTTAAAACAGGCAGAGAAGAGGCTCTCTGAAAGCCATCCTTCACAGATCACTCTTCAGATGGTGATGCTAGTGTAAAAGAGCCTTTAGTGTGCTTAATATCATCACTCTATAGCTGGCCATACATTGATATTTTTTTGTTTAGATGTAAGGCTGAATGAAAGAATTCAATAGATTTTTCCATTCATGGTAACAACTGTAACTTTAGTTTTTCTGCCCTAGAAACAGACATTCTTTGTCCTATATCCATATCAATTCAACCCAGGTGCTCCTTAGACTCTGAACCTCTCTTGCTTTAGGAATTTTACTAGTCCGTAATCAATTCATTAAATTTGAAAAAGAAAAAATAATGAGGAGTTAGCGCACTACACATGTTTGCTTTATAATTCATTAAATGTATCTAAGAAAACAGGGATTTTTTCCAAATGAAAACTGGGAGGCTCTACCTTTAAAAGTAAAATGGACACATGGGTTAATACTTAACTTTGATTAATTCCTTGAATAGGATTGACACGCAATCTATAAATAAGAAAAAAAGGCTTTAGGGAAATAGATATTCAATGCTCAGTGCCGGGTTGGAGGCTTCCATAAGTCTTTGTTCAGCTGCTTAGGGCAAATCTAAAATGAAGAGTTCCTTCACTATTATTAATCAAGTTGCTTATCTTCAGTGCAGTCATGCCTATTCTTCTTTCAGAGCGCAGGAATTTGTGCATCACGCATATTTATTAAGAATGCAAAGTCATGTAGGATCTATTGTGTATAATAATGTTACTGAATGCATGAGCAGGCCTCGTGGTCCTATACATGTAGGTGATACTTAAACAGCAGTAATATTTAAATTAAGGTATGTGGGGTATTCTACGAATATTCCTTTTCAAAGGAAATAAGAATTGTCTTCATACATATTCAACATTATTGTAATTGATCCTATGTCCATAGTACTACTGCAATTAGAAGAGTTGTAAGCAGGATGCTATTTACTGTAAGCCTTTTTGGTCCAAAACCTATTGCAGTGTATTAGGAAGCAGTATCATATCTAAATATATACTACTTGAGTTCATCTTTATTTTAATTTCTCAATGTTTGACCACATCTTTTGATTTGGTCACGTAGGCAGTGGTCCAGAGGTGTCAACAAACTATCCACTTATTATATTGCTTGCATAAGACATATTCTAGCCTGCCTACTTGACTGCTATTTTCCTTGTTGCTGCTTTGCACAGATTGTGATTTATCATTTTGGCATGGTATACTTAGATTTGTCTGTTCTAGGTAAATGGACCTAGGGTGTGCAAACAATTTCTTTTTCACCTCCAGCCTTGGTATAGAGCAGAACAAAGTCATCCAGAGCCTGGAAAGAGGTAAAAGACATCATATACAGGTAATCCCCGAGTTACAAACAAGCTAGGTTCTGTAGGTTTGTTCTTAAGTTGAATTTAAATATAATTTGGAACAGGTAAATTTTTTTAAGTGTATCTCCAGCCAAAAAAATAATTTTAGTTTATTTTGGATAACATAGGGGAGGGTTAATACCCCATGTAATGTTTGTTTTGCTGTCTGTGCCCCTGTTCAGAAGATTTCACCTTGCTTTCCCTGTGACAATTGGATTTTGAAAATTTTGGGTTATCGTGGAAACAAGGATTGGTTATAAACCTTCAGTGGAGACACTTTTTTCCCATGATAACTCTTGCAGAAGTGAATTTCCCTTCCTATGGGAAGATTTCCTCTCACTTCCTGTTGTCTCCCTCCGTTTGTAGGAATGAGTCGTATGTAAGTATGTAAGTTGGATGTATGTAACTCAGGGACTGTCTGTATGCTTACAGCAACCTGGGATTTTAATAAAAGTTATCTAGGATCCACTCTCAACAGGCCATAGCAAATACCATAAGGGCAAAGTCACATTACAGTTGCTCATGCTATTATTTTCTTAACGTGAATTTTTGCTTTGTCCAAACATTCAAATTGTCAGAACACAGAGCAACGCACGCTATTCTTACCATGCATGACAGTGTTGAGGCCTAGCATTTGGCAGGTCAGGCATGCAGTGTTGCATCATGAGAGGAAGGACAGATGTGCTTCCCATACTTTAACCACTTGCCTCCCAGGTCAGTTCTGACATATCTCACATACAGGTGAAACTTGAAAAATTAGAATATCGTGCAAAAGTTAATTTATTTCAGTAATGCAACTTAAAAGGTGAAACTAATATATGCGATAGACTCTTTACATGCAGAGCAAGATAGTTCAAGCCTTGGTTTGTCATAATTGTGATGATTATGGCTTACAGTTCATGAAAACCCCAAATCCACAATCTCAGAAAATTAGAATATTGTGAAAAGGTGCAATATTCTAGGCTCAAAGTGCCCCACTCTAATCAGCTAATTACGTCATAACACCAGCAAAGGGTTCCTGAGCCTTTAAATGGTCTCTCAGTCTGGTTCAGTAGGAATCACAATCATGGGAAAGACTGCTGACCTGACAGTTGTGCAGAAAACCATCATTGAAACCCTCCATAAGGAGGGAAAGCCTCAAAAGGTAATTGCAAAAGAAGTTGGATGTTCCCAAAGTGCTGTATCAAAGCACATTAATAGAAAGTTATGTGGAAGGGAAAAGTGTGGAAGAAAAAGGTGCACAAGCAGCAGGGATGACCGCAGCTTGGAGAGGATTTTCAGGAAAAGGCCATTCAAAAGTGTTGGGGACTTTCACAAGGAGTGGACTGAGGCTGGAGTCAGTGCATCAAGAGCCACCACACACAGATGGATCCTGGACGTGGGCTTCAAATGTAGTATTCCTCTTGTCAAGCCGCTCCTGAACAACAAAATGTCAGAAGAGTCTTACCTGGGCTAAAGAAAAACAGACCTGGTCTGTTGCTCAGTGGTCCAAAGTCCTCTTTTCTGATGAGAGCAACTTTTGCATCTCATTTGGAAACCAAGGACCCAGAGTATGGAGGAAGAATGGAGAGGCACACACTGCAAGATGCTTGAAGTCCAGTGTGAAGTTTCCACAGTCTGTGTTGATTTGGGGAGCCATGTCATCTGCTGGTGTTGGTCCACTGTGCTTCATTAAGTCCAGGGTCAACACAGCCGTCTACCAGGAGATTTTGGAGCACTTCATGCTTCCTTCCACAGACGAGCTTTATGGGGATGCTGACTTAATTTTCCAGCAGAACTTGGCACCTGCCCACACTGTCATAAGCACCAAAACCTGGTTCAATGACCGTGGGATTACTGTGCTTGATTGGCCAGCAAACTCGCCTGACCCGAACCCCATAGAGAATCTATGGGGCATTGCCAAGAGAAAGATAAGAGACATGAGACTGAACAATGCAGAAGAGCTGAAGGCCTCTATTGAAGCATCCTGGTCTTCCATAACACCTCAGCAGTGCCACAGGCTGATAGCTTCCATGCCACGCCGCATTGAGGCAGTAATTGCTGCAAAAGGGGCCCAAACCAAGTACTGAGTACATATCCATGCTTATACTTTTCAGAGGTCTGATATTGTTCTATGTACAATCCTTGTTTTATTGATTGCATGTAATATTCTAATTTTCTGAGATTGTAGATTTGGGGTTTTCATGAGCTGTAAGCCATAATCATCACAATTATGACAAATCATTGAACTTGAACTATCT